>NW_020664471.1:3907410-3930360 GCF_002925995.2 Terrapene triunguis | reverse complement strand
AGTGGCACTGACTTTCAGCTCAACTCATAAAGTTAAGACAAAACCCTTTTGTTGCTAAGCTTTTGACATCAAAAGAAACTTCATTGGATGTCTGAGCATGAAGCTTTCAGGCACCAAGAGTCAAACAAATTACCTGGTATCTACATGCTGGCCATTTATCAATGGTTCCAGATTAAAAATAATTATTGATTCACAAATCAACAATGGGGTCTCTTTCTGAAATAGCTGATAAAATTACTTTAGTACCTCCCTACTTATCTTGTTTATGTCACCAGGTAAAATTAGTTGCTGATAATGGAAAGATCCCAACAGTCCAATGTTTGTGAAGTAATTTATCACTCAATTTTTTCTAGTAAAAAACTAAAACTAGTGTGTAAAATGACATTTTTACTATCCGAAAGTAGGATTTTATTATTTGCAAATATTGTCTGTTACACAGAGGACACACCTTTAACTGCAGAATATATTTAAACAGTGAAAACACCTAATTAGGTTTTATAGCGCCAATATCTATCCAGCAGAGAGAATCAATTACAGAAGGATCAATAAGCAGCACCCATTTAAATGCAGTAATGGAGTGGGTTAAGATTGGGTCAATAGACATTTTGGATTAGCAGGGAATGCAGGATTAGACTTGAGGGCCAGATCCTCAGTTGATGTAAATCTGCATAGCTCCATCTGGACTTAGGTCTAATTGTATATTGGCTTAGATATTATTTTCTGTGGATGGAAACCTGAGAGGTGTGATAAGTAATTGAAAGGGTCAGAAGAAAGCATAGTTATTTGTGGCTGCAGTCCAGCTTTTACTAGGCTACTATAACAATGACAGCTCAATGGTGCCTTTGAGTCACATCCCTGAGTAGAGGTTGGTGCGGAGACACTGCTACAGATCCTGTGGATCCTCCAGAGGATCGTTGTACCTAAAGCAGGAGCAATGAGGCTGGTTCTGCCCTGATTTAAATGCAGTGTAACCCTATTGATCCAAGCAGGTTTCACAAGGTGCAAGTCAGGGCAGAATTTGACCCAGAGTCTCTGGGAGAGATGGACTGTTGCCATAACCTTTGAAAGGACATCTCCATCTCTCAGCTCCTTCCCTCCTTGCGTTTTGGAAATTGTAGCACTCCCAGCAGCCCTAAAGACCCCAGGTCCTTGCGCTAAGTGAGTGCAAGGGCTTGGAATGTGCCCCATCCGCAGGAGAAAAGTGGGAAGGGAAAGATCCTTTTACGGTTTCCCCACCAGGGCTGGCTCTAGGCACCAGCGCTCCAAGCATGTGCTTGGGGCGGCACTTTCCAAGGGGCGGCACTCCAGCTCCTTTTATTTTATTTATTTTTTGCTTGGGGCGCAAAAAGCCGGGATCCGGCCCTGAGCGGAGATGAGCTGCGGCGGTGGGGGGCGCGGGGAAGGCCGCAGGAAGTAACCTGGGGGGGGCAGAGGAACCGCTCCCCCCCCCCCCAGCTCCCCTTCACCTCCTCCCCCGAGTGCGCTGCCGCTCCGCTTCTCCCCTCTCCCTCCCAGGCTTGCCGGGGAGGGAGAGGTAGGAGGGGAAATGCGGCGCGCCCGGGGGAGGAGGCGGGGCTGGGGATTTGGGGAAGGGGTTGGAATGGGGCGGGAAAGAGGCGGAGTTGGGGCGGGGCTGGGGGGGGCACGGGAAATTTTTTTTGCTTGGGGCGGCAAAAAACTTGGAGTCGGCTCTGTTCCCCACATTGAGCACCCATGCATAGTCTACCCCTGAGAGTGTTGTTTTCAGAAAGGAAAGGTCATGGGTGTGTGTTTTAATTAAAATGTAACTAAATAGACCTTTCTGACGACCTCTAACATTGCTGTATTGGGTGAGTTAACCTGGGAGCTGGGTACTCCCCTAGTGTCTTCCACTGTATCTCTCCATCCTAAAACATTAAAGAGTTCCACTTGTGCCTCCTTATCAGCACAGCATGAAGACAGGAAGAGAATTGCTTTTAAAACACAGAGTGTATTTTAAATAATTAACTCAGAGCACTCTGAAACGTATGCAGCACCCTGAGATTCTCCTTTGGGGAAAAAGCCAGCAGAATGTTCTTCAACAGACTATATCATGCCTGCAAAGAGCAGCAATTAGCATATACTTGAACCTCAAACCAAACTCTTTCTTAAATTAAGACCCACTTGGCCAAATTCATGCCTGATATTACTCCACTGAAGCCAGGGATGAATCTAGCCAACAGGATTGTGCTGTATACATGATGGTTATAATGCACTAGCTAAGAGAAATGAAAACTGGTTATTAGTTCTGTCTAAAATTTCCATTGCAAAACCAGAAACTACTTGAAACTTGCATGGTTTAGTATTTTCTTGCAAGTTGAAGTTCAGCCCAGGTTCCTCAGAAGGTTTCTTAATGTCCACAAACCTGCCCCCAATTTCAAACAACCCTGAACCAGTTTAGGGTTTAGTCAAATCCATGCAACAGTCACAGTTTTGAGTGAGTTTTACTTTCTGTTTTGATATTCATTGGTGAGTGAAACCCAAAATCAAACCAAGGCAGGAATGACCAAAGAAAGAAAGTAAATTGGGAGGAGAGGTTTGCATGAGCCTTGCGAACCCAAACTGCTAAGTTCTTTGCAGCTGTACTGGTTATTTTTCTTTTCCTAACAATGGGACGTAACAAAAGAAAAAAATAATTAATAAAGATGAATAATAAAAGTCTATGTCATCCTAAAAGATGAGAGAATGCTCCCAGTAGATCTACAGTAATCTACAGGTCCGATGAATGAATGGTGCTGTATAAGCAGCCTAACTTTGTACATTTCACAGCTGCTGTCAGTCACTCTGATTTCCTTCCCCATATCTGAAGAAGAGCTCTGTGTTGTTCAAGATCTTGTACCTTCCACTAACAGAAGTTGGTCAAATAAAAGATATGACCTTGTCTCTCTCACATCTACTGTGATCAGTCTATTCAGGTTCACTTGGGTAGCTTCATCTTTTCCTGTGCTCTTTTCCCATGTTTCGCCCTGTATTTTCCCATTTTCACTGGCTGCAGCCAATAAATAGTTTTATTATCCATTCCATCTTATTTAAGCAAATGAATTATGTTCCATCTTTGACTTATTGATAATGTCTGTCTGCTGCCCTCCATCCAAGAACGAGTTGAGTCTAAGTGATACTATGTTGATTATACAGAGGGTGGGGATCAAAATCAGGTTTATATTCAGCTGCAGCCTTGGCTACATAATCTAGTTTGTGGAGCACTTTGGGATCCTTTAGAGTAACAGGTGTCATTATTAAAATAGTATTAATAATATTTATTAATAATATAGTGCCTTTCATCCCAAGACCTCAAATGATGTGCCTCTGTGCTATTCCTGTTGAACTCAATGGGAGCACAGTTGATGCATTCTATTAATTAAGAGCTATATTGCAAGTTTTAAGCCAGAGCACATGGCATGGGGGGAAGAGGGGAAGGGAAAAAGTATATGGAGGGGCATGTAGCGATGGAGCTCCCGATAGATGTTTTGGCTGACTCAGAAAGAATTCCTCTGTGGGTTCTGAGAACACATGAGCTCTGTGACTCTTGTACTAGGTGCAGCATGTGCTTTCCTATGTGCAGGCACTGACAGGAGAAGCATCCTGTATGGACAAGAGGAGGGAGGAAAATGAAAAATAATCGAATGGGTCATTAGATTAAACTGATTTGTAATTTGGGATCAGAAACATTATGCTCTAATCGTAAGTGAACCGTTATTGCATAGTGTCAGTGCAGGCAGTGTGAGTTAAGGTTGTTTAGGTTTGGATTTTTTTTAAATTTAATATTAATTCTGAATAAGGTTGTTTATGTTTGGACTTTTAAAAAATTTAATATTAATTCTGAATTTCCTGGGTTTGTGATGCTTGGATTTGGGACAATTACAACATCCCTCTAATGTTTAGACTCCTAAGTTACTGTTAAGCACATTTTAATGTCGTTTTTATGTGATAATATTAGCTAGCATCCCTTGTAGAAGAGGAGACAGTGAGCTGAGGGTTTCTATATCTGTTGACTCCATTAACCTGCAGGGAAATATACAAGTGTGTCAATGTAAGGCCAGCCTAGCAAATAATATCCCAGGTCACCCTCTCCCAGGGGTACTGGTGCTGCCGCACCTCCTGGCTTGAAGTGGTTTCCATCATATACAGGGTTTACAGTTTTGTTTAATGGTTTTCAGCACCCCATGATAAAAATTGTTCCAATGCCATTGCCCTCTCCCATCTGCCAACACATCTATTCAGTAATGAGCATGCCTACAATAATGAGTAGGATTGTCATTGTACAAATTTACAGACATTTGAGGCCTTTTCTGCAGCTTTTCCATAGGATTTCTAAGAAAATACTTGGGAGAAGACATCTTGAGAAATTCAAGGTAAATGTTACCAGTTTTAAGCAGGAAAGCAAGTTATTTGTGGTCACATGGCTACATTTGCAACAGTGTTAACTGCACAATGACCATAAGGAATTCAGGAAGCTTAACCAACCAACCAACCAACCACAACCTGTACACAAAGAACTGGAGTCTGACGAAACTACTCCAACATCAGCTCAGCAGGCACTCTATAACTTATAGCCATGGTATATGGATTTAAATAGAATACAATGGAATCAAGTACACACTATCTTAAACCTTTTCAACTATCCCATTTAGGTGTGTGCGCATGTGTGCACACGCACACACACACACTAACACTTGTTTCTCTCTGCTCAGCTTCTGACCACACAACCACTGGTGTCTTCAGGTTAGATCCACAAAGGGACTTGGGCATCAAATTCCCACTTTAGGCACCTAAGTCCATATTCACGTACCACTGACATCCTCAAAACTCCCACCCAACTACCGCCTAATGCCATAGGCACCTTAATTTCTGCAAGTGGGCCTGCACAAAGCCACCTAAGTCCTGCTGCTGCCGAGCTGCTTGGTGCCTAAGTCCCAGCAGGATTGACAAACTAAGCATTCCTCCACCTCTCCTGGTTGTAGGGTCCGATCCAGTAGGTGTGCTCTGAGTATGCCTAACTGTGCAAAAGACAGGTAGGTACTTAAGTGACCTTTAAATATTCCTAAACAAAATTGCATGTGGAATCTAGACGTTTATCTACTGGCTCAGCCACAGAGAGCGTGGGTTTTGAAACCCTGGCTGCACTTTCCTAATGAAGCTCTGGAAAATGTGATCCAAGGTTAGTAAGACTATAGTGTTAGAATCATAGGTGCTGCCCAGCCTAATGATTTAGGCTCAGTTCAGGACACTTGAACGTGCTAGGATCAGCAAGGTACCACTTCTTTCCTAGACTGTTTTTTCAGCTGTATTTTTGCATGTGCTGAGGTAGGGTTTTAAAACCATGAAGATCAGGAATTTGTGTGGTTTGCGCTTATTAACTCACTATCGGGGTGCATAAAAGTTATGAAGAACATTAACTAACAGGATTCAAAGTTTGTTTGCTTTTATTTAAAGAATCTTGAATAAAATCCATAGTTTTATAATGCTGCCAGAGTAAAAAAAACCTAGATCCACCAGCACACAGCTGTGTAAGCCATTTTCTTTAGATTACCTCCCATAATGTTTTACAAGGGAGAGCTTCTGTTTATACTGAATGACAGACATCTGCACTGGACTGGAAGTGATTCTATGTGCATGTTCAGAATATACATAATAAGAGTTGATTCCTGTACCAGTTTGTTTTCTCAAATACGTTTCGTCCTTTAAAAAAACCTCTTGTTCGGTTCAAGGGGTGTTACCTCTCAAAGCTACAAAGTCCTATTACAGTATTTAAAAAAACTTCACAAAATATGTATAGACCAGACTTCTGCCCATACAAAGATGTTTTTAATGATCCCTGAACTCTCTCTGAAAATAGACCTTGTCTACACTCAAAAATTGTACAATTTTAACTATATCTGTACAGCTGTAGCATAGGTTCTTCCACTGGTGTAGTGACTTCACCTCTCTGAGAGGCAGTAGCTAGGTCGATGGAAGAATTCTTCCATCAAATAGTGGTGTCTACACCAGGGCTTAGGTCAGCTTCACTGCATCACGCAAGACACGACATTTTTCACAGCCCTGAGCGACGTAGTCAAGCTGACCTCACTTTGTAGTGTAGATGAGTCCTTATACCAGCCTAGCTATTGGAACATGTTATATCAGTTATCGTGATATAACTGCATCCATGTACTGATTTAGCTATTTTGGTATAAAAGTCATAGGTAGAACTGAATTAGTTATACCTATGCAAAAACTGTGGGTAGACAAGACCTTAGATCGACTTGGTTAACTCTTTTTCTGGTATTTCTGACCTGTGCTCTTCTCCATACTTCCCAGTTCCAGCTGAGACAAAATACAATGAGAGAGCTGGAATTGCCAAAGAGAAGCAGTAAATATCAGAAACCTTACCAAAAAAAAAGCCTGGTACTCATAAGGTTTCCAGCCCAAGTTTGCAGATTCAGGTGGCTCACACAACTAAGCTAAACATCTGCACTTTGGGTACTTTTCTGAACCAAACTCTAAAATCTTCCTCATCTGAATGTTTTTTCGGAATGAAGATTTCCCCTTTTTCACTTGCCAACATATTCTTCAACCCATAACCTTCGGGATGACACACTGTAAATTCACAGATGCTACAATCCAAAAGTCCTCAAAGCACACAGTGAAATAATGGCCTAGTTAATCTGTGAAAGAATAACAATGGACTATAGTAAAACTATTGGACACACTAAGATAATCAAAACAGTTTTTAAAACTGACTTTTAATAGGCTCTAATGTTTTAAAGGGGCAAGAAGTACACGAGTACCTAACAACAACAGTTTATTCTGCAGCACACTTTACAGACATCAGATGTTCTGCAAACTTTCTTTGGAAAGGTTGAGTCTAGTTCTCGTCTCACACCATTTTTCCACCAGTGGAGCGTAACTCTGTTAACTTCACTGGAATTACTCCTGAGTTAGATTAGTGTAACGGAGAGGAAAATCAGATCCTCAGTCTCTACAGATGTATAATATGCATGACTTTTAAAAATGCTTTTCTGCTTCTTGCATGTAAGGAGGCTGCTGAAAGGTTGATATTTTCACTGCCCAGCATATAGGTACTTCCATCAGAAGGTTGAGAAAATCCTTTTTCCTGTTAATTGAGAGGTAGTCTGCAAAGTCCAACCCTGTTTAAAATCCCTCTTTTACAGGACTGGAGTTTTGGCAGTTAACACTCTCGCTGAGGGCTCCATTCTTTGTTCATATCTAAAGGCATCCATCCCCCACACATTGCTCAGTTCCAAGTTCAGAAGACTTCTCTGCCAAATGCTGCGTTTAAGCTCTCCTGTGCTGCACACTGCATGATGTGGCCTCTCATAAGACGCTATTAGAAATCTGTTTTCCCCCCTTCTGTTAACTGGAGAGTCTAGTCAGTATTTTCCAAATGCTTACGCTATCTTTAAACAGAGAGCTGGATTCTTGAGACGCTGAGCTGGCCAAAAGCATCCTCTAAATATATATATAGCTATATTTCAAGAGATCTGGAAATTATTTCTAATGAAACACTGAATTTAACTTCCTAAGCACCCTAGATGAACGAAGCATAAGCCTTTCTTCACAAAAGTTATGTTTATGAAAAGAAACCAGGAGAAGCATCCTGCTACATTTGTAGTTGGCATATTGAAAATTGTTGTGTAAATTGGTGCAGTGCATCAGCTGGTTTGATCATTAAACAAGTAATTCAGGGCTTGCTCCAAAGCCCATTACGATCTATGGAGAACTTCCCTCTGACTTCAGTAGGCTTTAGATCTGGACCTCAGTCCACATGTTTCTTCCCCAAGATATTTTTGGTTTGGGGGTATTTTTAATACATCATAAATGTATATTATCATCATCGGAATTTTAGTTGGCTTATCATATCTGAATGGGAAAATTTCTCTATGCATTACATACTGAATGCAAGGCCGGGAAAAGAAAAGTGATCCAACCTGACATACTGTAAAGCCCAGCATACACTCTATCACAATTGGAATTATATTGTCAAATTAATGTTATAATTCCTGGTGGGATTTATGCCAACGTTTGACCTAGCTAGCAGATTGATCATCATTTTAAATGGGGATGTAAATCTTAATAGGAATTGAAAGAACATAACTGTTATGGAGAATTCCCTATGGAGCCGTTGAACAGTACACAATGTTATCTTTGCAGCTGTGAGTAGGAAGAAAGGATAGACTCCCAAAGTTCTGCTCGTTTCAGCACTCACACAATAGTGTGTTTCAGATTAATGAATATCTCTATGTGCTACCAGTAAAATGGATCCTTCCTTACATCTGGGGCCTCTGCTCTTCTTACTTTTTGTAGTTCATGGGAAACCCGTTCAGGAAGGAAGATGTTATCTTTGAAATCGTTTTTTTGTAAGAACAGGGTGGTCATGCCTTGACACGCAGAGAAAGCAAATGCTCAGCAGGTGGTTTTCTGTATTAATTTTCTAAACCAACTTTTAAGAATGCTATTTTAATTAACAGTGTCATGGAAAGGGGATTTGTTCTTAGACTTTTTTTTGTATGACCTTCTCAGGTCCTAGATAAATAGATAGATGTTCGGGGAGGGGGTTGCGTGGACAGAGGTAAGGGGAGGCAAGACCTTGAAAAGTTTGAGGACCACTGGTATAGATAAAAATGATAATTTAAGATATTGGTTTAAACAAATGATTTCCTAAAGTTGTTACCATAATATCAAGAGTGTACCAGTTTTGATATTTTAACAGTCTAAAATGGTAGTTTACTTAGATTTGTGAAATTTTTAAGCATCCTGCTAATTTACATAGGTTTTTATCTATTTAAATACAGGCAGTGGAGACATTGATTAGAGTAAAAAGAACAGGAGTACTTGTGGCACCTGAACCTGCCATTGATTAGAGTGTATTTACAATTGTAATGTATACAAAATGCCTGAGAGAGAGCTAGTTGGAGGCCTTTGATTAATAAGAGATTGAGCACCAGATTCAATAATACCATCTGGCTGTTTTGCGCCTTTCCAGCAACACAGAGAGGCCATAAACCCAGGTTAGCCACTCAATTAAGGTGGGTTAGCAACTGCTTTGCATCACTAGAGCAGCACTGAGCAGCTAGGGTTCACTAGTGAATCTGACCAAATGTCTGAATAAGTAATATTTACATAGTAAAACTTTAAAACTAAGATCGATATATTATATTTTAATTTAGTACACTGTTTTCCTAGTATGACAACCACTTTAACTTTACGTGTGTACATAAAAAAAATGATATTAACACTTGACATTTTTGAGGGCTTGGACACTCATCTCAATTTGTTTTATTTAGCACTATATAAAAAAGGATTTCTTTATATCTATGTTCCTTTTTTAAAATGTAGAGATTATCTTAAAGACTTTATAGCAGGGGTAGGCAACCTATGGCACGCGTGCCGAAGGCGACACGCAAGCTGATTTTCAGTGGCACTCACACTGCCCGGGTCCTGGCCACCGGTTCGGGGGGCTCTACATTTTTATTTAATTTTAAATGAAGCTTCTTAAACATTTTTAAAACCTTATTTATTTTACATACAACAATCGTTTAGTTATATATTATAGACTTATAGAAAGAGACCTTCTAAAAACATTAAAATGTATTACTGGCACGCGAAACCTTAAATCAGAGTGAATAAATGAAGACTCGGCACACCACTTCTGAAAGGTTGCCGACCCCTGCTTTATAGCAAAGGACTGAATGTCCACATATCCTGCAGTGAAACTAAAATATGCCAGGACTGTTCCATATGCTGGTTGCTGTTCTGAAGCTAATGAGCTTAGATTCCTTGTTTTTGATAGAATATGTCCAATTAACCATAGAGTTGGGCAATATCTTCTGGTCTGGCTTAGCTGTATTTAGTACAGAACCTGAGGGGCAGAGGAGGGGACAAAGGCATCTTAACATGCCCCCAATCCTGGTTGCAGCTGGTGGCCAGTTCTGCCCTCAAAGTAATTTGTAGCAGTTTCAGGGCAGCTCTTACCTACACTAGCTCCCAGGGGCTGTTCTGCCAGACACAGCTCAATCAGCATGCCCCCTGTGCTACTGAGGGCTAGGATGGGGTGATACAAAATCAAGCTATACAAGATCTCTGGCAGCTGGGGATTCCCTTATGCCAGAAGATACTGTTAGGGCAGCTTTAATAGTCCCATTGCACTGCAGGAGCTGCACAAGGGGCTGGACGAGAGGCCAAAAGCTTGGCCCATTGACCTTTCACTGAGTATCTTCACAGACTTAGCTCTCCTGGAACTTTGATCGGCCATATTTGTGGCTGTAAGGAGATCTATAACATCACAGGCTCTGAAGAAATCACTTGTTCTCTAAACTAATACATTTAATAGTTTATTTCCATTTTAACAGGAGTCCTATCCAGATTTTTAACTGAACCTGTCCTTAATCGACATTTACATAAATGAAGAACTTTCTCTTTCAGGTCCCTGTAATGACATCATATTGAAAAAGGATTTGATTATCTTGATGTATGGCTGGTTCTGTTGTAGTATAATAATGTGTACTCTTCTGTGATAGAGGCATTTTTCAGACAGAGGGAGAAAACAATGGTTGTGTGAATGAGTCTCTGTGGCCAGGGACTTCATGGACGTTTACTTTAAAGACCTATTTTTGGAAGGCCCAGTTGTACTTCCAGGGATATTTGAAAGGCTTTTAGCCTAAGTAGGACCTGAGTAGCCATGGTAAGTGGAAGGGACTGTGAGAATATGTGCCTCCATCTACAGGAGTTGTTGTTTTTCCTCCTGGACCGAATTGGACCACCAGGGAATCTGAAGGACTCAAGAGATTCCTCCACCCACAGTGACAGAATGTTAACTGGGATGGAGATATGGAGGTCTGTCCCCATGCCTACAGTGGGTTCTTTTGTCCATTTGCTTTTTAATTCAACACTGGGATTCTAGTTCTCTTTCAGACCGTTGAAATTTGGCTACATATTTTATTCTTGTTCAAATCCAAATATGAATCATGTCTGATACTGAAACTTTGGGTTTTCAGATGTATTTGCATCTGGACCTGAGCATAAAGTGCAGCCCATCTCCGTTACACATATGCTAGTGACATTACAAAAAAAGAAAAAACACCAGCAACAGAGCGATGAGATTTTCTTTTTTTAATTCCAAATCAATGTATTTCTTGTATTAGTTATTGGCTTTATACCCCAAATTGCAGAGCAAACAATCTCTCCTGGGGGATAACAGTTCCAGATAATAGAAGTGACAAATAAGAGCCAATATTGGGGGGTCTGTGGGGCGGACGGTGTTTTGTTTTGTGTGTGTGGCTTTGGACCTCAGGCATCAACATGAGTAATGACTCTTTTGCAACCAACCAACCCTAATGAGGACCAGTAGCCAATGTAACTCTCCCTTTCCCCCAAGCAGGCATTCATGTTATCGAATTAGATCAACTGAGGTTGTGGGGTTTCTTTTAACCAAAGGTTGAAGCTGGGCCATTGTTTTTGACTCCTCTCCTCACCACCCACTTAGCCTAGCTTCACTTGCAGCATGTTCCTCCAACTGCCAGCTAACATAAGCTAACCTTCCCAGACAGAGTTCTCCTTTCTCCAATGGCTGCAGTCCATCACTGGCCTTTGGAGAAAAGAGTACAGAGTTCTGTCCCAAACTTAGGTTTCCTGTATGGTAGCCTAATGCACAGCTAGCCAAGCAATTGGGGTGGCCTTTTTTCAATACCCTTTTGATTGATGACTTTATTCCCCATATTTCTCCCGGAAGCCCTTGAAAATGATTCCCATTGGTTTTCACTATGTCTTGCAGTGAGGCAGGGCTGAACAAGTGCCGACCTCCCTGCTGCTGAACTCGGACAATAGGCTGCTCAGAATTCCGGCAGATGTTTTTGCTTTTTAAGCCATACAGGCCAATTTAATTTTCCTCCCAGGAGCAAGTGCAAGCATGGCCAAGACCAAGAAATTCAGAGCTAGCTTCCAGAAACCAACTATTGACTTATGCAGCGATGCAGTGGTTACACTAGAGTCCTTCAGTAATGATGGTCCTTCTGGTTAGAATAGCAGCCCACTGAGTTGCCAGCGCAGGGGGAAAAAGTGACATTTCTTAATGCTCATATTCTGCCTGATTTAACACCGTGTGCGAAAACACAGTCTGCTTTGTGTACCACATTTATAATGGCAAAGAATTCTCTGGTCCTCGATTTAAATCACTGAGGTATGAAAACTGCAGCCATCCTAAATCAACATTAACATTAAATGCATCCAAGTAAGCTATGTCACTTTTTTTTTTTTCATTTAAAAAAATTCTTTGTAAACTAGTTCAGGCCTTTCTTCTCCATGTTTATGAAATCTGTGAAAATTAAATCAGGGAAACAGGGGGAAATACTTCAAAATGTTTAATGTTTCCAGTTAACAACACTTTTAACTGGATTTCTTGTTTGGATTAAGAGAGGCAAAACATAAGACTTTGATGTTCCTCATAAGCTTTTAAAAGAGAGAGAGAGGCCGAGACCCACCAATAGGAAGAAGCTGGCGTGAAGCCCTCTTTGACACAGCAAGCACAATGTTAAGGATTAAAGGTCTAATCTAGAAGATATATTGCACCCTAAACAGCAGAACCATTTAGGAGAACATTAAATGGCACTTAAGCTAAACAGTTGTCCTTGGGAATTGTAGTTTATATGTGACTGCTCTAATATTCATTTTAAACTTGCAGGGCTTTGAAAACAAGATGTCATTGTTTTATGAAAACACACACATTTAATCTTCCCCTTTTGAGGCTGCTCTTGAAATCTCTGGCTGCTAGATTGGCAAAATGTTTCAGAGGAAATAAATGGTGCTGATGTCAAAACTGGTACTGTTGTACTTCATTTCTAATATTATTTGCATGTGCTTATTGAACATTTTCTGACCCCAAATAAGCAAACAACAAACTTTTTCAATGATAAAAGTCTCATTTGATTTTTTAACAGTATTTTCACTGTTTTATAAGCAAATATTAATAGAACAGTATAAGGCGGTGTGAGAACACCAAGAAAGTGGGTAGTTCTACATTTACTTGTGTTCTGGACTCTTCATAAATTAATATTTATGGAACTTTTAGGAGTCTTCAGCCAAAAATAAAGACCACCCAGAGCAAGGTTTTAATTTTAGTATTCTGGGCACAGTTCATATTAAAAAATCCCTCTTATGCGCCATGTACAGTATATAGATTTTCATGCACATCACTCAGTAAATGTGTGATGCATATTTCATTCCTAGCAAATTACAGGATATGCTTTTATCATTAATTTACTTCTTTTCCTCAGTCAGAAAAAGGCCAAAAGGTCATCTCTACCAGAAAGCCAAAAACAGCATACAAGAAGGTAGCAGAGAGAAGACTCCTTTTCTTCCAGAAATATACATTACCATTCAAAATACTCTTACACTTGAGGTGACCACCTAGAAGCTAAAATGACAAGAAGAAATGGTTACTATGTGTCTGATCCATACCTGGTTCAATTTTTTCAGATAAATGGGTTCTTTGCTGGAAAATGTAGTTTTGGTTGACCCAAAACTATTTGTGAATTTCACAGGAATTTGCTAAATATTTTCGGCCAAAACATTTTTTTTCCAGGACTCGATGGCAGTGGCAAAAGAAGTCCTAATAACTTTTAGCTCAGTGCTTAGAGTACTCACCTGGGATACGGAAGACCCAGGTTCAATTCCCCCTTCTGTCCATTGTGGAGAATGGATTTGAAATTGGGTCTCCCACATTGCAGGAGAATTCCCTAACAAAAGGCTATGCGATATTTTGGGAAAGATCAAGAGAGATCTTTCCCATTGAAGATGTTCCACTGAGCATAACCAATTTGTTATTGGAACAAGGATTGGAGCTTGGGTTTCTCACAGCCTGTGTGATTGCCCTAACCACCAGGCTATCGAGTTGTTCTTACTTTGTCCCAATGACTATTAATAGTCATCCACAGTGGCAATTCATAGTCTTTCATTTTTTTTTTTATTTTGCAGTTTTTTGGAACTGACAGCAAACCAAAAAATCAATTATTCTCCCAACTCTAGTATGACTGTCCAACCTCCTGACTCCTTCCTTATGCAAACAGCATCACAGATTTAAATGGAACAACTCCTATAAGGACTACTTGAATAAAGGTTCAGAATCAGGCCCAAGAGCTTGTTGAAAAAATCTGCACCAGGGCAAGTGGATACTTTAGAGATTGATAATGCAGTGCAGAGTCTCTCTCGTCTAAAGTGTTCCATTCCAGCCCAAGTTGGGAGCGACTGCTGGTGCTCATTGATAGTTTATGTGAAATGAGTTAGTGGTTTCAGTCCAGTTCCTAGTAGACAGGAGACCCTTAACACAATTGACACCAATTAGTCACCTTTTTGGCAATTTCAGAAGAGAAGCCCAGGGTTGAATCAGAAAGTAAAAGGAATGACACCCCCTCCCCCCCCCCGAACCCTAGAGTTGGTCCCAGCTTCCCTGCAAGTTAGGATTGAGATTCACTGACAGAGCACGGTGGGGATGTCTGCTGTGCAACAACTGAATAGAAACCATCCGTCTCCAAGGAGCAATCCAGCACCTTTCATGAGCACTAAGCCCGTACGAAAAATTCCCCACCAGACTCTTCAGTGACTAAGCCATTCATGCGTCTCATCTTTATCATGTGATTAACCGTTACAGCATTGGCAAAGCTGTTTCAGTCCGGCTGGTTTGAATTCCATTTAATTACTTTTTCATTAAAAATAGCAGCTGATGCCTCCTGGAAAACATTCTGTTTAAAAACAATGTAGATTCTGGCACTATATGTTTGCCAACTATGTGTAGTGTTCTGTCCCCATTTTGTATTACTAATAATATTTGCATGAGCACCGGGTTAAGATATGCAAAGAGCAATTGCCGGAGTGAGGCAAGCTGTGCGCCCAGAGAGACCGTGGCTCAACAACAACAAAGAACAAAATAAAGTTCTGGAGTGGTTAAAATGCTTTACGAAAAGAGAATTTTGTTGGGCTTTTAGCTGGTTTGAATCCCTTCAGCAGTAATGAGCAGAACTCACACAAAAATAAGGGTGGGGAAGACTAAGTCGGCCCAGATTTATTGAATATTTTGCCCATCCTGCCAGCTCACCTATGGAGCCTTCAGGGATGGACTGTCCCTCCCAACACTTCCAAATGCCTCTCCCAGATACCCTCCCATTCCTGATGCCATGATCTTCTTCCCAAATGAGGCAAACCAACCCAATGTGGCAGGCAATCAGCTGTGTGCTGTTCTGCCCCAGCTGCTCTGCCTCTGTGCCTCTGGATCACTGCTCCATCCAGGCCCCATCTGACATAGGAGCCAAAAATCTAAGGATTTTGCCTTCATCTATCAGTAGCACATTTTGACTGGGATGGAAGAAGTGCTACCTCCTTATTGATGGCAACATTTCTGCATCTGTAAAATTAAGCTTCCTCTTCCCCACAACTGTTTTTCTGTCTCCTCCACTGTCCTCACTGGCCCCTGTCCTATGTCTAGTGCTGCTCCACCTCCTGCCCTCTGCCCCAGTGGCAGCTGGCATCCTGCCCTGCCTAGCTCAGCATCTGACTAAAAAACCTGCTGAGTGTCTCCACACACACAAACCTCATTATCCTCATATAGCAATTGCTTGATTACATTAAGTAAAAGAGTATAGGAGGAGGTGGGGTGGAACAACACAGGCTTTACTCAGAATGCATTTCCATATCTGATTTTGAAAATTCCAATCATTTTTTGCATTGCTGAGGTCTTGTATGTTTCCTGGGTCTGTGTAAATTCTTCCTGTTGCCCAGTGCTCACTACAGAGTCTCTGGAAAGAACATAGAGTTTACTGGGCCACTTATGAGAAATAGCTTCTTGTTAGGAATGTCAGCTATTAATGGGGATGGAGAATTTGAGTAGAAGATGGTTTAACTCCAAGAGATTTATACAGGGCTGTCCCTAGACCAAATGGTGCCCCAGGTGAGAAGCATCTTTGGCGCCCTCCACCATTTGTTAAACTTTTGAATACCTTATTTTTTTATTGCATTTGTACCCATTTCATGACTTTGATGCATGATTTTCATGCATGATTTATCCATCATATAAAATGAGAAATTTGCTTTCTAGGATCTGTAAATCTGTATTTATTCATGCCCTATATAAGCAAATAAAAAAATGATTTTCTCTAAGCTTATAGAAACTTTTTAATTTTAAGAATAACTGAAATGTACTAACATCAAGACATTGAACTGTGCACCAACATCGAGTGGACCAGGGCCGGCTTTAGGCTGATTCGCCCGATTCCCCGGAATCAGGCCCCGCGCTTAAGAGGGCCCCGCGCCTTAGGCACCTTTTTAATTTTTTTTACTCACCCCGGTGGTGGTCCGTTCCAGGGTCTTCGGTGGCCCCGCTCCCCTGGCCAGAGCGCCGGCCAGAGCGCGGCAGCCCCATGGCCCCGCAACCCCGGCCGAAGCATGGCTGCCCCACGGCCCCGCGATCCCGGACGGAGCTCTGGCCGGAGCACGACAGCCCCACAGCCCCGCAACCCCAGCCAGAGCGCCGCGGCCCCGTGACCCTGACCGGAGCGCTGCAAGCCCTGCGGCCCCACTCTCCCGGCTGGAGCTCCAGCTGGAGCGCGGTGGCCCCGTGACCCCAGCCAGAGCGCGGCAAGCCCCGCAGCCCCCCTCCCCGGGCCGGCAATCCGAAGTGCTGCCGAAGACTTGGAGTGCCGCCCGGTGAGTACAAGCCCCAGGAATCAGGCCCCGCACTTGCTAAAGCCGGCCCTGGGTGACAGCCTTAGAATGTTAACCTTAGTCCTTCAGTTCAAAAGGTCACTTTTCTCGCCTTTGCCCTTGCGAACTGAAGCACAGTGTCAGAGAGATCCAAAGACTGGCCCCTAACATTTTCAGGTGATAAAATAGCAAGTGATGTCAGTTTCTCGTTGGCCATCATTGATCGAAGATATGTTTTAATGAGCCTGAGCTTCGACAAACTGCGCTTGCCACTTGTGACTGTGAGCAGAGGCATGAGCAGAATCCTCAAAGCTATCCACACATTAGGACGGGGTGGGCAAACTACGGCCCGGGGGCCGCAGCCGGCCCTCCAGATGTTTTAATCTGGCCCTTGATCTCCCGCTGGGAAGTGGGGTCCCGCTCCGGCACTCCAGCCAGAGAGTGGGGTCAGGGGCTTGCCCCACTCTGCACGGCTCCTGGAAGCAGCAGCATGTCCCCACTCTGGCTCCTATGCGTAGGGGCAGCCAGGGGGCTCCACACGCTGCCCCCGCCCAAGCGCTACCCCCACAGCTCCCATTGGCCTGGAACCACAGCCAATGGGAGCTGCAGGGGCGGCACCAGCAGATAGGGCAGTGCGCAGAGCCACCTGGCCACGCCTCCATGTAGGAGCCAGAGTGGGGACATGCCGCTGCTTCTGGGAGCTGCTTGAGGTAAGCATCACCCGGAGCCTGCACCCCTGATCCTCTCCCACGCCCCAACCCCCTGCCCCAGCCCTGATCCCTCTCCTGCCCTCCGAACCTTCCCCCCTCAGCCCAGAGCACCCTCCTGCAACCTGAACTCCTCATTTCTGGGCCCACCCTAGAGCGCGCACCCCCAGCCGGAGCCCTCACCCCTCCTGCACCCCAACCCCAAATTTTGTGAGCATTCATGGCCCACCATACAATTTCCATACCCAGATGTGGCCCTCGGGCAAAAAAGTTTGCCCACCCCTGCATTAGGAAAAGTGTCCTTCAGCTCTGCATCATGAATGAATTGAACAACTTGGAGTGGAGAGTGCTTCCCGTGTTGCAAAATGTGACAGATGTTGTCCAGTTCGACATAGAGGTTTTTATCATTGATATCCAAACTTTCCCCATGTGTCAGTGTCTGATGAAGGCCTGTACAATTGTTTAAGAGTGTTTTCCTGTCTGCTGGCAGGTCATAAGGTCATACAAAACCACCCAAGTCTTTTTGTGATGTTTCATTTGTCCAAACCTTTCTTCGATGGACTCTCGAGCAGTATCAATGAGTGAGCAAAAAAAACCCTCTTGAATTTTTCTTCTGAGCTTCCCATCACTTAATCTCTGCCCTCATAACCAAACTGTCCAATGAATACAAGTTGGATACAGTCATCCTCATCATCAAAAAATCTTACTGTAAATGACATCCTTTCACTGTGACTAATGTCGGGAGTGAAGTCCATTATTACAGCATAGTACTTCACTTTGAGCTGCATCAATATGTTATCAAGCACCTTCCTTGCAATAAGGTCAGTCAATTCATTTTGAATTGTTTTGCTGCAGTAATGGTCCATAGCATCTTTATGAACTACTCAACGTAGGTGCTCATGCATGATAGCGTCATATTTCTCAAGGAGTTCTACCAAACCAAGGAAATTACCATTATGTTCAGGGAACAACTTATCCAACGAGACCCAGAAAGGCAAATTGTTCTTTGCAAGGAAGAAGGTAATTGAGATCAGATGCTTGAGCACGTTCCTCCAATGCTGGGTTTCTACATTAATAATCCGCTGGTTTTCTGCGTCTATTCATTTATTCAACTTGAGCCTGGACTCGACCTCAATCCATTTGGAGTAGGCCATAAAATGGCCAGGTGGCTTTTCATTTTGCTTCAGAGAATCAGCTAAGTTATGCCAGTAATTGTACCTGGAAAGCGCAAGCAACAATTTGGCATTCTTGTCAAATACTTTGCAACAAAACCAGAATTCTTTGTCAGTTGATTTGGAGTAAACTGACTCCATTCTTGAGCACTCTTTTGCAGTGTGACTTTGAGAAGTGTTGCTTCAGCTTATTTACTGGAAACATATCCTCAATTTTGCCCAGCCTGTTCAAAATTGTATGATCAATATTGGCAAAATTTAGGTTTGCTGGCTATAAAGCAGGAACTGATGTATCGATTTGCAGTCTGCAATTTTTCTCACTGCTGTTTCTGTCATCGTGCAATGATGAATCTTCTTTATCGTTTCTCTCTTTTTCATGTAAACCAGATTTTTCTTTGTCATTGCTCTTCTTTTCACATAAGCCACATTCTTCATCATCACTCGCCTTTACGCCACCAGGAAAACTGGACGATTCTCCATCACTTTCCTCACATTTCCATTCCTTAACTTCAGTTAAATCTGCTAATTCCTTAAAGCATGGTCTGTGTTGTTTTGTTTCAGATATTTTCCCATTAAATTTGCCTCTTGCTGCAAAGATTGCAACTGAGCTTTTCGTGTCCTATATTGAGCTCCTGAAGGCTTCTTCAGGGGCAGCTTTTATTTTCTACAGGGGAAAACAGACAGTATTAGGGAAAGCAAAAGTCTATGTTCCGCAGTCTTAGAAAGCAATCAAACATTACATGTTAAGCATGGCAAAAGAAGTAACAGTATTTCTTTTATATTATTGCATAGATAGGGTTTCGATAGATATCTCCGACATCTCATTAAATATGTCCTTTATTAGTCGCTACTTACACTCTTCACGTCTTAAAACACAAGTACACTTTCACAATTACACAAAAAAACAAAGTTAATGATATCAGAGCTGGGCTTTTCACTTCACTTGGTTCTTATATCTCTCTGACTGACTGGTAATGCCCCATCCCTTATATACCTGCGAGGGCATGGCTGACACATTCTAAGAGGTTCAAGGAAAATGTAGTTCTCAGAAAGTCTGTAAGGTTCCACGAGATTCTACAAAGGTGCAGAACATTCTAAGAGGTTAGTGAAAAATGAATCCACTTACAGAATACCTGAAACATTTTACTTCAAACATTCTATTTTCCCTTTTGTTGCTAACAACAAAAACAGCACCTTGAGCCTGGTGCCACCAAGCCCGGCACCCCTAAATCTGTCCCTGGATTTATATTCAGGGCACTAAAATGAGGCTTAGTTTGGAGTAGGCAGAATTATTTTATAATTCAGTGTGAGGTTTGGGGGAGCAGGGGTTAGGTAGCAGCAACTGCCTAAATCTAGACACTTAAAATGGGATGTTATGAATTTTAGAGAATTTGGACAATCTGATAGTTTTCAGATTTCGAACATATCTAACAAACTCTCTGACATGAGGAGAAAGTTTTCCCCTGGCCATATACATTTTCTGTTGTTGTCTGCTTCCATTTTGCCACTACACATGCCCACAATCAGGGCCAGCTCCAGGCACCAGCTCAGCAAGCAGGTGCTTGGAGCGGCCAAGGGGAAGGGGCGGCACGTCGGGCTCTTCGGCGGCGGGTCCCTCGGTCCCTCTCGGAGGGAAGGACCTGCCGCCGAATTGCCGCCAAAGAAGAAAGCCGCGGCAGTGGAGCTGCTGCTGATCGCGATAGCTGCTTTTTTTTTTTTTCCCCGCCTCTTGGGGCGGCAAAAACCCTGGAGCCGGCTCTGCCCACAATAATCAATCCGCAATAACCCTTTCCTTTTCCTAATAGACTGCCTGCCATTAATTTTTCTAAATGCTTGAGGGGGATACTGGAGATGGATCAATGTGATAAAGGAATAATCAAATAACTACATTTTTAATGCTTTGAACTTACTGGTATAAAGTGCTTTGGATCAGAAGCTCTCAAAGCAGTTAACAGTGGGTAAGAATTAGTATTATCCCCATTTTCCAAGGTCAGGCAGGCCGGCTAGAGAGTTGGTGTGTTGTTTAACACTACACAGGGTGCAGGCCTAACCTGTGCCTTGGCTCTTTATAGGGGATTTACACGACTACAGTGTTTATTGTGTCTTTCAGTAAAAAGCAGCTGCAGAAATACACAGCTGGGGAGCTCTACTACCTGAGAGACACAGTAGGCTTTATCCAGAAAGCACGCTCACAGGTACATTGTGATTGAATTCACATGGTTTTTACAATGCTTAAATTTAGAGCCAAATTTTTAACTAACAATTGTATTTACTTAAAGTGCTTGTTTATGTACAAAATTGTCTTTTCTCTGCATGTCCTCAGCCTAGTGAAAATCAGCATAATTCTGTTGGAGTTGGTGGAGCTGTGCCCACTCATACCAGCTGAGGAGTTGGTTCTTAGTCCCTTAGGATTTGAGTTGGGGTTGTTGCTAGTCACCTGCAGTGACTCATAGACTTTAAGGTCAGAAGGGACCATTATGATCATCTAGTCTGACCTCCCTCATGATGCAGGCCACAAAAGCTGACCCACCCACTCCTGGAATAATTCTTTCCCTTGACTCAGCTGTAACTTTTGGAGTTAACTGTACAAAATCCCTTTACTCCGGTTTATGCAGGGGATGTGTTTGGGGAAGTGAACTTTATCCTTCAAGAGTAATTATTGTTACCACCAGGGACTCTGTTGTGAGAGCCCAGGCAATAGTCAGCAGGACTTTCTGAGATGCCATCAGATGTCTTCTTAAACCTGAGAAGAAAGAAAGTAGAGAAAGACAAATTAGTGCTGGAAATTCCCGGCCTGATATAAAAGGCATCTTTTCGTATTTGATCAGACTGCATTACTTCATATCGCGTTGTGGGTCAGGGGCATTCAGTACTGACTCACTTCGTCTCAAAGTGCATCAGGTCAAAAGGACATAACCTATTGTTTCCCAGAAATTATGAAACACAAATGATCTCTGATGATTAGTTGCCTAGGTATGTGTCAAAAGCTGTCTTTTAAATTAATCATCAATTTGTTCCTAGTGTTAGTCATTCATTGTGGGCCTGATCCAAAGCCCACAGAAGTCAGTGGGATCCTTTCTGTGCACATATCTAATTAAAGTGAATAAAAGGTCATTTGCTGATATCCTGTTTTAGACCTCTTACAATAAGAGTTTGAATTTACCAGAGCAATGGAAAATGCAGTATCCATTGAGCACCAAACAGTTAATACATCACCTGGATCAAATTTTGCAATGACGTCACAATCCATTCGATCCTATCGATGTCAATTCAGAGAAGCATTTGGGCCTACATTTTTCCAGTTTCATCCCATTCTTTTTGCAAGAGCATGTCTTGGACAAATTACCATGTCACATGTCTTCAAAGGAGCATGTTAAACCCTCTATCTTTGCACAGGATTCCTAATTGCATCAAAGGAAATTCTGCACATAAAACAAGGGGAGAATATGCCTCTAATTGAAGAATAAATTGTATCATTTAGGCATGGGTCAAAATGAGTGGCAGTGAGAAAGCTGCACCACTCCAGGGAGAAAATCAGAAATAGTGTGTTTTGGAGAAGTACAGTGCCTCTCAGTACTCCCCTTTAGCATAAATCGAGGGCCATTTGTGTCATGCCTTGTGGCGCTGCAATACACACCCTTTCCCCACAGACAGACAACTCCACTCCAGCACATGAGAGTAGGGAGGAGGCATGACTCAACCTACAGCCTGTCTCTCTCTGCCCAGTTGCTCCCAATGAAAGTAGCTGGGATGCAAACACTGTGCTACATTGTGTGTCAGGGCTATAGTTGTGCTCTGCTTATACAAGCTGCATAAGGGAATGTGGGGAGCAGAGAGGTCCTTGTTCCCTCCTATTCCCCTATGCATCCACCTAAGACAAGTGCACAATCCAGCCTTAAGGAAGAAATTCACATGTAGTAAGTAGTAGTGACTACTCTAGATTTTGTGTGTGTGTGTGTGTGTGTGTGTATGTGTATATGGGATTTTAAAAGCAAGATATATCATATTTAATACGTTAACTGGATCATTTAAAAATCAGTAATAGAAACTGGTAAAAGACCACCCTTGATAAACCCATGTGAAATTTAAAGTGAGACATTTAGATCATTGTGAAAACATTTATGAAAAACACTTTACTTTGGGCCTGATTCTGCCACTATTTCTCCCAGAGACAGGGCCGGCTCCAGGCACCAGGCACCCAAGCTGGTGCTTGGGGCGGCACCTGGAGTGGGGCGGCGGCGCGGCGCTCCGGCCGCCGGGCAGAGCGGGGCCACAGCAGGGCTCGCCGCCCTGCGCTCTGGCTGCCGCGGGGGGAGAGCCGAGCCCCAGCCGGGGCTCGCTGCCCTGCCCCTGGCGCTCTGGCCGCC
>NW_020664471.1:3880465-3897410 GCF_002925995.2 Terrapene triunguis | reverse complement strand
GAAGGCTTTACCT
The DNA here is from genome assembly GCF_002925995.2 of Terrapene triunguis. Taxonomy (NCBI): domain Eukaryota; kingdom Metazoa; phylum Chordata; order Testudines; family Emydidae; genus Terrapene; species Terrapene triunguis. The sequence continues at coordinate 3,897,397 of NW_020664471.1, read as the reverse complement.
TAAATCCTCAGTTATATCTCCCTGTTGCACATATTCTCAGGGCTTTCTCATCTACTAAGAGGATCTGATCATGGGACGTGCTGAGCAGCCTCTTGGATATTCTCAGCATCCTGAGAGTTGAGGGCACTCCACCCTGTGAACAGGAGGGGGCCCTCCATGCGGAAAAGGGGGAAAGCTGTACATAAATGTGCACATCTGCAGCTTGTTAATTCATTCTCTTGGCCAATTTATCTTTTGGGCCCATGGCTTGGTCAACTGAAAGAGAGAGTATAGTTTAAAAACAGGCTAGTTCCGAGTTAATTTCCAATTAAATCAGTATGTATATTAAGAAGTAACAAAGTCTGAGATGCCATAAGATAAGGGGGGGGGGTGTGTTATAGCTGGTCAAAATGGCTAGCTCGTTGGCTTGCCTGGTGCTTGGGTTGTGGGTGGGCAGGCTGCTGGGCTGGCTCTTAGGTTGCCAACCAGCCAACTTGCCTGCTGCTGGGTGGGTGGGTTACTGAGCTGGCTGCCCAGCTTCCCAACCAGCCAATTTGCCTGCTAGCCAGCTCCCAGCTGGAGGGTGGGCTGGTGGGCGGATGCTGAAACAGATTGTTCCATTTCGCTGGACATTCTGTGATTTTGAAGTTTCATTCTGCTGTGGAACAAAACAAAACGCTGACAATCCAGAATTTCTCACTAAATGGAAACTCCCTTTTCCAGCAGCTCTAATATATATCTGTGCAGAATGATCAACTGTTGCGTAACTGCATTGGCCTATATGCCTGCCTCCACTGTGTGATGAGAAGCGAGGGCACGGCAGGCTCAGGGGAGAGGGGGACAAGGGGTGGAGTGGGGGGGGGCTGTGGCAGAGCCAGGGGTTGAGCAGTGAGCACCCCCCGGCACATTGGAAAGTTGGCGCCTGTAGCTCCAGCCCCGGAGTCGATGCCTATACAAGGAGCCGCATATTAACTTCTGAAGAGCCGCATGTGGCTCCGGAGCCACAGATTGGCCACCCCTGCACTAGCTCTTCTGACTCTCCGAGGGAGGAAGCCCCCAGAGGAGAGCAATAGCAAGGGAGAGTGCAGATGGGGATCTTGACAGGGATAACTAAGCAGCAGCCCTTTGTGAACCACTGCTCTGAATTGTTGATTGAGGCATTAGTGTGTGTGAAAGAGGCATATCTTTTGGGCAAAGCAAAATGGTGTCGAGCAGTGAGAAATTTCCTGCTAAGTCAGTCTACATAGCTAGTGTTCTGAAATGCAGGTGGATATTTCAAATACATTTGAGCTTCAGTCATTTCCATTTAGTTATACAGGTCTAGTCTGTCCTAAGTAAAAAACCTATACATCCTCACAATAGCAGTACAGCACCCTCACCTTCTCCACATGCCCCTTACTGCAGTTCTGTAGGAAATACTGAACACAATTTGTAGCATGAGCAATTGTCAGGTGGAATGAGGAATGTGAAGTGAATCATCACTTCACAAAGATCCATTCATTGCAAATAAATTCACCCGATTCCCTGAAGTGGCTTTCAATAGATGCTGTATCCGCTGTTTATTGGAATCCGGATAAGCTGTTTTCTGGACTTTATAATTCCCCAAATCTACTTTGGAAGACTGTCCAGAGGGATGTTTTGTCTGTAAGCAGAACTTACTACAAAAGCAGGGAATTATGTAAAGCAGTGTTTCGTGTGACAGTTTGGAAAGTATTTTTCAGACACAGGCCTGGTGTGGAAGCTGATAACTGCCCAAAGACCTTTTTAAAAGACTAAAATATGAATTCCCACTTTATTTTTAAATGTGTCTAGCACATTTTGAAAGCTTGAAAATATGCCTGTCTTTGACATAACAGCTTAACATCACATTGTGAGTTAAATAGACCTGTTGGACTAAGATACAGTATTCTATTTAAACACCCAAATCTACTTCTAGCTCAATAGTACAAAGATTTGTTAATGCTCAATTTACTAACATGCTTCTTCAGTGCATAGCCAAGGTTTGCAGCCAGTGAAAACATTGGTTCCATGTGGAATATTCAGCAAGAGAATTGATAAAAAAAATTAATAAGTGAAGGTCCTGTCACCTGATTTCCACTACCAGCTCATGAGAATTATCATAAATAATAATAATTATAGAAAAGTAAATGCAAAGAACTTCCAGTTACTGCGCAGAGAGGGGGGCAAATTCTGGATGACCATAAGCAAGTTTACAACGTGCAAGCAAGTAAAGCAGGTATGGAGAGCAGCTCCAGAACTTCACCTTGCTCTAAAGACACTGCACCTTAGGCTATGATCTAGCACAGCACTTAAGCTCACGTTTAACTTAAATGCTTTGCCAGATTAGGGCCCCAGCCAGTGAAAAGCCATAGGACCCAATTCTGCTCTCTCATACACAGCATGCAGTAACTGCATTGAAGTCGTTGAGTTACTCTGGATTTTTACACCAGTATACGAGAGGGCAGAATTGGTCCTATGGCTCTTAACTAGCTGAATCAAAGAATTTTGCTTGGCCAGTGAAAAGCCTACAGATAGGAAAGATGGTCTAATGGATGGGGTACTGGAAACATGGGTTCAATTCTTGGCTATACCACATACTTCCTCTATGACCTTAAGCAAGTCATTTAGTCTAACCTGTGCCTCACTTCCCCAGCTCTCAAATGGAGGTGATAATTTCCTCTGTCACAGAGGTGTAACGAAGGTAAAGGCTGCTAATGATTGTGAGACTCTCAGATACGAAGGTCAGGAGGGCCACATAAGTATCTAGGTAGGCTGAGGCCTGTCTAGATATCTGTATTTCAGAATACAGGCTGGATTAGAAGTCATTATAAGGGAAGTGTTTACTTGCTTCTCTTATGAAATCCTATATTGATTTATTCCAGTGTAACTCCGAATAGAATTTGGTCAATGGATTGTCATAGCCTTTTGACTGCATAGTTTGCAAGACACAAGCTAAAAGAATGGAAGGGGGTCATGGGATCTTCAGCCAAGTGGAAACATCATGCAGCAGAGTTTCACATGGGCTGAGCTCCAGACAAGCATACAAAGTGTGTGTGTTTTGTGGATAGCTTATGCCTTGTAAGAGCTGGAAAAAATATTGTGCATTCTCCTGCTGGTAAAGCTGGGAGGCAGAAACTGAGCTCCTTCAACTGTGCTGGATACAGATCAGCATGGGAGGGAGATGGGCTACCAACAGGGAAAGGGCAGTGTAATGATAAGGCTGGGATTTTGAAAGGAACCTAACACCATGTCTACACTACAGTTGCTACAGCAGCACAGCTACGGCAGTGCAGCAGTGCCACTGTAGCACTGTAGGGTAGACACTTCCCGCATCAATGGAAGGGGTTCTTCCATCAATGTAGCTAATCCACCTCTCAGACAGAAGAAGAATACTTCCATTGGCCTAACTCAGGGGTGGGCAAACTACGGCCCATCAGGGCTTTGGATCCGGCCCGCGGGATTGCCACCTCTGTGGCACCGCAGGGCTAAGGCGGGCTCCCTGCAGGGGGACGCAGGGACGTGGTACTGGCCGCTTCCGGGAGTGGCGCGGGGCCAGTGCAGTCAGGGAGCCTGACTTAGCCCCACTGCGTGCCGCTGCCACCCCGGAGCCGCTCCAGGTAAGCGGTGCCAGGGCAGAGCCCGCACCCCAAACCCTTCCTGCACCCCTGCACCCCAACCCCCTGCCCTGAGCCCTCTGCTGCACCCTGCACCACTCCTGCACCCCAACCCCCTCCTCTGAGCCCCCAACCCCCTGCCCTGAGCCCCCAACCCCCTGCCCTGAGCCCCCTCCCATACTCCGCACCCCTCCCTGCACCCCAACCCCCTGCCCTGAGCCCCCTCCCGCAAATTGCACCCCCCCACACACCCCACACTCCCTCCCACACCCACACCCACACCCCCTGCCCCAGCCCTACCTTCATGGCCCTGCATGCAATTTCCCCACCCAGATGTGGCCCTCAGGCCAAAAAGTTTGCCCACCCCTGGCCTAATTGCAGCTACACTGGCGGTTAGGTGCCTAAGATGGCACTCAGAGCACAAGATTTTTCAAATCCCTGAGTGACATAGGTAGATTGATCTAATTTTTAAGTGTGAACCAGGCCTCAGGGAATGAGGAACCCAAATCCGGTTGTAGTTCAATAGGACTATTGGTTGCCTCACTCCCTTAGGACCTAAGTTCCCAAGATCCAGAAAATCTAAGTCAAGTTAACTCTACCACCTTCCTTTTGATTGTCCTCTATGCCACATATACTTGTGTCCATCTCTGTTAAGATCCTGTCCTACAAGGTGCCAAACACCTTCTCAGGAGCACATCACATCCTCAAACTGGTGCTCGGAACTTTGCAAAATCAGATCTTTAGAAAGATTACAGACTCATCTGAAAAACAGTTCCTTCTAAATCTGTAACTATGGGTGCTGTTTCTAATTCTGATCTAGATGATCTGGGACAGATCCTGATGTAGACCTAAGGATTCGACTGGCACCAGGGAAATTCCCAGCTGGCATATGGCTGTCAGAGCTGGCTTCCACACCATCTCCCTACAGCTGTGGCATAAGGGCATGCTGTGGGCATAGTTAGAAAGCTACTACACTCCAGCAATCTTTGGGTGGTGGAATGGCCCCTTGGCAGCCATAGCCAGCAACTTCAGATTAGAGTAAATCTGAGGCTGCTCTAATTACACTGCCACAAAGTTTGGATCTGAACCCATAGTTTCCCAGAATTCATTGACGTTTAGATCCAGAGTTTTGGTTCAAGCCCATCTCTGATTTTAAATTACAATGTAGTAATTTTCTGGCATAAATCTTTAAAGATATTTAGGTTCCTGAAGATGCAGCTAGGGACCTGGTGGGATTTTCAAAAGCTCTTAGGCACCTAACTCTCAATCTGGCCTTTGGGCTAGATTACCATGTTACAGTCTGTCCCAAGTAAGAGACAGCACATTGTTGCACTGCCCAAGGAGCAGGATGGGGTACAATTGTGATTCAGAGTCTCAGGCTATGGCTAAATTAGAGAACTACACCAATGCAGCTGCACCGCTGTAAGCTCTCTAAACTAACTGGAAAGAGCTCTCCTGTCGACTTAATTAATCCACCCCCAACAATCGGTGGCAGCTGTGTCATAAGAATGGCCATACTGGGTCAGATCAAAGGTCCATCTAGCCTAGTATCCTGTTTTCTGACAGTGGCCAATTGCCAGGTGCCCCACAGGGAATGAACAGAACAGGTAATCATCAAGTGATCCATCCCCCGTTGCCCATTCCCAGCTTCTGGCAAACAGAGGCTAGGGACACCATCCCTGTCCATCCTGGCTAATAGCCATTGATGGAGCTATCCTCCATGAATTTATCTAGTTCGTTTTTTAACCCTGTTACAGTCTTGGCCTTCACAACATCCTCTGGCATGGAGCTCCACAGGTTGACTGTGCATTGTATGAAAAAAATACTTCCTTTTATTTGTTTTAAACCTGCTGCCTATTAATTTCATTTGGTGACCCCTAGTTCTTGTGTTATAAGGAATAAATAACACTTCCTTATTTACTTTCTCCAAACCAGTCATGATTTTATAGACCTCAGTCATATCCCCCCTTAGTCGTCTCTTTTCCAAGATGAAAAGTCCCAGTCTTATTAATTGCTCCACATATGGAAGCCATTCTATATCCCTAATAATTTTTGTGGCCCTTTTCTGAACCTTTTCCAATTCCAATATATCTTTTTTGAGATGGGCGACCACATTTGAACGCAGTATTCAAGATGTGGGAATACCATGGATTTATATAGAGGCAATATGATATTTTCTGTCTTATTATTTATCCCTTTCTTAATGATTCCCAACATTCTGTTCGCTTTTTTGACTGCCACTGCACATTGAGTGGATGTTTTCAGAGAACTATCTACAATGACTCCAAGGTCTCTTACTTGAGTGGTAACAGCTAATTTAGACCCCATCATTTTATATATATAGTTGGGATTATGTTTTCCAATGTGCATTACTTTGCATTTATCAACACTGAATTTCATCTGCCATTTTGTTGCCCAGTCACCGAGTTTTGTGAGATTCTTTTGTAGCTCTTTGCAGTCTCCTTGGGACTTAACTATCTTGAATAGTTTTGTATCATCTGCAAATTTTGCCACCTCACTATTTACCCCTTTTTCCAGATCATGTATGAATATGTTGAAAAGGACTAGTCCCAGTACAGACACCACACTATTTACCTCTCTCCATTCTGAAAAATGACCATTTATTCCTACTGTTTGTTTCCTATCTTTTAACCAGTTACCAATCCATAAGAGGACCTTCCCTCCTATCCCATGACAGTTTACTTTGCTTAAGAGCCTTTGGTGAGGGACCTTGTCAAAGGCTTTCTGAAAATCTAAGTACACTATATCCACTGGATCCCCCTTGTCCACCTACTTGTTGACCCCCTCAAAGAATTCTAGTAGATTTGATGAGGCATGATTTCCCTTTACAAAAACTATGTTGACTCTTCCCAACAAATTATGGTCATCTATGTGTCTGACAATTTTGTTCTTTACTATAGTTTCAACCAGATTGCCCGGTACCGAAGTCAGGCTTACTGGCCTATAATTGCTGGGATCACCACTGGAATCCTTTTTAAAAATTGGCGTCACATTACCTAATTCAAACCCTTGAGCGACATAGGTTATAGCAACATAAACAGTAGCGTAGACATAGCCTCAGTCTGGTCTACTGCTTCCCATGTGGTCCAGGAGGGAAGTGAGCTGTCAGTTTTTCTGTCAGTTCACCTCCCCCTCTACATTGGTTCAGCTGGGAAGTAAAGCCAAGACTCCATCAGCTCCCCACCCCTGCCTGCCTTTTCCTCACCCATCTGCATAGGAAGGGGAGTAGCAGGCAGCCAGCAGTGGATGTTCTTCCCTTATCTTTCCCCTCCCTGTGCAGGCACAAGTGATTCAAGTAGCCTGTGCAGGGAGCAAGAATGAAACTTACTGCATGTTAGGCAGCTCACAACTGAGTACCCTCTCCCCCCCATCAGCAAGTGCATTTACATAGGTGGTCATGTCAAGCTTGTTTATCTAAGTGTCTTAACCATTCATTACAGCTGAGAGATGGTCATTGTGCATGTGCATAAGGGAACCAGACAGCCCTTGCCAATGGGTGCAGCCTGCAAGCATGTGGCCTTCATCTTCTGGCCCCAGCAGGGAAGGGGGAGTCACAAAGGCCCCACTGGTAGTTGTTAGCAGCACATCTGATCACTCCACATCTGAAGCAATTGAGCTTTACCCAAAGATGGCATGGAAGGACACAACAGGGGGCTAGACTGTTGGATCCATCACAAGAGAGTCATTGGCTATGTTTGAAGCTTGTTCTTGTCACCTAGTACGCTACCTGGAAATGACACAGAAATTCATTAAGGGACTTATCCAAATGGAGTTCCTTGAACTGATATGGTGACTCAGTGGATTAAATATATCTTTAAATAGGGGTAAATATGGCATGTCTTACATCTTAAGGAGCACATTCTACAAGGCAACTTGTCATCTGATATCAGGAGGGGGCGATGTTGGACAGGACCAAAAGCCAGGACAGGTTGGTTGGTCCCATGGTACCTGTTGTTATCCACATGGTTTCATTCAGCTGAGTATCTACTAGCCCTGTGTGAAAAGAGCTGAGCCACACTGGGGAGCAATACTGTGCTACAGAATAGCAGTTTCTCAGTGTCTGCGCATTAGCTCCACAGGGAGAACCAGCTAGTTTGCTGACCAGGTTGTTTCTTTTATTTTATTTTCAGCAAGGTCTTGGTAAGATGTTCCTTGAAAGTCAAGGCACAGTCCAGTGTAACACCGAGATACACAGGCTTTGGGTTGCAGTCCAGCTTGTGTTGAGATGTTTGCTGGCCTTTGTGTGGTTTAGATGGAGGCAGCTGACAACTGTCTTTTTGACACTATGTTTATGTCTCCATCTTTGCCTCTCTTTCATATCAGCACTCAGGACTTCTTCTAAGGGACTGAAATCCTGATCCTGTATTGCCAGACAGATGCCATCCCAATAGATAAAATGCCTGGCAGTGGTACTGGGAAGATCATGTGTTAAGAGTTTGAAAAAGGGTCCATGCTAGAACTGAGCCCGGAGGTAGACCATTGTTTTTGGACCTCCAGAAACTGGAACCAGCAGCCTCTCAGCAACAATTCCACAGCCATGACTACCCACTTTGGTAGAACCAATGACAGTTTGTACAGTAGGCCTGCATTCCAGATAGTGTCATATTAAGCAGTAAGATCTAAGAAATACGCATCTGTCTTCTGCTTGGTCTTGATGTAGGTGATGAGCACTAGCACTTAAGCATAGGTGCTGCTGTTTGGTCTGAAACCTGCTTGATCTCAGGATATCATCAAAGGTGGAGGCAATTCTTTGAAAAATACGATTTTCAAGAAATTTGTACATGCTGCTTAACAAAGAAACAAAGCAGTAACTTGTTATAAAGCATATTACTTTGGCTTTGTAGGTATTTATTCTCCTACATGGCTAGCTATTGTCTGCTGGGTTCTTCAGGAATTTTGAGGAGATGGCTCAAGCCCACAGGCTTGATAACCTTAGCAGTTACAGTAACTGAAGTCAATTTAATGTATTTCACTTACTGTAAACCTGTCTGTGGGATCTGTCCTTGCTGTGTCTATAGTATTATTACAGCATCTACTCTACTCTATATTATCTTTTTCAAGTGTATAATATTAATGCCAGACACCAAAGCTACTGTAATCCTTTTTGTGTAGCTTCACACAAGCATTAGTAAGGTAGGCACAACGAACCTATTCATCTTGTTGCAAATGTCACAATCAGTGGTGCATGCAGGCTGAAATTTTGGAAGAAAGAGGTCATTACAAATGGTAGCTTTATTTGGTTAGAGGTTTCGAGTCTCCTGGGGCCCCAATGGCAAAGCCCTGGCAGGCTCCATCCCAGCAGCTAGTTGAGACTGAAATGGAGATAGGGGAAAGGGGGGTGGAGGTGGAAGAAAGAGGAAAGAGATGCCAAGGGAAGAAACTAACTTTCCTGATTATTAGAAAATACTAATAGAGATGGGAAATGAGGAAGGGCAGTGGGTTCCTCTCAGGGAAAGTGTTGCAGATTGTATGAAGTCTGGAAGCTCATGCTGTGAAATGCCCACACAGACCAGTCAGCAGCCACTCCTCTCTCCTTTACCTTGTCTCATTTCTTTCTGTTTTTTTTTTTAATTTGGACAGATGACGCAACTCAGCCCCTGAAATGGCTTTTCTGGAAGCAGTGCTTCCCTGTCTGAGGCATTGTTTCTGGCAGGATGGATTTCCTGGTTGAGATTTTTCAAAGTTGCCTAGGGAATTTGAACACACAACTACCATGAATCTCAATAGGAGTTGTGCATCTAAATCTCCTGGGCAGCTTTAAAAATCCCAGCCCTTGTCTTTTTTCTTCTCTTTTCCCTCCATTTTCTCTTCTGGTTTCTACATCTTCTTTCCCTCTGTTTCCTGTTTTTCTCTCACTTTTCCTCATCTCTCTGATTTTTCTCCTCAGCTAGCCCCCTTTGTTGTCTGTCTTCAATTTCCCCTCCACCATCCTCTCTCCCTTCCTTTCGCCTATTAATGTGTCAGCTTCTTCCTCTTTGCCTTCCCTCTACCCCATCCCTCTCTCTCTCTCTCCCCACTCCTTGGTCTCCAATCTCCTCTGTCTCTCCAATCCCTCCTCATATGGGGAGCTGAACTGGATACCTAGACCCAGTGCCACCTACATGAATAAGAAGAACTTATGACATTTGGATTCAGCACAGTGTTTCTTTCTCCTCTGCCAGTCTGTAAAGCTCATCCATGCCACACATGTGGACCTTAGTGGGAGTGGCAGAAGCAACCCCTCCCCCCATCCCCCCCCGTCCACTGCAGTCTCTGGGGGAGGAGGTGGTGGCCGGATACAATATTTCCTTTTCTGTGTGTCAGTAGTCACCTCCTTGATAAAGTTAGAATGCTTTTGAATGCTCACACTCATCCTCATCATGCACCAGACTTCCCATCAGCCTAAGGTTGCATACAAAATATTTTGTCTACAAACTTAAGCCTTCACTTTGCAGGTGCAAACACCTGCCGTATGCTAATGCATGTTACCCGCTATTTCATATGAAAAGCATGTATTGGTGGGGTTTCATACAGTATGTGATTATACATGCAGCTACATAGGCACAAAAGCCAGTACTTTGGGGAAAATGTTAAAAATGATAAAATAACATAGATTAGTTGTAAATGTTTTCCTAAAAGTAAGAAATCATATAAGATTAAGTATTTGCTTTATCTGGCCACTTTCCCAAGAGATTCGATATTTTATTTCCTATATTTTATCTAACACCTAATATACAATACAGTATCTTACCTTAAAATACTTTGATCTTTTCAGGTCAGGGCTTCTTTTCCATTACTTAGTAACAAAGAGCGGTTAAAGTCTGCCAATTCTATAATACAGAATTTATGGCAGTAGGGTCAAAGGACAATTCCTAGAGGAATTCAGCAGCCCTGTGTAGTAAATTAGCAGTCATGTCTTTGATAAATGCCTCCTGAGCCCACCAGTAACTTCTCATCAGTGCTGAAAGATAAAACAGTGGACTCCATATGGGGTATGTAGTTTAATGAAAGACACGTCAGTGACAAGGAACTTGTAAACAACTTTCAAGCAAGTCACAGTTAACCTAGTGCTAGTGAATCTGCATACAGATTTAGCTGCCTCTGCAAACAAAATGGACGCATTCACAGGCACATGCATTCAAATCTGATGTTAAGACATAAAAGTGTGCAATAGCATAGAGAAAGGCAATTGCTATAATTCAACCACAGTGTATAATACCTTCTCAGATGGGTAAAACTCCATCCATGCCTCCCACCCCACTCCCATTTTACCTGCATAGGGAATTTCTGAGCCTTCTGCTTCCAGTCTGTTGTCTTGTTAATTGTTAATGCTGCACAAATATGGATCTTTCAGGCAAAGAATGTTAAGTTTTTCAAACTCCGTTTTAATGGTCTAGGCCCTGATCCTGCAGCTCTTAATGATGTGAGCAACTTTTATTCGTGTGAGCACTGTTCAGTTGAACTACTCACATGAGGCTAGATTTTGCCTTTTGCAAGCAGAATCACACTCTGGGCCTGCCCTGTTCCATAGTTTATTGAGGTCTTTTTCGTTGACTTCAATGAGCTTTGATTCAGGCCCAATAGGAGGCAGCTCTGCGCGGACCATGCTCAGAAGGAATTCTGGCTGACTCAGGCATCATTCCTGCTGGGTAGCTCCTTGGCATTGTGAACCAAGAGGCAGTTCTTCTACCCTGGGGAATGTTGCAGCATGTGCTTCTCTTCACACAGGACCATAGCCACTGCCATGTGTAGGGCTTTGGCTTCACGTCAGCCAGCTAGCACCCCCAAGAGTGCAAGAGGTTAGCAAGTTCTGCCCTGTCCAGCCACTTTGTGGCTGCCCCTGAACAATGTGGGAAGGGTCCTTGGGCCTTTACCCTTTGTGTTCTTGTGATTGTGATCAGAATCCCATTCAGTCTCAATGTTTCATGACATGTTAGAATATTATAGGAGAGAATTCTAATGACTAAGTCAGTAGGACAGTGCATAGGTCATAGAATTCTTTTGGCTGAGACTTATTGGTACATCTCCTGGAGAGAAAATTGGTGGTGGAGACAAATGAAAACAAGGGGTTGATGATTAGCCTAATTTGAGGGGATGAAAACTTGTTTCTCTTTGGCAAACAAATCACTTTGACTTATTTTATAAACAGAAAAAGCAATCTTGTTAAAAACTTGGATAAACTCCCATCCAAACCAACAGATCATCATCCAGGTACTGGAACCAAGCTAGCAAAAATATTATTTTTCAGATTCTTTTCTTCCATACTCAGTATCTGGCCTCTTTCCATGCAGGCGAGGGGAGGCCTCCCTCTGTGAGGGATGGCACCATGCCCTCAGTTAATTCTTTTCACTCTTTTGAGGTTTGTTTATCTTAATTACTTTTTAAAGAGAGTCCACCCAGAGCATGCTCATTAAGACCTTCTGGAGTGCTTTGGGATCTCTGGCACATGTCTTCCATATCTACTGAAAAGAGGAGGTGAGTCTTTAGGCTTCTCTACACAGGGAAAATTACCAGGATAGCTATTGTGGAATAACTATTCCTCTGTAGCTATTCTGGAGTTACTCCATATGTGGAAACTTTTCTGAAATAAAAGTGACTTTATTATAGAATAATATGGAAGTGGAGTAATTATTTGGAAGTAAAATCACTTTTATTCTGGAATGAAGTGTCCACTGTGGGGAGTTATTCTGGAATAGCTAAATTATACTGAAATAATTAAATTGGAATAGTTATTCTGCAATAGCTATACCTGTCAATTTCCCCTGTGTAGAGAATTTCCACACAATATGGGAGACAGGTATTTTTCAAATAAATTTGTTAGTCTCTAAGGTGCCACAAGTACTCCTCATTCAGTTTTATCCTTTGAATCAGGAGAAGTCCAGGAAAGATAACCCACTGAATTCTACAGTTCTCTACCCATTGATGTCAAGTATTAGATAATCAAAGTGCTGAATTGCTTTGTTAAAAGTTCATATTCAAGAGAGAGAGATCCATCAATGCATAAAACATGTCATTATGGCATATTCTTAAAGTCATTCATTGTTAAGATTCCTTTTATTTGTGAAAAATATGGTGTAGCTGAAACTATAATACTGACTTCACCTGGATAAATATAGTGCAGATGAACATGGGCCTCAGAGATTGGATCCAAAGGTACTTAGAAGCCATGTTGATAGATGTGGGAAAGAAAGTCAGTCAGTCATGAAATTTGGTTCTCAATCCAAATTTTGATGGAGATTTTCAAATCTGCTGTTCCAGTGCACACTGACCTCTAAAGTATATTTCCCCTAAAATTCCCTAAAAAGCATATTTATGTGGAGCTCCCATATGAACTCTGTTGTATCCTTAATGTAAGATATAACATGTTATAATATATTAAACCTACAAGGACCTTAATTTGGACTTTAATTGGTGGATTGCACTGCTCCAGGGAGCACTCTGGGAGAGATTCTGCCACAGGAGACACAAACTGCCCTTAGTTCCCCATTACACCGGAGGAGTGTACAAACTGCCCCAACCTGTAAGCCTGTGAAGCCTGTTGTCTGAGGCATGCTCAGCCCTGTAGGCTAGTGTGGAGGAAGGTGGGCCCAATACCTTTCATATTCCTCCCCACCTACTTTGGAATGGATTGAACTCTCCATGACTGCACAGAAGGAACTTTGCTTGCACCCCCAAAGCATAATGTGATGGCAAGTATCCCCAGCTTTAGCCCTGGGTACGTGGGGTGGGGAAGGTGTCTTCCCCATTCTACCATCCCCAAAATGGGCAAGGATATAAGAGGAAGAAATTCCATTTTGAAAGATGCAAAGGTTAAACTTTGCAAAGATCTATTTTCATGGCTTATGATCCCCCCAAAATACTTCAGTGGAATGACAGCCCAGTTACACACTAGTTAATTGTAGTCCAATATTAATGTACTACTGATGGTCAGTGGTCACCTCTGTGTTCCAGTCCCTTAACGGGCTCCTGGTCCACTTTGAGTGCTTTGGTCCTGGACATCAAAGCCATCTACAGGTGAGAACTCCAGCTACATCAGAAATTGTATCTTCATCCATAACCTTACAAGACAGCTGTGCTCCTCTGGACAATGCAGCTTACAAAGCTCGGAGTGAAGTGAATGACAGCCAGAGGTAAAATGTTCTCTATCAAAGGTGTTTGGCTGTGGAATGTGGAGTTTCCAGAAAGCAAACTAATATATACTCTGACTGTCTTTAGGGCATTCTGCAAGACTTTCATCTTTGATTAATCTTTCCCACCATAGCCAGAATAAAACACACACACACACACACCCTTCCTATGACAGGGGAGGGAGAAGAGAAGAGCAGCACACTTCATTAAGTCCATTGTCGGCTGTGGCGGATTAGCCACTGGACCCATCCCATATCCCCAGCCAACTTGGGGGTCCCCAGAAAAAATCTGCTGCCAGTGGCAGAAGCCTGAAGCCCCAGCCACTGGGTGGGTGGGGCAGGGGAAGCCCCCGCACACTGACCCCGCTCCACAGCAGCAGTGCTGGGTGGGGAATCCACCCCCTAGCAGCCCCTCACCCTGCCAGCAGCCCTGTGACGGGGGAAGTCTCCCCTCCTCCCCAGCAGCCCCCGATCCCATCCCCAGCGAAGCTGCGGGGCAGCAGGCAAGCCGCCTCGAGCTTGGCAGAAGCCCCCAGGCAGGGGAATCCCCAGTGCCCCCCACCCATCCCCAGCAAAAGCTGTGGGGCAGCAGGACAAACCCCTGCGCCCGACCCGCTCTCCGGCAGAAGCACGGGGTGGGCAGGGCAGGGGAAGCCCCAGCGCTCTGACCCTGGTCCCCCACAGAAGTGTGGGGGATCACAGGGGAAGCCCCAGCATTCGGATCCCCGCTGAGCCTTGGGACTGGAGGAGCTCTCACTCCCTGCTGCAGCCCCAGGGCTATGGCACAGGGACAGAGCTTCTCCGGTCTTGGGGCCGCAGTAGGGAGGCGGGGGCAGAAAGGAGCAAAAGGAGTTACAGGGCTGCAGTGGCGGGGGGGCAGAATGGGAGGGATCCTGGGTGGAATAGGGGCAGGCCCCGGGGAAGGAGCAGAAAGGGGCGGGGCTGTGGGTGGTGCCGCTAGCAGAAGGGGGCAGGTTCACAGTTAGAAGGAGTGGGGAGGGGATCCCCACTTGCTCTGGCCCAGGGCCCCAGGAAACCTTAATCCGCCTCTGACTGTGGGCCTCGCTATGCAGATCTAAAATACCTGTGCAGCGCTTAGACACAACAGTGGTTGTTGCTAAAATAGATTAAATTGATTATCTTTTCTTCTTTATATGAATCCTGTATAGACACACCAGTGGAACCCAACCCTGCATTCCTTGCACATGAAAAATTGCTAGTGGCAGTTTTGAGTGTGCGAAGGAATGAAAAGATTGGACCCAAAACCAAGCATGTTCTGTTATAGCCATATTCATAGATTCATAAATTCTAAGGCAAGGAGTGATCATCTAGTCTGACCTCCTGTATAACTCAGGCCATAGAACTTCCCCAAAATAATTCTTAGAGCAGAGCTTTTAGAAAAACCTCCAGTCTTGATTTAAAAATTGTCAGTGATGGAGAATCCCCCTTGACTCTTGGTAAATTGTTCCAATGGTAAATTACTTTCACCCTTAAAAATCTATGCCTTATTTCTAGTCTGAATTTGTCTAGCTTCAGCTTCAAGCCACTGGATCATGTCATACCTTTCTCTGCTAAAATGAAGAGTCCATTATTAAATACTTACTTATAGATTGTAATCATATCACCCCTTTGCCTTCTCTTTGTTAAGCTAAATAGATTGAGTTCTATAGTGAGTTCTGTCACTATAAGGCATGTTTCTAATCCTTTAATCATTCTTGTGGCTCTACTCTGAGCCCTTTCCAGTTTTCAACATCCATTTTGAGTTGTGGGCACCAGAACTGGACACTATTCCAGCAGCGGTCACTCCAGTGCCAAGTACAATAGATAATTTCTTTTTAGTCTGGTTCTGTGCATCATCATATCATTCTGCCTATAGGAATATAAAATAGTTCTAGGTCAAAGGCACTTCTGTACTTAAAGAGAACAGGTAAGTAAGGTGTTCTGCTTGCTAGGCGAGGATTGGCCGCAGCATTGATTAAAACAGTCCTCAATAGCTATAACTGATATCCAGAGTACAACCAGAAAAGAAATACCATGGAGAATAGGTTTATTTCCATGGCTTGGTAAAATACACATCACGCCAAGTTTACTTCTCATTTGTATACATGCCATCCTATTGATTTCAATGGTATCATTTATGGACAGCATTTGATCTAACATGTTTTAAAAAGAAGTGCTCAGATATCATCTCTGCTGTGTTTGAACTGTTGAATCTCAAAACTGGGACCCAAACCGTGCACTGCAGCTGAATCTTCAACCATGTCACCCTTGAGATCAATAGGGAAATAGCTCTTCCAGGTGAGTCAAAAGAGAATGAGTTAGCAAAAGATGTACTGAACTTGGCTCTGGTCTGCGGCATATCTTACAGAAACACATTTCTAAAGCTAATGTCAGGGAGTGTGAATGAACAGGTAGTTAGAGAGATAGCAGAGGTTTGAAATCTAGACAATTTCAAAACTGTTTCAGATGCTACACCTACCCTAGATCCTCCTCCCTCCTCCCCAGCCAATTTCTGTGGTTTTACAATCCAATTTGCCTAGTTATGAACATGCTTTTCTCTCCTCTGCTGCAGAGTGAACGATCCTCACAAACCGGTATGATAAACTATTTCACGGCCAGGTTTTCAAAAGAGCTGGGCATGTTGGGCACTAAATACTCTTGAAAATCTGACCCTTATGTAGAAGCTGAAATAGGAACTGAACACTCCTGAGCTGCAGGATCAGGGCCTAGATCATTAAAATGGTGTGTGACAAACTTAAGATTCTTTGCCTCAAAGATCCATGTTTGTATATTCTTAGAAATTAACAGACTAACAGACTGGAAGCAGGAGGTTCAGAAATTCCCTATGCAGATGGAATGGGGGAGGCATGGATGGAATTTTACCCATCCTGAGAAGGTTTTATATGCACTGGTTGTATTAGAGAAATTGTCTTATTATTCTCTACGGTGCTACACGCTTTATGTTTTAACATCAGATTTGAATTTATGTGCTCATGGGTGCTTCCATTTTGTTTCCAGGGGCAGTTAAGTCTATGTACATAAGCACTATGTTAACTAGTTTCAGAGTAGCAGCTGTGTTAGTCTGTATCCGCAAAAAGAACAGGAGTACTTGTGGCACCTTAGAGACTAACAAATTTATTAGAGCATAAGCTTTCGTGGGCTACAGCCCACTTCTTCGGATGCATCCGAAGAAGTGGGCTGTAGCCCACGAA
>NW_020664471.1:3855148-3880065 GCF_002925995.2 Terrapene triunguis | reverse complement strand
AACCCACGAAAGCTTATGCTCTAATAAATTTGTTAGTCTCTAAGGTGCCACAAGTACTCCTGTTCTTTTTATGTTAACTAGGACTTGCCTGAAAGTTTTTTATTAGTTCCTTGTCATGGATGTGTTTTTCACTAAACTACATAGTCAGATGGAGTCCGCTGTTTTATCTTTCAGTACTGAAGAGAAATTACTCATGCACTCAGGAGGCATTTATCAAACAATTTACCTTTCCCCTCATGCTGGCTCAGCTCCTCTGGCTCATGCCTGGAGAAGAACTTGGCCTTCAGCTACTGTCCACAACCTTCCCTACCAGTCTGCTTGAGGGTGAGCATCTGAGCACAGGAGCTGTGCAGGGCTACTTATATTAGGACTAGTCAAAGTCTAACCTTTTGTTATTGAAGGTGACCTGCTTCTTATGATATGTAAATAAGACTTGGGTTTGGATTTGTTACAAAAGAAAGGCGGGGGGTTGTTTTGTTTTATTTTCATTATAAATTCAGGTCTTCTCTACCCTGCTTTTCCTGAAAGACTCTATGCTTAATTGTAGAACTAGTGGGGTTATTACATCAGTGACACTAAGTGAAATTAGTTCACTTGGTAGGGAAAGAGATTTTTAGTCATACTGATTAGCACCTCCCCCCCCCCCCCCTTTTTTTTTTTTAAATACCTATTTAACCTAAATGAGAAACATTTGGAAGAAAAGATGTCTTCTGTCTCTTCAGTTAAGAGTTGGGAAAATGCAAGATCCAAATTTGAGACCCAAAGAGTGGAGCTGCATGGAGGATGGAAATTGCATTTTCGGAAGGATTTTGAAATTTGGCTTCTTTCTGAATTGGAATGAAATTCGAACATTTTGAAATTCTCTGCAAATGAAATTTTTAAAAAAGTTTCAGGTCAGTCGAAAAATTTCTTTTTAATTTTGACTTTTTTATTTTGTATTATATTAGAATATATAATAATACACAATAAAGTATTTGAAATGAAAAGTCATTTCAAAATGAAAAACCAAAATGTTTAATTCTAAAAACATTGAAATAGGATGTTGGGGTTTTCCCAGTTTTCTTTGGAAAGAAAATTCCAGCAAACTCAACTCAATTTTGAAAAGTTGTCTTTTTAACAAATGGCATATTCCAACAGAATGTGGTTAGATCAAAGATTCTCCAATAAGCTGTAATGAGGAGTCCAACACTGAAGACCAAACTTGATGTTCCTGATATTTCTTAAATAAAAGAAGAAACAGTATAAAAAACAAAAATTCAGACATTCTTTATATATTATAAAGAAGCAAAAAGGTGCATTAACCCATTTTTCTACTTTGCAGATAACCTTTAAATGTATGGATGCTACAATTTCCATTAATGCATTGGAGTTGGAACAATTTCTAGGGACAGTAATCTCATTTTGAGCTGAATTTTTAATTTTTACTTCTTGTTCTTGAGAACCTAAAATTTTGCCATGAAATAATAACCAGAAAAAAGGTTAATAGAATCTGCTCATTCTAACTTTAGCCTTAAGGCTATGAAAGAGACAAGGCAGGTGAGGTAAA
Organism: Terrapene triunguis; assembly: GCF_002925995.2. NCBI lineage: Eukaryota > Metazoa > Chordata > Testudines > Emydidae > Terrapene > Terrapene triunguis. Next base: position 3,878,519 of record NW_020664471.1, on the reverse strand, counting down.
ATCTTTTATTGGACCAACTTCTGTTGGTGGAAAGTACAAGCTGGCAAGCTTCACAGAGTTCTTCTTGAGGTCTGGGGAAAGAAACCCGAGTGTCTGAGCAAAATACAAGTTGGAACAGATTGTTAAGCATAAGGGTTATTGTGGGAGACCTCTTAAAATGAAATGGGCAATTAAGGTTTAACAGGGACAAAAACAAAAATTGCAAGAACCAACTACAACTCCACAACCAACTGTACACCACCTTTGGGAAACTCAAGACACCATGACCCACCACATGACACCACAACTTCATCAACCTATCAAGACTACCCCAAGCAGAACTGGAGTATACGTACTGTCCAGGGGACTGAACTTACTAACATGTGGAGAACTAGAAGAATTCTTCTACCATCTCTGCCTTAAGGAATTCTTCCACAACAAAAATGACACCACCCAGAACTACCACATCCCCATGACAGTCATAAGAAAAAAGAATAATCTGACTGGACACCCCCCAGCAGACAAAACCACATGCTGGATCATTACATCAATTGCTTCAAGAAAAAAATCAACTGTAAAATCCTCAAACATTACATCCTTCACAATCTCTCTACCACCAAGAGAAAAGCTATACAAACCACCAGATAGTGATCAAACCAGCTGTGACAGTGTACCCCATATTATGCACGATTATATTATTATGAAATGATTGTATCATAATTTTGATGTATTTTATGCAAGATAAGGCATGCGAGGTGTCATTTGAAAGGTTATAGTTTGCTGAATATGATTATCCTACGTGTATGTATGTATCATTTGTGTGTCCGAAGTTATGAATATTAACTATGTATCTATTCCAGGGCAACGCCCACCAGGCAAAATGTTCTCAGTCTAGATGGCTGGTTGGGAAGGGCCCATTTAGGTTAGTGAGCCATTAGGGAAAACAATAGGCCTTAGGAGAAGCTTATCTCCCACCTGGTGAGCCTTCCCGTGAATGCTCCAAACAACTCATGGGGGATGGCTGCTGTGACTCTACAGCAGGGGTGGGCAACCTTCGGCACACGGCCCATCAGGTGTAATCCGCTGGCGGGCTGCGAGACATTTTGTTTATGTTGACTGTCTGCAGGCATGGCCCTCTGCAGCTCCCAGTGGCCATGGTTTGCCATAGCGGGAACTGCAAACCGCGGCCACTGGGAGTTGCGAGAGGCCATGCCTGAGAATGGTCAACGTAAACAAAATATCTCGCAACTCACCAGTGGATTACCCTGATGGGCTATGTGCCGAAGGTTGCCGACCCCTGCTCTGCAGGGACATGTGACCAGGTCACCTGGTGCTGGACTCCATCTTGGGATGTCAGTATTTTTCCACTGACTGGCGTGCAGAGGTGAAAATAAGCCGGTACGCCCCGGTATGGCGTACCGGCAAGAGCCGGTGCACTGTACCGGGGTGGCCTGGCTTCCCCAGGCGGCAATTTAAAGGGCCTGGGGCTCCCAGCAGTGGCTGGAGCCCCAGGCCCTTTAAGGTGCCACCAGAGCCCTGCTGCTGGAGCCCTGGGGTAGTGGCAGCGGGGCTCCGGGCGTTATTTAAAGGGCCGCGGCTCCCGCTGCCTTTACTGCCCTGGGCCCTTTAAATAGCCACCAGAGCCCTGCTGCCACTACTCCAGGGCTCCGGGGACTATTTAAAGGGCCAGGGCGATAGAAGCAGGGGAGCCCCGGTCCTTTAAATAGCCCCCAGAGCCCTGATGCCAGAGCCCTGGGGTAGCAGCGGCAGCCTGGGGCTCTGGCAGCGGTTTAAAGAGCCCGGGGCAGTAGCGGCAGCCGAGCCCTGGGCCCTTTAAACTGCTGCCGGAGCCCCCGGCTGCCGCTCCTACCCCGGCGGGGGAGGGCACTTACCGGTACAGGGCGGGCCGGGGCTGGCTCTGATCCCCCCATACCCGCCCCTTCCGCCCGAGGCCCCGCCCCTTCTAGGGGCCATAGCCAGTCCCAACCCAGCCCCATACCGGTAAGTTCCTATTTCTACTTTCACCCCTGCTGGCGAGGGAACCGAGATTTGAAACAAAGGGTTCCCGCCATATGCAAAAGCTATATAAGGCAGGGGAGTGACATAATCTTGGTTCTTCACTCCCCACACAAGAAGACTTCTGGAAACACCTGAGGAACAAAGACTGTATTGGGGGAAGTGCTGGACCCAGGCTAAAGGGATTTTTAGTCTGTGAATGGAACACCTGGGGATTCCAAGCTGTAAGCAAGTGCAGCTAGCCCCTTAAGAATCCACAGCCTCCTTGTATCATCACTTAGGGTGAGAATCTGCTATTCATATCCAATCTATTTAATATGTTAAGCTTAGTTTGTGTTTTTTGTTTATTTGCTAGGTAATCTGCTTTGATCTGTTTGCTATCCCTTATAATGACTTAAAATCAATCTTCTGTAGTTAATAAACTTCTTTTTGCTCTATCTAAACCAGTGGATGGGAATCATAACTCAGGGTAAAAGGCTGTTGCATATTTCTCTCCACATTGCGGGAGGGGGCGAATTTTATGAGCTTGCACTGTACAGTTCCCTGTGCAGTGCAAGACAGTATAATTTTGGGTTTACACTCCAGAGGGAGTGAGTGCCTGAGGAGCTGGAAGGTGCCTTAGCTGGAGCCTTCCCATGCAGGGGCTGGTCAGGGAGCCTGACTGCATGTAACTGCATGTGAATGTGTCCCTATCTGTATGTATGCTGGTGACAGTGCAGGCTAGAGAGGGCTTTGCAGCTTGTCACAGAAGTACGATGTAAAAGGGAGCCCAGGCTGGTTGGTCGGGGGGCTCAGTGGTATCCCAGTTCCACCCATCACATTAGCAGACAGAGAGGGTGCTGTATAGTCCTTAATCGTGATGGCTACATCACCAAGGCCAACAGACAACTCTCTGACACCACCTACTATAAAGAACTCAAAGAAGATCCCACACCACAGTTCACACATGAATTTAAAGATACCATCAAATCATTTCCCAAACAATTCCAAGAAAAACTGAGCCACCTCATCCTTTCCGCAAACCCACCCCACGGACCTTCTACATGCTTCACAAGATGCACAAACAAGGGAATCCAGGCAGACCCATCATATCTGGCCACTGAAGAAATAGGACTCATAGAAACCATCCTCAAACCACTCACCACACAAAGGGCCAGCTTCCTCCAAGACACTACCAACTTCCTCCAGAAATTCTGCCGTTAACAACCTCCCCCAGAACACTATCCTTGTCACCATGCATGACACCTCCCTATACATCAGCATCACTGCCTGCCTCAGATATCTACACAGTAATGTACAATGCTTTGAAATCCACCCTAAATACATCACCAAACTCATCCTTTTTCATTTCACTGACTACAAATTCACATTTGGCAGCAAATACTTTATCTAAACCATGGGTACTAGGATGGTTCCCCAGTATGCCAACCTCTTCATGGGCTGCCTCAAGGAAGAATTTTTGGAAAAATGCACCTTGAAACCAATGATATACTTGAGATACATCAATGATAGCTTCATCCACTGCACAGAAGACCTAAACTGCCTCATTTCCACCACAATTTTAACAAGTGCCACCCATCCATCAGACTCTTTCTAGAACACTTCCACACCAGCATCAACTTCCTGGATACCACAATTACCTTCAGAAATGGAACCCTGAAAATGACTATATACGAGAAACCCAGATCACCACAATTATCTCCATAGCACCAACAATCACCACAGACACACCAAAAAATCTGTTATCTATAGCTAGGCACTCAGATACGCTTAACAATCTATCCTAACTTGTATCTAGCTCTGGTTTCCTTCCCCAGATCTGAAGAAGAGCTCTGTGAAGCTTGCAAGCTTGTACCTTCCACCAACGGAAGTTGGTCCAATAAAAGATATTACCTAACGTACTGTCTCTATTTCATCCTGGTATAAACACAGCTACAACCACACTGCAAAATCCTTAAGGCTAGAAAGATATATTGATATTAGATAATAATGTTTTATTTCTTTCCTGTCCTGAAAGGTGATAAGTGTTAGAACTAATGCCCCCTGGCATCAGGGTGTGTTGGAATGTACTGTTTTACCATGGGTCACTGATCTTAAAGCTTTCCAAAGTGGGTGCACATGTCAACCCATTAAGTAATGAACACCAAAGAGTTTTGTTCTCTGTAGGACCTGTCTAAATATATACAAAACCACTAGCCTTTGCAGACTGAAAATAGGCTCAATGTTTATTTTTTTCACCAACAGCTTGTTTCTCACAAATAGAAATAACATCTGAAAGATAATGAGCAGATACATGCCAGGAGCGTGACAGAGCTTAACAGAATTGTTTGGACACAGCAAAGAATTATTCATGAATATTCATTTGAATGCAATTCACAAATTTTCTAAAATGTTCACAGAAAGCAAAAGCTTCAATGATTTTTCAGGCCAGAAGGATTTGCACGCCACCTTGCAAACTCTTTCTGGGGGTGGGAATCCAATCAGGGAGCAGAAACAATATTGTGGGACTTAGGTGACCAATCATCAAGCATGAATAGTGAATTATGAATAGTCTACGCAATAGTTAGAGTAAATGTTCTGCAAGCAATTTACAGGCTGAGATATGTTTTCATGAGTCTGATCCAACTCTTACTGACTTCAGTGAGAATTGGATCACGGCCCTGATCCAAAGCCCTTTGAAATCAATGGGAGTCTTGATTTCACTGGGCGTCTGACCAGACTCTATTTGAATAACAAAAACATTTTGTAAAAATTGAAGTCTGTTTGTGAATAATTCACGGATTGAAAAAAGGGCTAGATTCACCAAATAAATGGTTTGTTGCAAATAATTTGCCTAAATCTAGTGCTTAACTAATTTCACGCAGAACTTCTGTATAATATCTGCAAATGTAAACTGTAAACTTAGTGGAATAAAACTGAATCCCAACATTCCAGGGAGCATTTCTGAAGCTTTTATATGCTATTTACAGCACATTCATATATAAAACAGCTGTTTAACATAGGAGGATTTTACTATTTAGTTTATTTCTGCCATTTTCCCATTAATAAATGTATTGAATATACAGGTTGAAGATGACATTTAAACAGACCCAAATGTTCTAAATGAATGCTCAGTTCATTAATAAATAATATGTCTTGATAATGAAGGAGAGAAAGAAATATTTTGCCTTTGCATTTTATCTACTCTGAGTAAAAGATGGGAAAAGGGGCTGAAGTCAGGCCAACTCACAGACTAGATTCAAGATCCCAGTAGTGAAAAGCTGCAGACTTCTGTCTGGTAAGTAATCTCTGAAAATTCTTGACTCTAAGGAGAGTTTCAACCAAATTCCAAGAAGGAAATAATTAAGATGCATCTTTTTCTAGTTCTGATCTTCAGCACTTTTTCCTCTCACCAACTATCCTAACTCTCATGCGAAATAAGTACATTTCCTAAACCCAAATGCGTACCCTAAGATTTTTCAAAGTACTGGGCACTCCCTGCTTTGAGAATGAAGGATCTGTAAGTGTCTCAGGTTGGGCACTTGAAAATCAAAGCACCCAAAATCACCAGTCACTTTAAAAATCTGGGTCATAAGTAGCAGCAGCTTTCAATTCATATTCAGTTTTAATACTGAGCCTAGCAGGCAAATGCTATAAAGAGTGCAGAATCTGTGAGCTTTATCAAGCCAGCCTAGACATGTTTGCTGTCTCCACTTAGAAACAATGGCAAACTGCCTGCACCAGGTCTGCTGATTGTGGAGATGACAAACAGGCAGGTTCCCACACTTGTATTCACTTGGGTTCTTTGGGGCAATTTTAGATGAATTCAGAGGTCACCGAACAGTGAACCCTAACAGGACGGAATGCTTAAATTGCAAGGAAAAAAGCAAACAAACTTGACCTCTTCTCCTCATAATGGGTCTGACAATAGTGCAATGAAAAAAAAACAACCTAAAATTACTGAAAAGGGCATCTTGCTGTGCAACCCAGGGCTATATAAGCTTTGTAAAACTGAAAGGTTAAGCAAGGTTTCCAGTGAACCTTTCACATTTACTATTTCAATGTCTTCTCCTAAAAAGTATACGGATTCAGATGATGCATTGAATGAGAATTCCAATTGCTTTTCAAAAAGACTTTTTTTTTCCTAGAGGAAAATGCTCTATCACTTTGTAAATGTAGCTGGATTTGGCAAGAATGAAAAGAAATGACCTATGACATGACCGGCTAGCTCACTGGAGTCATTTTTTTCCTTCTCTTACAAAAGATAAGAGGCTAAGGAACTGACTGCTTACAAAGTGCTCTGGCATACAGACAAATTAGGGCTGCCCAGACTCCAGCTCCGCTCATGCAAGGTATCAAAAATGAAGATAAGCAAAAGTTTGAAATGTTTGGAGGGGAAGGCGGACTATACACTTTCATCCCCTCTCAAAGCAACTGCTTTGCAAATTAATAGAGTGGCACAAAAATAGCTTGCCTGATTTCAGGTTCCTTTGGAAGCCTAAAACTCATACTATCTTAATGAGGAGAAAAAGTAGAATGGATGCTCTAGTGGATGGAGTACTGGACTAGGCCTCAAGAGATGTGGGTTTGATTGCTGGTTTGACTAGACATCTTGTGTGACATTGGGTAAGGGTATGTCTACACTGCAGCTGGGAGCATGCATCCCCGGTCAGATAGATAGGTGTGTGCAGCTTGGCTCAGGCTAACAACACTAACAAAAATGTGGGTGTTGTGGCACCAGCAGAGGCTCAGGCTGTCTGTCTGTGCGATAGCTCAAGCCAAGCTAGCGCGAGTCTGTCTACCCAGGCTGGGAGGCACACTCCCAGCTGCTGTGAAGACGTACCCCAAGAGACTTAAGCTACCCTGACCCCCATCTGTAAAGTGGGGAGTAATATTTTCCTGCCTTACAGAGGTGTTGTGAGGATAAAATAATTAGTGAGGAAGAGGTGTTTGGATGGGCCACATAGGTACATACATAGAAGACTGAAATGCTTTCTAGCAAATCTAGGGTCAGGTTTCAAGTGAGCCTTGGGTGAGCATTGCCTGATATCAACACAAAGCAAGTCAAAATTTGGGGGGTTTAGCTGAGATTTGCTTTGAGATTTGGGTTTTGAACCCCAAGCCTCAGGGCTAAATACCCTAGAATCACTAAAAAAAAAAAAAAAAAAAAAAGATTTGCATGAAACCTGGAAAACCAGCAACACCAACTTTCATTAAATTCTACAAAGAAAACTCCAGTCTGCCTCAGAAAAGCCAAAAGCATGAACTAACTAACTAAATAAAAATAAACAGATGGAAAATGTAGTTTTCTGGAAATGCATATTCCTGACTACAAAACTTAATAGATTTTATGATTTCTGTTTGATCTGCTTTAGAAATATAGAGTATTAGTGAAGTTTCCCCTAAAGCTTATCTGATACACAAGCGGTCCCAACTGCAAACTATGGCTTAAAGCAAGTAGCCCACTGAAAACTGGTGAACATGCTTCCATCTTCTATCATTAGCTTCTGGGTCATATTCATTTTTCAATCCCTTTAGTGCGATGTTATCAAATAGGGTGCAACAAGATTTCAAATTGTAAATATTTTAATGGAAATTTAACATTCTTGGGAAATTTTAGAAAATCTGCAAAATAAGAAATGTATCCCAGATTCATTCAAATACATCAGATTTGCCACCACTTGCTGTCAGTTTGTTTAAGACCTGATCCAACAAAGCATTTAAGCATGTACTTAACTGTGAGCATATAAATAATCCTGTAGAAGTCAATGGAACTACTCCTATGCTTTAAGTTAAAAACTTGCTTAAGTATTTTTCAGGGGTCAAAGCCATGTTCTATGATATTTGGAGCTGAACATGACTCTAGCTGCCCTTTGTATCTCTTTCACTGATAAAATGAATGATAAAACCCCTTAGCTTTATCAAAAGGGTTTGTGGCAAAAGGGACACAGAAGAGACAGTGGGACAAATTCTGCCCTATAGACATGTGCACAACTCCCATTGGCTTTGATAGGAATTGTGCATGAACTTTTGAGGGAGAATTTGGCCCAATGTATATGTCAGGCCAAGTTTTCATCTGTGACTAAAGCACTGAAGATGTAAATCCTGCAGATCATTTCCCCCAAACATTATCCTGGAGGTGCTGATATTATCATGACGTTGCAGAACATCTGTGTCCCCAATGTAATTATTATGTCACTGAAATATCTGGGCATAATTGCACAATGATTCACCATGTGGGGCTGATATGAATAAAGTCAAGTAGAGACTTTTATTGCCCCTTGTTTTAGGACGTAACAGAAAATACTTGACATCTGGTCTCTTTTAATGGCATCTGGTGTTGTGTCTAGACAGATACTGAAAATGTTAGGGGTTTTAATTGTATTCAGAATTTCATTACGAGCTATTTCAGCAAAGGCATGATCTCCTCATTTAGAACTGGCTGAGCTCAAGAGTATCAAGGAAGATACTTTCTAGGGTTTTGTGATGGGGTGAGAAAAGATCCCCACACTAGTCTTTCAAGAGCAGAATTGGGTCAGGTGGGCCCAATCAGCTAATTAGGCTGTAAACAGTGGAGCTTTTGGCTGGAGGCAACTAATTAGAGAACAGGCTCACCTGTGCAGAAACAGGTGGGGTCTATAAAGCCAGGTAGCCAGCTACATACTGGATGTACTGCTGAGAAAGGGCAGTCACTCCTTGGGAAGAGGGAGGAGTGCTTAGGGGCTGCTGGGAAAGGCTGAAGGAAGGCAGGCAGTGACTCCCAGGGAGGAGGGTTCTTGGAGCTAGTACCGTCAGAGAGAGAAGAGAAACCAGAGAGTAGGAAGCAGTCCAGGGAAAGAGCATTGATGAGAGAGAGAGAGGAAGGCCCAGAACTGCTGAGCTGAGGGTCCTTGGACTGGAACCTGAAGTAGAGGGTAGGCCCAGGTTCCCCTAGCAGCCAGTGAGGGAGTGGTACCAGGAAAGTGAATGGGAAGACTGTCTATGACTGTTGATGGACTGTGAGTGGGGGACAGTGAGTGACCCAGACAGAGTTCTATGTCACAAAGAGGATGCTGCAGTTCCTGGAGCAAGAGAGGGGCTCCAGATCGGGGGGAGGAGCAATGGTATACAAACCACAGATGCGGGGCATTGACCTCAAGAGCTAATCCCCAGAGTGACCAGGAAGAGGCGTCAGCCCAGCGGTGAATGGAGTGCCCCCTGACAGGTTCCTTTAGCCAAACGTCAGTGCCCCCTCTTGCCTATATGACCTGATACAGAGTACGTGACTTGATCTCTGGAGAGCAAGGGGTTAATCTCAGCTCCGCACAGGGGAACCTGTGAAAGACCGCAAAGGGAAGATGTATGTGGAAATAGATCAGAGGATTTGGTTGAGCCCAGAATGGGAAGTTTTCTGCTACTACTCTTCTTTGCTTATGTTAACTTGTTTTGATTTCTGGTTATAAACCTTTTCCCTTGAGGAAAAGCCTAGCCAGAGGCTTCTGTGTTGTGTATCTGTCGAGCTGTTCCACCAGTTTACAGCCTCCATCGAGCATTGCCTTGTAAGTAGAGCTGGGAGAATAAAGAATTTTTTGGTTTGCTTGAAATTTTTTTTAAACACTGTTTCAGGTTGAACTGAAAGAGGAAGTAATAATATAACATCTTGGAGGGACTTGTGTTGGTGACTCTTGGTTTCCTCTCCATACTGAGTGTGTGTTGTAGCAGTCGGTTTGGAGAGTATACTCACAGGAGTAACTTGTCTGGGTGCCGGAGACTTCAGTTGTAGCACAGTGGGAGGAATCCCACTCCCCAGGCTGCAGAGCTACTCCACAGCTATTAATCTTGCCAAAGGACTGTCCTAAGGACTGTAGTCCATCTCCTGGCCACCACAGCCCTTCCGCCAAAAAGCTGCTGCTGTTCTAAAGCTCTGCCGAGCTATGTTCCAGAGCACACAGAGAGTCACCTCTCTACCCATTACACAGGCTCCAGCCTGTCCCCTAGGCAGTAGAACCTCAGAGATCCTCTTGTACTGGGCAGACCTTGAGCACCAATGATGGAAGGCTTCTCATAGCAAAGGACTGCCAGGGTGGCCAGCTGGCGTTCCACATCAAGAACCATACAGCCAAACATATGAGGACAAAAATCTATGCTGGCCCTTTCAGTGGCATTGCAAGCAGAATTTGTCCCTATAACTATACATTCTATAGAAATATAGTTCATGTGCATATGTAGTAATACATCCCAAACACACACAAGCAAGATATAATTAAAGAGATAACTAGCCCTATCAGCCACGTTATTCAGTCATACAATTCCAATTCCTGCTATTTATTCCCCAGGCTCCTAAAAATTATAGATCACAATTTCCTAACTCAAAAGATGTTTCATCCAACATAGGGGAATTCTGTATTAAATCTCATCTTGAAAAACAAAGAGAAATTGATCACACAACTGAAAATTAGTGGTTATTAGGTACAAGTGATTATGACTTGATCACATTTGTTATGTATAAACAGAATAGATTCCAAACCAGTAATATGTATAATGGTTCTTTAAAAGGCCAGTTTCAAAAGCTAAAAATAATTAAGAGCCAAATCATCTGGAAGAAATCATTTAAAACTAAAAAGAAAATACATTTGGGAACTGTGTTTTTTTTGTTTTGGTTTGGGTTTTTTTATTATATGCTCAAAAATCCACAACTGAGGCTGGAGCGAGAGAGGAAAAAACTTCCTGGCTTAGAGAAGTGGAAATGGCAATAGAAATAATATAGATCAACTGAGAGAAAGGGGAAATTGATAATATAAGTTAGAGCTAGGAATTGTGGAAAATTGATAACAGAACCAAAGGGACACAAGGAGAAATCAATAGCTGAAGAGTTGACGACAATAAGGAGTATATTGGGAACAAAAGGAATCCTAATAATGGTATTGGTCCATTATTAGATGGAAATGGTAGAATAAGGCAAAAAAGGCAGATGTTTACAATAAATATTTGTGTCCTGTATCTGGGGAAAAAGCAGGATGATGTATTTATATCTGATAAAATATTTTCATTTGCAACAGTAACTCAGGTTAAACGCCAGCTACTAAAGTTAGACACTTAAATCAGCAGGTCTGAATAATTTGCATTTGAGGAGGAGCCAGGGAGCTCTCTGGACCAGTAATGTTGATTTTTAATAAGTCTTGAAACACTGAGGAAATTCAAGAAAACTAGAAGAAAACTAATGTGACAATATGCTGATATGGCATTTGATTAATGAAGAATTATAGGAGAATAAATGCCAATTAGCATGGGTTTATGGAAAATGGATGTTGTCAAACTAACTTTGTATCTTTTTGATGAGATTATGTATTTGGATGATAGACTTTTGTAAGGCATTTGACTTGGTATCGCACAGCATTTTGATGTAGAGTAGAATGACACAAAATTGGCATGGCACACTTTACGTAAATTAAAAATTAGCTAACTGATAGATCTCAAAATGCAACTTTAAATGGGGAATCCTCATCAAGCACGACTATTTCTAATGTGGTCCTGCAGGGATTGGTTCTTGGTCTTACACTATTTAACGTTTTTTTCACTGACCTGAAAGAAAACAAAATCATCACTGATAAATTTTGCAGATGACACAAAAATGGGGAAATGTAACTAATTAAGAGTTCTGGATTGCCTGATAAACTGAGCATAAACAAACTATGCATTTCAACACAGCCAAATGGAAAGTCCTACATCTAGGAACAAAGAATGCAGGCCATATTTACTAGATGGGGGACTCTATCCCGGGAAGCAGTGATTCTCAAAAAGACTTAGGAGTCATGGTGGATAATCATCTGAACATGGGCTCCCAGAGAGAATGCAATTATTGGATGTATAAACAGGAGAATCTCTAGTAGGAGTAGAGAGCTATATTACTTCTGTATTTGGCACTGATGCGACCTATACGGAATACTATTTCCAGTTCTGGTTTCTACAATTCAAAAAGGATGTTGATAAATTGGGAAGAACTCAGAAGAGTCCTGAAAATAATAAAGGGCTGGAAAACACACCTTATAGTGAAAGACTCAAGGAGTTCAATCTATTTAGCTTATCTAAGAGAAAGTTAAGGAGTGACTTGATCTCAGTCTATAAATATCCACACGGGAACAGAAATTTTGATAATACAAGGCTCTTCTAGCTGACATGGGTATAACAAGGTCAAATAGCTGGAAGTTGAAGCTAGATAAAGTCAGACTAGAAATAAGGTGCAAATGTTTAGCAGTGGAGGTAATTAACCATCAGAACAACATACTTAGTGTTGTGGTGGATTTTCCATGACTGGAAATTTTTAAATCAAGACTTGATGTTTTATGTAGAAGATATTCTCTACTTCAAACAGGAATTAATTCAGGCAGGTCCTATGGGTCAGACTAGATGGTTCCTTCTGACCCTATAATCTATGACTATGAATACGCTGCCAAACGGAATGAGCAAATGTTTTGAAATTTCTCAGATCTAGCATTTATTTAAGTAGTCTTTTCTGAGTTTGCCATAACTCAGTACTAAATACCAGTCTGTAGTGTATATTTTTAATGCTGACTCCTAAATTTTAAGTCTTTTAGCTATTATGCTAGCCTTTAGCAGGAATATTTCATGTACCCTATTAATACCTGATACATTATTAAAAGCCCCTAATAGAAAAAAGTCTAGGATTAGGAGGAGGGCCTGTATGCAAGGTTAGATTAACATAACTATTTACTTCCAAAAGGAAAGAACTAAAGGACAAGTACCATAACGTGCAGTAATTCTTCTTCTGAATTTCAGCACTTATTACTAATACAGATACTGACTCTGTGCATCCTGCCAGGAATTCAGCAAGATGTCTCCTACTACATTTTCTACAGAATCAATCTCAGCCTCAGATCTATATATGATTGTTCTACTGATGTTTATACAAACCCAGGGCCAGAGTCTGCGATTAGCTCTGGCTGCCTTGGGCTGCTCCGGTGACACAAAGTAGCCATAAACCCAATTTAGCTGGCCAGTTACACTAGGCTTATGGCTGCTTTGTGTCATTGGAGCAATGCATGACAGCCTGTATGTCCTGGGGAGTCTGGCCCCACTGTCTCTCATATGACAATCCAGCCCCAAAAGTTTCCCATATTTATCCCTTCTTGTTTTAGGGGAAAACTGTAAAATTGTGAATTATGGGCATGATGCTGCTCCTTTTAGCAAGGTTTTCTAATTGAGCAGTCTTTTGGTTTGGGCCTCTCTCTAATAAAGACTAACTGTAAACTGCAGCAAATTTTAGAGCTGAATAAACACTTGCGGCTAGTGGAGGTGTATTTTTGTTTCCATGCTGCTAATTAAAAAAAAATTAGTGTTTTTGGAATGGGATATTGCAAACCAACAGGTGATTGCACAGGTAAATTTTCATGCTTTGTTATGAACCTCTTAATTAGGCTCTTATTTGCATATGTTCTAATACCAGCTATACAATCACACAGGGACGTAAAGCATTTTTCAATGTCACAGGATCAGTTTTGGTAAAAATTCATTCTAGTGGGATCACACATGCTTTGGTGATCTGTTTAAACATTAGGATTTTGATAGCTTTGTTAAATATTTCTCATAGTCCAGGGCATAAGAAATCTTAAAGGTCACAAACAGCGTCTCCTGATATTCATACTTTTCCACACATCTTTTTGGATTTGTGAAGATCTCAATTTAGACACATTGCCACATTTGCTACAAGTGTGGATCTGGATTCAATCTCCACAATAGGCCAGTCCTTCCTGCCTGCCTGCTCCCTCATCCCTTCTCTCTCCACTCCCCACCCCAGATGTTTATAAACTAATTAATGAAAAATTGTGTTTTTCCTAGTGTTTCATAATGTTTTGGCCCCCATATTCTCAGGAGCAGTCAGTATTCAGTTTTAGTATGTATGTTTAATGATACATCTTCCTTCGCCCCTCCTCTACTTGCGCTACATTGATGACATCTTTATCATATGGACCCACCGGAAGGAGGCCCTTGAAGAATTCCACCTGGATTTCAACAATTTCCACCCTACCATCAACCTCAGTCTGGACCAGTCCACACAAGAGATCCACTTCCACGTGCAAATACGTGATGGTCACATAAACACCACCCTATACCGGAAACCTACTGACCACTACACATACTTACATGCCTCCAGCTTCCATCCAGGACACATCACACGATCCATTGTCTACAGCCAAGCCCTAAGATACAACTGAATTTGTTCCAATCCCACAGACAGAGACAAACACCTACTAGATCTTTATCATGCATTCTTAAAACTACAGTACCCACCTGGGGAAGTGAAGAAACAGATTGACAGAGCGAGACGGGTACCCAGAAGTCACCTACTACAGGACAGGCCCAACAAGGAAAATAACAGAACACCACTGGCCATCACATACAGTCCCCAGCTAAAACCTCTCCAGCACATCATCAACGATCTACATCCTATCCTGGAAAACGATCCCTCACTCTCACAGACCTTGGGAGGCCGGCCAGTCCTCGCTTACAGACAGCCCCCCAACCTGAAGCAAATACTCACCAGCAACTATACACCACTCCACAGAAACACTAATCCAGGAACCAAACCCTGTAACAAACCTCTTTGCTTACTCTGTCCCAATATCTACTCTAGTGACACCATCAGAGGACCCAACCACATCAGCCACACCATCAGGGACTCATTCACCTGCACATCTATTAATGTGATATATGCCATCAGGTGCTAGCAATGCCCCACTGCCATGTACATTGGCCAAACCGGACAGTCTCTACATAAAAGAATAAATGGACACAAATCGGACATCAGGAATGGTAACATACAAAAGCCAGTAGGAGAACACATCAATCTCCCTGGACATTCTATAACAGATTTAAAAGTAGCCATATTTGAACAAAAAAACTTCAGAAACAGACTTCAAAGAGAAACTGCAGAACTAAAATTCATTTGCAAATTTAACACCATTAATTTGGGCTTGAATAGGGACTGGGAGTGGCTGGCTCATTACAGAAGCAACTTTTCCTCTCCTGGAATTGACACCTCCTCATCAAGTATTGGGAGTGAACTACATCCACCCTGATTGAATTGGCCCTGTCAACACTGGTTCTCCACTTGTGAGATAAGTCCCTTCTTTTCATGTGTCAGTATATTTATGCCGGCATCTGTAATTTTCACTCCATGCATCTGAAGAAGTGGGGTTTTTACCCATGAAAGCTTATACCCAAATAAATCTGTTAGTCTTTAAGGTGCCACCGGACTCCTCCTTCCTTAAATTGTACTTTGCAACCTTAAATGGAACTTAAAGAAGTTTTTGGATATGGAGAAAGTAAAGCTGAGCATAAGAGATTTTATAAATTGACTTCAATAGGACAAATTCTCAGCTGGTGTAAACTGCCAATTTACACCAGCTCAGGATCTGGCCTAATGTGCTTTAAGTACAGTGTCTACAAGGGGTTGAAAATTAACCCATCATCTTCAAGAAAATCACTCTAGTTTTGTGTGTGAAGTTTTGTATTTTGTGGTTGCTACTGATACAATGTTGCATACTGAAACCACAAATGTGTCATTATGTTTTAGTACATTAACGTCTTGAGCTGAGATAGCAATGTCAGGGACTTTTGAAGTGAACTGCGTAATGGCATGTTGAATAAAGTTAAGAATGTACCTACCCTGAGTTCTCTAGTTAAAAGCTCTTGTGTAAAGTTAAAATGAACCCTTGAGTCAGTTACATTTTATTTATTTGTTAAAACTTAATATTTTATTTTTTCTTCACTTTCTTCCAAAGATTGTATGACACTTCCAGAAATGTACCTCATCTCTCACATTAATTCCCTCTCACCCCCATTCTTAGTATCTAGGGCCAACATGAACACACTGACTTTTATTTGATTGCATTCTGGGTAGGGAAATGACTTACTTTTTGAAATCTATTAGTTACCTGTAGAGATCGTCTTTTTCAAAACCTAATCTGAACAAAAATACACTAGTATGTGAGTGAGCTTTCCTGGAAAGGCATTTTAAAATGCTACTAGAGGGCAAGGTCAGTAAGTTGCTATTGAGTTGCACCCATTGGGAACCATCTCATCAAAACACCTGTGCACCAGCCAACAAAGCAGGCCAGCTATGGGGGGAGGTGATATGCTCTAACCCTTAAATGAGTGTTGGATTTTGCTCCTTCTCCCTTACTGGAGAGCCCTGGGAAGCACTGTGCCTGTCAGAAGCAGAATGCTGCCTTGTGCTACTTCTGAGGTGATACAGTTTTACTTCGCCACCAACACAGTGGTACAGCTAAATGCCACAATTTAGCCTGGGGTTAGTACGTACACAGACAAACATAAATATGTCCTTTTAAAAATATAGGTTGGTATTTCAAAGGAACCTAAGGGAATTAGACACCCAACTCCCATAGTCACTCAAATCCCATTGCGTTTCTCTCTTCGTTAGGCTCATTTGAAAATCCCATCGATAAACATTTTGGACCTGATTCTGATCTCACACTAGTTTCACTCCAGTGTAATATCACTGACTTCAGTGCAGTTATTCCTAACTTACTGTGGTGAAATGAGATCAGAATAAGGTCTGTTCTCTTTATATAACAAGATAGACTTTGGACACGCTTCATCTTCTCATCTCAGACAAGCGGAACACTACACAATTTATCTGTGTGCCCCATCCTACCACTGAATCGGTGCATTTGACTCCAAAAGTATTCAAACTGTCCAAATTCAACATTATATTTTGGCAAGTATTTGCTTTTCAGGTCTTTAGTTTTTGTTGATACTGCCTGCATCCGTTCCAAAAGGAGATATTTCAAGCCACTTAGTAGAACAAATGGGGCCACTTTCTTCTAATCTACTATTCATTGCAGGGTCTTTAGGGGGGAAAAGTTTTAGAAATATGTTGAGGGAACTGCCAATAAATGCAATACCTTTTACATTTAATTTGTTAAGTGTTTTAATGTTCAACTATCCAAGTCTGAACTATTTCATTTAATAAGATGTTATTAATTTTTAGAAACACCAGTTCTACTCTTTCTTGCCAAATAGATAGTCCTGTTTTGATATCTTCGTAATGAATAGCACCTTCAGCCTTGACTATTAATAACTATAACAATGTTAAGTTGGCATCAATCTCATGTGCTTAGGTCCTTATTTCCAGACCAAAAGAACGAACGATTTAATCAAAGCATGAAGTACGTTCCAGCAATATGGACAATTTCTTTATTGCTTGAAATGCAGCTTTAAAAATCTATAGATCCTATTTATGAACAAAAAAATTCCTTATACAGCTGCATTGTGTTGTTTCCTCAATTGTTTAAACACAGGATCCTGGCCAGGGAGTATACAAATGATTCATAAAAACATGCCCATTTTACACATATGTGAACCACATGGAAAGTTATGTGGATTTCAAACTGGGTCATACACATCCCTTTTTATAACTATCTGCAGTATGAGTATAATTTTCAAAGTATGGACTTTTTTCAATAACATATTTTTTTAAATGTTAACTTCCAAGAATATCAAAATGACTCTCCCAAGATACATGACTATACATATTGCAGACAGCTGTTTGGAATGATAGATGTCCATCTGAAAAAGAGAATGGGATAAACAGTATCCATTCTCCGTACACCAAACTTCTCCCATTTCTCTTGATTAGGAGTGGCCATGCTTGAGAGGCAGAAGAGGAGTGATACCTTTCCTTCATCTCCATGTTTATTAACTGCAGCTTAAATATATGATTGCGATGCTAAATGTTAGAATATTCCAGCGTTTGCTGAAATAAACCATAAGGAAATGGACAGTGGTAATGCTTATGATCGTTCGGAATGATGGGGCCCTCATTTTAAAATATGAGGACTGTAGGCCCAATCCACAGCCTATTGGACCCAATACAAATCTTTCATTTTGACTTCAGAAAGCTTTGGATCCAGCTCTCTAATAGGATCTCTTGAACTGAGGCGCAAGGTTTGAAAATAGGCCCTGCAGTACTAGTAGTGATTACATGTATTTCAGAAGGGGGGGGTCACCCATACCTGGAAGGGTAATGCAGTGTTTCCAGCTAATGATTTTCTCACAATGTCCAAAAATTCAGGGATATTCAGTTTTGTGCTGCTATAGTGATTGTGCAAGCAGCTACTACAAACCTGTGATTTTTTTTTTCCTGCTAGAGATGAAAACCTAGCTATGTGAGGACCTTAGGTCTAGTTGAGCTATGTTCAGTGCAGGGCTTGATGGGAGGCCAAAAGTGACTTTATGCTACCTTATATGTGCACCTGCCATATTGGGGCTAGCCCAAGGCTGGTCTGACCCCTGACATCTGTTAGAGCGGCCTAATTTGCCCTGGCTGGTATGGTAACAGCCAACTTCCTGTTCCATCAGTCCTGGGGCAACCTGAGTACAGTGACACTCCAGCCACACCCATAACATGGCCCCTACATCAAATCTGTGCCACCAATCCTGGGGGAATCTGGTCATGGCAGCTTCCTGGCTACTTTGCTCTGTCAGAACAGCTCGAAGGGGCCAGAACCCAGTCCACTATCAACCCAGAGTCCTTCCCTAGTAATGTCCATGCTTAGAAATCCCACTTCTTCCTTCCTTTAAAGTGCATCTCAAAAGTATCTTTGTAAACATGGATGCTGTCTCCTCCCTGTGTGCATGCGGACTATAGATGAGTTCTTCTGAGAGGTTCTGGGTGCTCTCAGCTCACACTGAAGTTGATGAAAATTGAGGGAGCTAAACTGCTCACATGAAGTGCTTATCACTTTGCAGGGACAGGTCATCAACTCCTCCTACATTTGTCTGTGGAGCCCCATGCACACCTACAGGGCTCTGGATATACCAAAATAATACTGGCATTAGTGACGAATATTAGTTTATTCCATTCCTTACCCTCGTCAGACGAGCAGGGTGAATACAAGTATAGGAGGGGAAGCTGAAGTCTCTCTTGGCTTCTGTATCAGCAGATTGTTGATGGCACTATATTCCAATTGCAGGGCCAGATTGTCCCCACAGACAATGGAATCATACAGGTGTGACTGAGGCTATAATTTGAAAACAGTAAGGTGGCACGGGTGTAACTGAGGTAATTCTTTGACGATCCAGAATTCCTATCATAGTAAATGGGAGGTTTATATGCTCAAGGAAATCCAGGGTCAGATCCACTGTTACTATTATATATGTTTTATCATTCAGATGTGAATGATTTGCATCACCAGCCAGTCCAGCTTTCCTCAAACCATTTGGTTGTTAGACAGCAAATCTTCCTGTTTCTCTTAATTCTTTTATTTCTGTGAGCTTTATTTCCATAGTGAATATTTGTTTTTTGTAACCAAAACAAGTCATTAGTCTCCAGTGAGAATAACACACAGATATAATGCTTATATTTCAGTAAATAAGGACACTTCCTTAATGCCATAATAATGGGAATATGGGTATTATATGTGTTCCATAAAATCATGCATCAGTTTTCTGAAATATGGAGTCTTTCACTTTGGGACAGTCCCAAAAAAATGAAGGTTCTTAATATCATGGCATTTCCTCCATTGTTGTGAAATTTTATTTGTACAGGCGAGAATCCCATTATTTTAATGTCAACTCAGACTTGTTGTATAAACCGCTTTCTGGCCTTTCTCCTGATGTCTTCTCCTCTTCTGGCAAAATGTCCTTGCTTTTTCTTTCATGAAACTGCTACAGATGGAAGCAATCTGCAGTTCATGTAACACTCAAAGAGCCCAATCCTGCAATTGCTGTAAACTCAGGCCCCAGTCTTGTACCAACTGGAATCAATGGAAGTTTTTTTCAGTGACTTCAGTAGGAGCCAGAGCAAACCCTCAATGGACCAGATACCTTGGTGATAAGTGCAACACGAAAACCTAAACAGGTAAGAAATGTAGACACACACAGAGAGAGAGAGAGAGAGAGAGACTGTGATGAGATACACCACTGTAAATACAGAGTAATTCCATTGTCTTCAGCCAGTGTAAATGAGATCAGCATCTGCCTCAATGATCTGATCCCAAGTGTACAGATTCTGGGTACAGTTATAGCTGGCTCTTGATCTACCAAACATGCAGAGCCCGAAATAGGTTTGTATGTTTCTGATGGGAGGAGTACTGGAGTGACAGAATTTAGGATTTTCTCATAAAAGTGAGGCTCATGTATTTCCTGGAGGGAGAGAGACAACTGAGTAAGAATAAACTAACAGCAAATCTGCTGGACTCAGAATAGTAGAAATTGTGAGACACTCCCTAAAATGTCATGTTGTGACCAAAAATTGTATTAAGAGCTGATTGAAAAAACTACTTGCATTTGTTCCAAGACCACTTTTAGTGGCAGCAATGGGAAATGATCAACGTAGCTCATTCTCATCCTAAAATAAAGGCTTTAATCACCTTGAATACTGAAGCCAGGGTAGCTGAAGTGGTGGCAGATCCCATGTGCCAGAGGTAACCTGCCTTGCATCATTAAGCAGGAAGCTATGCATGCTCAGACCCAGACAATGTGCAAAGTACAGGCTACATATGTAGCTGTTATCATGCAAAGTACATATTCACACTGGCTCCACTGTCAGATACTCTGAAGGCATGGAAAATGCCCCCCGAGAGATAAGCTATACATCTTTGTTCATTCTACGAGTTTAAATTGTTGCCTGCTCTGCTGCATGGTCTTTATCAGACCCATTTGTACAAAAAGCAGTCTGCTCCTGATAAGTATTGCTGGTGCCATTACTATTAGAGGCTTGCTAGAGTCATTTTTATTTCCTAACAATGCACAATAGGCAACCAAAGACATGTAAGCAGTGGTTTGTTCACTTATCTATTAGGATGTTTTCTTGAATGTGGGTTGCCCTGTTGCTTGGGCCTGGCTATGAAATACATTATTAGAATTACAATTACATCAAGTCATGAAAGGCACTAAGGGTCTGGTTCTGCTTTCCTTGAGTACCCCAAATCCCCACTGACCTGAATTGAGTGTGCAGAATCAGGCCTTAAAATAGTTTAACATATTAGGAGGATTGTGCTTTTTCTTCTATTGTGCTGAGCATTGACAGATATTGGAGGCTAGGCAGCAAAAGGCAGAGAAAATCCCTCTAAATTGTTTTCCCCCTGCTTGTTATGAATTTTAACCAGTACCAGAAAATGCCAAATCAGGACAACATTTCACCGTAGCCCCTTACATGAAATACTTTCATTCCACATCCAGGGGCCCAATCCAAATTCCATTAATACCAATGGAAAGACTCCCACTGGCATCACTGCAATTCTATCAGGTCCTCTTTTGTCCAGAGTTTTGAGCAGTCAAAGGGACTATCTGATCTGCCATTCTGACTGCTCCATTTGCCAATCTCTCAGGGACTGACCGTGAATTTCAGGATGACGCTGGTGGTACGGGGCTGCATAAGAGCTCAAGAAAATACATTTTAATATTATCAGGAGGGGAGCCCTGCTGACGGTGATAATTATTCCATACATACATAGAATCACAGCTTGACAGTCCTGCAACTTTTGTGACCAAGTCATGCAGTGCTAGTGCCAGGATCACTAGCGACATTAACATGCTTTAAGACATGAGCCAACCTTCAACTAGCGAGAGTTAGGAAGAAACTTTCCATGGGGGGCAAGTTGTCCCCTAGCTACCAACTGTGGGATTCTTACACCTTCCTCTGAAGCAGCTGGTATTGGTCAGTGTCAGATACAGGATACTGGACTGGTTGGACAACTGATCTGGTACAGTACGGCAGTTTCTGTGTTCCTAACTTACTGCTGCAGGGTAGCTGGCCCCTTAAATGAAATGGGGCTTGGCTGTCCTGTTACAGTCCAGGTGCACCCTAGTGTGGTGTAATGAGGAGGGTGGGGCTGTCCCAGGAGTTATAAATAAGAGTTCAGAAGAGAGCCCAGAATCCTGAGAGAGAGACAGTGAGCTTAGAGGGAGCATTTTAGAACCCAGCGTTTAGAAAAGGAAAAAGACTCCTGAGGGTAAAGAGAGCTTGGAGGAAGAGGAGAACTGGGCTGAGAGCTTCAGGGAGGGGGTGACCCTGAAGGAGGGAGTGGTGGGAGTTCGCTGGTTGAGCAGTGGAGCCAGATCAGGCTCATAAAAGCAGAAGGCAGGCAGGGGTCCAAAGAACCATGGCCAGAGAGGGCAGAGAGCAGCAGCAGAGGGAGATGCCTGCTGGATGAACTGCAGAGAGGGCTGAAGGCTCGGGAATGATGAATGGGTGAGCCTGCTGATGTCTCCAGGCAAGAGCTGGGGAGAGATGTGGTGAGAGCCTCAGGTCAGAACTGTACCTGGTGTTGGGCTGTTGGGATGAACATATTGTCTGGACTGTTCTGGGGAATTCTGGTTTACGGTATTTAATTAACCCCCTAGAAGGGCTATTTATGTACTCCAAAGGCTGGACTGAGTTTGAGGAATCAAGAGAGAAACTGAGGCAAGGGACCACTTGCAGGGCTCCCTTGAGGCAACAAAGAGGTGTCCAGGAGAAGGCCATGGGGTTACACTTACCAAATGATCCCAGGGAACTCTGGTAGTTGTAAAGCAAGGTGGCTATTTTTGGTACATATATTGCTTAACCTCCGAGTGCCTATTGCACTTAGAAAATAACATGAACCACAGTGAATTGTAAATGGCAACCTCTCACTCAGAATATATATTCCTCGGGGCTAATTCTTTCCTACAGCTGTGGAAGGCCCTGAACACCAGGGAACTAATGGGGATCTGCTATGTGGGACAGAGGGTATCAGCATGTAGGGGTTGCACACACAAGAAGTGACTAGATCATAGCCCCATGGGAGTTTCCTAAGCCTCACAACAGATAGGCATTTTGGGGGAAGGGTGAATGAACATCTGCATGGCTCCACCAGCCGTTCCTCATGCAGAAGTGGGGGGTACTGCACCACCAGGAGCTATGTGGTGGAAAGTCCATCCTCTGAAGTCTAATTCACTCCAGACAACTTTCTACAATATATGCTCTAGCTCAACCAGAAGATACAGGGTTGATGTAGGAAGTACCGTGTGATGCAATGGGTCAGACTAGAAGATCACAAGTGTCCTTTCTGGCATTAAAACCTATTAATATATTGCATCCCTGAGGCTGCAAGGCATCAGATTAGTCCTGCTGCTGCTGCTTTGCATCCTGTGGGAAGGAAGATTCTTTGGGGGGAACCCCCCGTGCCTATGCTCAGACAGTTCAGCTTAGCCCAGGAACCAGAGCTTTGCCCAGTGACCCTGGGTGTTGTCAGTATTAAGGACAAAAGAAGAACTTGTCTTTTCAGACAGAGAAAATAGGTTTTAATCTAAATCAGGGATCGGCAACCTTCAGCACGCAGCCTGCCAGGGTAAGCCCCCTGGCGGGCCGGGCCGGTTTGTTTACCTGCTGCGTCCTCAGGTTCGGCCGATC
>NW_020664471.1:3587813-3854748 GCF_002925995.2 Terrapene triunguis | reverse complement strand
GGCGAACCGCGGCCAGTGGGAGCCACGATCGGCCAAACCTGCGGACATGGCAGGTAAACAAACCAGCCCGGCCGGCCACGGGGCTTACCCTGGCGGGCTGCATGCTGAAAGTTGCCGATCCCTGATCTAAATATAATCATTGTCTTTTATTCCATTCTGTATGGTACAGTTAAATAAAGCCAAATGCTGCATTAAAACAAGCTTAGCTCTTACCCAATGTGATGATTTGAAAGAGCAGATATTTCACCAAACAGTGCACCTGATTCACTGTGGCCCTGCACCACATCACGAGAGCAAAATGGCAGCCTTTCACACTCACTCTGAACGGCTATAATAAATGACTAGATAAGGTGCAAGGCAACAGGGAACTGGCCCTGTTTCTGCTGTGAGTCTGCAATAGTCTGTGGTTTGCCTACATATTATTAGCAGAGCGAGTGTGGCTAACATATGGCTCGTAATAGCGCCTACTTGCTTACCTTTCACAACAAAAAAATCTTCAGTTTTAGGGTTATGAAAAATTAGAGATGGGTCAATATCAGAACCAGGTTTCTCCCAAACCGTAGGAGTAAGAAATGGGACATGGAGCCACTCAATCCACTTTAGTTTTGGATTTAATTTTGGTTTTACCAAGCCACCTAACCACCACTATAGAGATGGTAGCAAGTATTATTCAGTACCACCCGGCACTGAATTGATGATTGCTTCAAGCCCATTCCAAAACCCACGAATGTCAATTAGAGTCTTTCCATTGACTTCAAAGTGTGTTGGATCAGGCCTTTAATGAACTACTTGAAGTCAATTTTCTTTGGTAAATCTTATGTTCTATGGTTGTAACTCACAGACGGGAACAAATTGCTCTGCATGCTGATCTTCTCTAGCATGTTTTTAAGGATGCTGTTCTCACCTATGTGGAAATAAGTATTATTTAGGAGGTGCAGAATTAGTTTGGCCCATTATCAACATTATCCAAATGAGATTCATTGGTGTCCACGTGAACTCTTTTAAAAGACTTCAGCTTCATCATCAAAGAAAAAATATAATTTTGTTGTTCTTAATTTAAGCATAATTTTGATGGAAATAAAATTGGAGTGGAGATTCCCAATGAGGCAAATTTAGTTCTAGTTAGTGTTTTCCACCTGGCCTGAGTTGCATTAGAAACATCTGTGGGGAAAGGTTCATTTTTTGATCATTATTTTAAAAAAATAAAATCCAGTCTGCCTCCCAAATTTGGTTCATTAATCTCTATGACTCCAGAGACAACTCATCCATTAGCAATAGCTCATTTAATGCACTTAGAGAGTAAAAATTGATGAATGGTGTGTGGGAGGCGATGCTGGTGATAATTATGTAGTGATGGTAATAGGTCTGTAGTTAAAGATGCCATTATAAATCTGGTTTTCAACTCTCCTTAACGACCTCAAAAAGAAGCAGATTAATGTCACACTGCACCTCTCTTTACAATTTTCCTGGGAAGCTTGTTTAAAAAACCAGAAAAGGAGTTTTAAAGTTATGTGAATTCTTGGCACAATGGCTTCTAAGTTCTGTCTACACTGCAGCTGGAGCGTGTGGCCCAGCCTGGGTGGACAGACTCACACTAGCAGGGCTTGCACCAGTGTGCTAAAAAGAGCAGTGTGAACATTACGGCTTAGGCTGTTCAGGATCTCTCACCCGCCCGACGACCCCCTAGGCTCACAGCCTGAGCTGGAGCACCCACACTGCTATTTTAACATGCTGGCAGGAGCCCTGCTAGCTCAACTCTGTCTACCTGAGCTGGGAGGCTCACTCCCAACTGCAGTGTAGACAGACCCTAAGGGGCTATTACAAGCTAGTGTAAGCAATCTAGATCAGCCCCGAGGGTGCCCTAAAATGGGCTATCCCTAGGTAGGTCAGGACTTAAATGCCAAAGACTATAAAAATGCACTGAACTGACTGGGAATGTTTCCATTGACGTTAGTGGATTTTGAATCAGACCCATAATGTAGAATAATAATACCAACTGTTGTACCTGGTAGTTGCTAATACTGTTATAACCAATTTTTAAAAAAGCCTTGCTCTCTCTATATATTTTGCCTAGCTATGTTTAATGGCTGAGAAACACTCCTGGCTCAAACAGGCGTGAGATCAAATAAAACCTTTAAACTTTGCCTTTGTTATCAGTAGCTCATGTAGTGGCACCTGCATTCAGAGAAGTTTAATTGAAAGTACAACTGTTAATGGGTAACCAAGCACTCTGGTTTCATTCTCATCATAACTGAAGGACAAAAGAGTCATTTCACTTGTCATGGCTATTTCTAAATAGTGACCCTCTATCTGGCTAGACAGAAAAATACATGTGAAAAAATAATACAGAATACTTGTTTGACAGCTTTTCGGAATATGCATGTCATGGGGGGAAATTACCAGAGACTACAGCTCCAGGTGTTTGCAGAAATAATATGGGAAACTCTGACTGTAGAATGGTTCTGGTGCATTAAGGTCATACTGAGCATCATAATGGTTAACAAATGAGATCTTGCAAAGCTTTCTAACTTAAGTCTTTTAATGATATTATATAAGCAACATGGATTTAAAAACTGAACAAAACTCGAAGGGCAGATTCTCAACTACTGTAAATTATCATAGTTCCACTGATACTGACATAATGCTATGACAATTTAGGCCAGATGAGGATCTGCCCCCTAAAATTCATCTCTGCAAAAGTGTTCAGAGGGCAGGACACCCACTAGCAATTCTATGCTTCTTAGAAACAACTCTAAGT
Organism: Terrapene triunguis; assembly: GCF_002925995.2. Classification (NCBI taxonomy): domain Eukaryota; kingdom Metazoa; phylum Chordata; order Testudines; family Emydidae; genus Terrapene; species Terrapene triunguis. Next base: position 3,851,990 of record NW_020664471.1, on the reverse strand, counting down.
TCCTGTATGCCTGCCCTCCCTGCCACATGGACTGAGAGGAGATTATGGACAAAAATCTAGTCCCAGTGATGTTTGTCGTTTCAGTGGGGCCAGGCTGGGACTTGTCCTTATGCCAGCCTTGCAAAAATCTACCTTCCCACTTGCCCAGAATAAGTAGTAGTTTTGTGTAAGCAAAATAACATTGATTATAATGAAAACATGAATTAATCTTCATGGTATAGGATGGGTGAGTAGATTCACTAGCCTGGACTGACTTATACCCTTTAAATATATTCTTTGGGTGATGAATATGATCTTCAGCCATGTCTTTTAGCCATTTTACTCCCACTGAGTGTACCCATCAAGGTGCATCATCACTGCAGGTACATCATTTACAAGGATGTTCTGCCTCTGAAAGGTTTTTAATATTTTCTCTGATATAAAATTTGCCCATTGACAATACTTGTTGTTACATACTGCAACTTATGCTCATGCTGCATCTTCAATCACTTCTGTCCAGTAAGATAAGTTATTGGTGAAGTGGTTTGTGATTATTTTTTAGGGCTAGTCGAAAAAGGGGGAGGAATTAACAAATATTTTGTCATGTGAAAATTTGAAATTAAACACGTCTTGACTAGCTTAGGGCTGGTTGGAAAATGGAGGGGAAAAGTTGTGGAAATGTCAAAATATTTTCTCACTTTTTAATTTTGAACCAGTCCTAGTGATTTTCAAGGGGAAATGAATTGGAGGGAAATAGTTTTTCTACTTAGAATCAAAAACATCTTTCTAAAAGAAGATGTTCACGTTTAATTTTTTAAGTCTATCCAGTAAAAAGCAATATGTAGTCAGCAGTGAAATTGCAGCTATTTCTAATCATTATTGTGGTTGACATGAGGCATATGTTTATGGAATAATCACTGAATAACATGAAAAAGTAGGATTTTTTCCTGTGTTTGATACACTGTTTACGTCAAAGTAAAACAGATGTGTGGTAAAAGAACAAAGCTCTATATCCCTGATTGCTGTTCTGATTTTTAAGTTTTTAAACATGGCTATTATACCTACAGATACTGTACGCATGCACACATAAAATTTATAGATACAGAGTCAAATAATTCTTTAATGATTTCAACCTTGTTGTCAGCTTTAGGATACTGAAATAGTTGATATCCCTGAACATGAATTTATAAGCTAAGAGTCAGATTGGTCGATAGTTGAAAACTTTGTTTTGAATAGGAGCCATTTTTAGGAAAAGGATTGTTTACTTAACCAGGGAAGTTTGCCTGTAGTGCATATACATCAGAATTGTTTATTATTGCAACCCAGATGCACATTAATTATGTGATTTGAATGACTGGGTAACATCAACCCCTCAGGCTTTGCATGTCAGAATGTCATCGTGTACTGCGCAAACTGACCCGTGAAGTGCATGTTCGTACATTAAAGGTTAAAAGAAGACTGTCCTCCATCTCCACCCTAGCCCTTTCATGGTGGCTACAGTTCAGACTTGTGTCTCAAGTGGATCGGTGCACTTTGATATACAAAGAAGTGCAGCAGCCTTGCTTCAATTTCACTTCTATGTTGTGATTGCCCGTGAAAGATCATCTGTCATTGTGAGTTCTTGTAACACATTTGCAAATAAGGTCAAACAATTTGTTCAGAGATGAACACAAGTATAAACACACTGTAAATATTTGAGGATGAGTTTTATGGCATTTTGTGAGCCACACACAAAAGCTCACAAATAAAATTGCCGTATGTAAAAAGAAATTGGAAGCTTACACATGATTTGAGACTTTGGTGGATATTCATCATAATTAGGGACATTTGTTTGTTTTGATATTGCGCTAAGAAAAATGAACTAGGGCTGCTGATTAATCGCAGTTAACTCGCAATTAACTCAAAAAAATTTATTGCGATTACAAAAATTAATCGCCATCAATCGCACTGTTAAACAATAGAATACCAACTGAAATGTATTAAATATTTTTCATGTTTTTCTACATTTTCAAATATATCAATTTCAATTACAACACAGAATTCAAAGTGTACAGTGCTCACTTTATATTATTTTTGCTTAAAATATTTGCACTTAAAAATGATAAACCGAAGTAGTATTTTTCAATTCACCTCATACAAGTACTGTAATACAATCTCTTTATCATGAAAGTGAAACTTCAAATGTAGGGTTTTTTTCTGTTACATAACTGCACTTAAAAACAAAACAATGTAAAACTTTATAGCCTATAAGTCCACTCAGTCCTACTTCTCGTTCAGCCAATCGCGAAGAGAAACAAGTTTGTTTACATTTATGGGAGATAATGCTGTCCACTTCTTAATTACAATATCACCTGAAAGTGAGAACAGGCATTCACATGGCACTGCTGTAGCTGGCGTTGCAAGATATTTACATGCCAGATGCACTAAAGATTCCTATGCCTCTTCATGCTTCAGCCATTGTTCCAGAGGACATGCTTCCATGCTGATGATGCACATTAAAAAAAAAATGTGATAATTAAATTTGTGACTGAACTCCTTGGGGGAGAATTGTATGTCTCCTGCTCTGTATTTTACCCGCATTCTGCCATATATTTCATGTTATAGCAGTCTCGGATGATGACCCAGCACATGTTCTTCATTTTAAAAACACTTTCACTGCAAATTTGAAAAAATGCAAAGAAGACACCAATGTGAAATTTCTAAAGATAGCTACCACACTCGACCCAAGATTTAAGAATCTGAAGTGCCTTCCAAAATCTGAGAGGGATGAGGTGTGGAGCATGCTTTCAGAAGTCTTAACGAATCAACACTCTGATGTGGAAACTACAGAACCCAAACCACCAAAAAAGAAAATCAACCTTCTGCTGGTGGTATTTGACTCAGATGATGAAAATGAACATGCGTTGGTCCGCACTGCTTTGGATCGTTATCGAGCAGAACCCATCATCAGCATGGACATATGTCCTCTGGAATGGTGGTTGAAGCATCAAGGGACATATGAATCTTTAGTGCATGTGGCATGTAAATATCTTGCGACGCCAGCTACAACAGTGCCATGCAAACGCCTGTTCTCACTTTCAGGTGACATTGTAAACAAGAAGTAGGCAGCATTATCTTCTGCAAAGGTGAACAAATTTGTTTGTCTGAGTGATTGGCTGAAGTAGGACTGATTGGACTTGTAGGCTCTAAAGTTTTACATTATTTTATTTTTGAATGCAGGGGGTTTTTTGTACATAATTCTATATTTGTAAGTTCAACTTTCACGATAAAGAGATTGCACTACGGTACTTGTATTAGGTGAATTGAAAATATATAAATATTTGCAATCAAAAGTAAAGTGAGCACTGTATACTTCATATTCTGTGCTGTAATTGAAATCAATATATTTGAAAATGTAGAAAACATCCAAAAATATTTAAATAAATGGTATTCTATTATTGTTTAACAGTGCAATTAATTGCACGATTAATTGCGATTAATTTTTTTAATCACTTGATAGCCCTAAAACGAACATTGGAAGAGCTCCAGCAGATAGGGTATATTATAGCTGGTTGCATGGTTCCCTCAGGGGATGAAGGCCTGATGCTGCTGAGCCACTTTGTGCATAAAACTCACGTCGATTTCAACAGTTTTGTGCAAGGAGCAGATGCAGAATCAAGCCCTTAGTGCTGAGCGGTTCCTACCAAGCAGATTTTAAAACCCGCTATACTTCCCTTTAAAGAGTCAAATGTTCTGTGGTGAGTGATTATAATTACAGACATGTCAGTTTGTTTGTATGAAGTTATGGCAGCGTGGTAATGACTCGTAGTTAAAGGTTGATTCTATTGTGCACATAGGGTCTGGGACGCCTCCCACTGATGTCAGTGTCCAAACTCTCACTGAGTTGTATAGGGTAAGGTCACAGGGTGATGCCCTCAAATCTTATTTTGGAATGAAAAATAGTGGTGGGAGATTCTGTGCTGTGCCTCTGAGGCACAGCTCAGAACTTGCAGTCCAGGGGGAGATGGAGTTAGCGGTGGCTTTAAATTACCTTTGTACCCTCCCAATCCTGGGCTGTTTCTGGGGGCAGGACTTCAACATCCCTGGGGGCCTGTCCAGAGTTCAGGCAGCCTCCCCAGCCTGCCCGATGGGTCACAGCATTGCTTGGAATCTCTGCAGTGCTAGGTGCTGCAGCCCTGATATGCTGATCCCAAACCGCGGGCACATCCTCTGACAGGGCTTGCAGTGGGATCCTTGGGAGGCAGCTTCCCATTTATCCTCCACAGTGCCTATGCCAGATACAGATCCATGGCATTTACCACCCCTTTACACCATTTTGGCCCTTTCACATGATGTATATGAGCTGGTGAGATTCTTACTCATGTATCTGCCCCAAATTTTGAGCACATGGTCCCTGATTAAAGCTTGAATTTAAGGATTTTCAAATAAATCTATTAACTTCTGAATTTGAGAAGTCAAAAATCAACCTTAAAAATAGTCATAGTTTGGATGTCCTGATTTTCAGGCCTCTCACATGCATTCCCCTGCTCTTTATACAGGACGCAGTCTTGCAAAACTTATGCATGTGCGTAACTGTACTCACTTGAGCAAGATTACGGAGCTTGTATATGTTTGCACGCTCAGGTCCTTAGACCATAAGCTCTTCAGAGCAGGGACTTATGTTAATATATGTATTTAAGGCACATGGCACAGTTTGGGGAACTATAAATAAATATAATATATTTATACAAAAATTCAGAAGTAAAATCAGTGGGTTGAAATATTTTTAAATAGGTTGGATTTCTAGCATCAGAAGAGACTGCTTTGTTCGGTAAATGCCATAAATGGTAGATGCATTTTGATACATTAATCTTACTTTTGCTCTTTTGGGGCCAAATGCAACCCAGAGTTGCATTTATTCCCTTCTGAAACTGTAATATAAATCACAAGTATATAGCGTACACAGAATAATTGTTTTGCTAAGGTTAATGCTGTTTCACTAGTGTTACTGATACTTCTAAGACCACTTTTCTGTTGTGACATTAGACTAATATTTGGACATGCTTCCTTTCTATTATATGAACAATAAAAATAAATTGTTGCCCTTATTATATAAGCTGCCAAAGAAGTGGCTGTTTTGGTTTTGCAGTTCAGATGAATTTGACAGTCTATACCCAGATATCCATTTTTCTTATTCCGGGATCGTTTACCAAAAAAACTTCAGTTCAGAGTTTAGACCGAGTTGTTCACCAGAAAGTTCTAAGAAATACATTTGGAGGGGCAAATAGAATTTGGAAATGGTCCCTTAGGAACCAACCATTGTACATTGAATACTCCCATTGGACTTTTGACCTCAAAACCAGAGTCCAACATCTCACCCAAATGGCTCGCTGTTGGAAAGATGTGTAGTGGGGTGGTCACCAGCATAGATATGGCAGTTGAATCTTTGGAACAGCTGGGATGACTGAGGGGAAAGGTATAGAAAAAGAGTGGATAAAGGACAGAGTCCTCTGAGACTCCCACCAACAGGGAGAGGTGAGGAGGAGGGAGATGTTGGGAAAGTGACAATCACTGCCAGCATCCAGATGTCTAAGTACAAGAGTATTAGATGGATTATGAAGCAGGCTATTGGAAATGCTGAATGGGCAGTTGAAGCATTAGGAGGAGGAGAACCAAGAGAGTGTAGCGACACAAAAGCCAAGTCAGAACATTGTGTCAAGGAGCAGGGGATAGTCAATTATACCAAAGGCTCCAAAAGGGGAGAGGACATGAGGGTGGAGTAGAGGCCCTGAAACCTAGGCAGGAAGAGGTTTGTTGGAAACAGATGAGAGCAGGGGTGCTGGAACTAGGGGTGCTAAGATGCGACAGCATCCCTTGGCTTAAAGTGGTTTCCATCATATACAGTCTTGTTCAATGGCTTTCAGCACTCGGCTGTACAAACTGTTCCAATGCCACTGGGCGAAAGCAGTTTCAGCAGAAGGAAAACCATCGCATGAAGGAGCTCCAGGGCAGGAAGTTACTGTAATGGTTGTAAATAGCCTGTTCTATGAGCTTAGAAGCGAGGGAGGGAAGATAGAGCTGAAGATTCATTTTTTTAAAGAATGGGGAATACTAGAGTTTGCGTGTATGTTAAGGGGATGAAGCCAGAAGAGAGGAAAGAGGGAGATTGTGAATGAGAGAATAGATGTAGTCGAATTAGAAAATGGGATGAAAGGGGATTTGGAAGTGGAAGAAACTCAGCACAAGTCCTTTTGTTAAGAACTACTATTATTCTAGGGACAAGCACTTCAAAGCAGTGCAAAATAAAATGCCTGCAAAGTTCTTAGTGTGTCATAGCATTATCTAGAAATGGAGAAGCAGAAACTTTTCAGTTGAATCATACATCACACTGTTGCACACTTCCTAGTGTACATATCAGTGTTACCTTATCTGTGCTACCCTCTTACTTACTTCCCCTTCTGCTTCCTATGTTTCTTCAGCCCCTTGGCTTGATACCATGGTGGGGTTTATCATTGCAAAAAGCAAGAGTGCAACTATGGAACTAAGCTTTTTAAATAATTATTTTATTAGCATAAATTTGTTTTCCACCCTATACGTATCACTATAGAAAGACCAGGTATCCTGGTCATTATATATTATTATTACAGTGGAACCCAAAGACCCCATTCAGAAACAGGACCTCCTTGTTCTAGGTGCCACAAAACATATTTCACAAGACAATCTTTACCCCAAACAGTTTATAGTCTAAGGCTCCTGCAAGGAGCTTCGTATGGGTAGACCCCGTATTAATTCAGTGGGGATCCACATGAGTGCAGAGATCTGCCCTTGCAGAGCTAATAACAGGATCAGCGCCTAACAAAGACCAGATGTGATGGGAAAGCAGCACACCAAAGAGAGGAGGGACAGTGGTTATTAATACAGGATATGAGTGAGACTCTATAACAATACTGTGAATTCAGTTTTCTCTCAGACTCAGGCAACACCCTATAGTGAGCAATAATGGGCTCGCCTGGGTGCAAATGTCCCTTTTTCTCCATCTTGCTGCAGTCCCTCAGGCCATGCTGCAGTCCCTCAGATGTTAGAATAAGTTGCATTAATTCACAAATGTCTTGCATAGCCATGGCGTGTTATATTAATATAAGTGAGATAATGTATTGTTGTTCCTTCACAAAATCTAATACAAAGTTAATGAAAAAAACCCATCCTTGGCACTGCAGGAGCTGTGAAACTTTATATATTTAAAAGAAAATAGGGTAATACACAGCAGGTCTGAGCTGTTTAACATTTTAAAAAATTCCCTCAGCCATGTAAGGCCTCTAACGTTTTTCTTTCTACTGAAGCACTCCAAAACATTATATATCACACACAAAACTAGGTTAAAATAACATAAGCCAAGAAGAACTGAGGCTGAAATTTTGCCCTTTGCTTATCCTGTTATGCCTAGGTTTTGTGTCTCTCATCTTACATAAGGTCACTCTTTGTACTCAGGCCCCCCGATAGAGTCCTCTATCAGCAGCAAAATCTAGGTGCAAAAGGTGAAAGATGCTGTTTTCTCTCTGACTGTGAACTTTTTGGCTTTGGTTGGTCAAACCGAGACCCTCAGGGCCCATGGCGAAAATTGTTGCACCCTGGCCTACAGGATATAAAAACTTGCCATAATCCCATTTGGAGAGACTAAGATACTGGTACTGAATGTGGCAAACCGACAAAATTAAAAACAAGTCCTTGCAGCACCTTTGAGACTAACGAATGGGACCCAAGCACATCAGCCACACCATCAGGGGCATGTTCACCTGCACATCTACCAATGTGATATGTGCCAGCAATGCCCCTCTGCCATGTACATTGGCCAAACTGGACAGTCTCTACACAAAAGAATAAATGGACACAAACCAGACATCAAGAATTGTAACATTCAAAAACCAGTAGGAGAGCACTTCAATCTCCCTGGACACTCAATAACAGACTTAAAAGTGGCCATTCTTCAACCAAAAAAACCTTCAAAAACAGACTTCAACAAGAAACTGCAAAACTGGAATTAATTTGCCAACTTTACACCATCAAATTAGGCCTGAATAAAGACTGGGAGTGGCTGGGTCACTACAAAAAGTAATTTTCCCTCTGTTGATACTCACACCTTCTTGCCAACTGCTGGGAATGGGCCACATCCACCCTGATTGAATTGGCCTTGTTAGCACTGACCCCCCACTTGGTAAGGCAACTCCCATCTTTCCATGTGCTGTGTTTTTATACCTGCCTACTGTATTTGTCACTCCATGCATCTGATGAAGTCTGTTGTGCTGGTGTTACCCACTATTGGCCGTACAAATAAAATACGACAGCCCCTCTCCTGAAAGGGCTTAGAATCTAAATGGATAAAAACAGATTAAGGATGTGAGAAAGGGGTCTCAATGTGTTAGCAAAATCTTCGGCGTGATGGATGGCAAATGTCATGTTGTTTGGGCATTTGTTTTCGGGGTAGTTCTGGTTTTGTGTGTGTGTGAGAGAGAGAGAGGGCAAGACAAAGGAGATAAGTTAATAGGAACACGGAAGTAGGTGAAGGAAGGGAAATTTTGAAGGTTGAGGGAGGAAAGAGGAGAAGAAAGGGAAGAAAGAATGGAGAACAAGGGGAGTGAGGCAGCAGCAGAGGGATGAGGACTGGGAGATAAAGGGTTGGAGTGAAGGGTGAGTCAGCAAGGAGGGGAAAATGTCCACAGTTGGCTGGCTAAGAATCTAGGGCTTGAGTGGATTCTTTGCTTTGCTTCTCTGGGAGTGGAGAAAAAAGTTCTGCTCTTATCCTGATTTAAGAACTAGATAACTCCCATGTGAAATAAAGCTGGACTTGCCAGAATCCAATTATTTAAAGCCTTTGGTTGACCTTTGAGACTTCATAAACTTTCTAACCCTCTTCTTCCCACTCCATAAACCATAAGGTTATTTTTTATTTTTAGAAGTTTTACAATAATAAATTTAAAATGGCTGGATCTCCCATGCTCCTGCTTCTTGGTTGGCGCCCCTTTTGAGCAATGGATCATAAGGCTGACATTCCTCTGGTGATGGATTACTTGCTAGCATGGCACTGGCCAGGAAAAGCAGGTCAAAGAGAGTTTTAATTTAGTCTTTTACAGCTATGGACAAGATTGCTTTAAAAAAATTAAAAGATTCAACAATATACCTAGTTCGCATGTGGGAGGGAGAGGATGTTGGGAGATGGAAGGCTTCTGGAGCCACTGACAACCATGTGTCAAGCCACCTGTCTTATTTTGGTGCAGAGCCAAGGGCAAAACAACAAATCAGAGGGAAATGATGGAGAGAGCCTATGGAACAACTGCTGGATTGCTCGCTGATTTAGAGATGCTGTGGCTTGCCTCCAACTGCTCTTTAGATTGTCCCACCCAAAAACACTTGTTAGCATTGAGGCACCAGTAGCAGCTCCATAATTAAAGTTGATCATAATAAACTTGTTTGCTTTCTGATATTTTGGTTAAGAGCATTTGAGAAAAGATATAGTGCTTCTGTTGAGCCATTATTATTTCTAGTCCAGCTGCTAGATTTCTTAGATCATTACAAAATAGCTACACTTTCAGTGTGTCCTTTGCAGAGGTAGACTTGATTCTTCACTTTTGTGCACCTAAAACTTCTATTGATTTCACTGGGAGTTTGAGGTCTGCAAGAAAGGCATGCCTGGACACCAAAACAAGTTGGATCTTTAATGAGCATATTTAGTTCACAAAGGGTGATGGGGAATTGGGTTCTAGCTTCTGCATTTCAGAGGAACCAAGTAGAACTTACAAAGATAGATAAAGTTTGACATATGTAATCTTATATATTTGCATATATAAGGCCAAATGTGTGGCATTGCTAAGTCCCCTTTGGACTGCTCTGGTAGCACAGAGGGGTTACAAAGCTGACCTAAGCAGGACACTGGGGAATCGCCAGCTAGTGTAGTCAGCAGACTGCCTATTTCTGTAAGGGGAGCCAGATTTGGCCCTGTATCATATTACTGTTATTGTTTTAGCCCCCTCCTTCAATTTTTCCTCCTTCAATTCTTTTCAGGGAGTCAGAGTTCTAAAAATCAGCTACTTCATGGTCAGGGGCGGCTCTATGTGTTTTGCCGCCCCAAGCACGGCAGTCAGGCGGCTTTCGGCGGCACGCCTGCGGGCGGTCCGCTGGTCACGCCGATTCAGTGGCATGCCTGCGAAAGGTCCGCCGGTCCCGCGCCTTTAGCATACCCACCGCCGAATTGCCGCTGAATCCGTGGGACCGGCAGACCTCCCGCAGGCATGTCGCCGAAGGCTCCTTGACTGCTGCCCTCACAGGGACCGGCAGGCCGCCCCCCGCGGCTTGCCGCCCCAGGCACACGCTTGCTGTGCTGGGCCCTGGAGACGCCCCTGTTCATGGTAATACAATACTAGATTCTACCCCCGTGATTCAGTATAGCCTATTTCAAACGTTCAAAAATCATGAGGTGGGCCAAAATCATAAGACTGTCTTCAATTATGAATTTTAAAAAATAATAAATTTGGGGAAACTTTGGGGTTGACTTACTTCAGATTTCCAAGCTTTTCTCAATAATCATGAGAGCTAGAAACTTACTTAATTTTTAAATGAAAGCTGCGATTCTCATGAAATCCCCTTATTCCAGCAGCTGGGGCTCTAAGAAAGAAAACAAATATCATGAGATTTGTGATAAAATCGCAAGCGTTGGCAACACCGTTTATCATGCTGAGTTATCGCCTTACTCCACAAGCAGTCCAAGTGAAAGCCGGGGGATTACTTGCCCTGCTAGATACTACTCGGTTGGATGGCAGAATCTGGCCCCATGTGAAACTAAGGACTTTAGAGCAACTTTTCTGCATGTTAGTCTCTGATGTAGAAGATATAAATAAATCCCTTCTCCAACTCCTTTTCCTCTTTACATAGGGTCAGAGGTGCCCTCAATTCTTTGCAACTCTTTTGGATCCATTGCACGGGTTTGCAGGTCTTAGAATTCCAGTCCTTTTCTTGTCAAACTTCTCTTGACAAAGTCTTTCCATTGTATCCTTGGTCTTCCATGTCCTTTCTTGCTGTCCGCTTCCTCCCATGCTTACTTTGCTGGTGGTTCTTCTCCCATTCTTTTCACATATCCAGCCCACATCAAACGTGAGCTCTCCAGCCTATCTATCTCTGAGAGCCCAAAGTTCATCTAGCCCCTAATTTCTTCCATGCGCGCTCTGCTTGCCTGCCATTCTCCTCAGTATATTATTTGCTACTACCTGTATCTTCTTTTCTTCCATCTCTGTAAGACCCTCCATTTCCAAACCATACAGGGACAGACACATGCAGCATACGCTTTTCCTTTCAGTTGGTTACTTAATTGTTGGTCCCACTGTATGCCTGAAACCTTTTTCACTGCTGCCTGTGCACACTGTGTTGTTCTTTTCAACTCTCCAGAACTCTTGCCATTGGTACTAAGTGCCGTTCCAAAGCACGCAGATTCAGTCTTCTGATTCAGCTTCTCTCCTGAAACGTCAATCAGTATCTCTTCTGCCACTCTTCCTACTTGCATAACTTCAGTTTTCTTTGTTTACCTTCAACCACAGTCTTCAAACACAGATGCCCACCCTACCATATTTACCAGTTTCTCTTTTCTGTCACTCTAAAGGGCCAGATCACCAGCATACATTCATTTCCCCTATTAAGTAACCCCATAACTAGGATGAAGAGAAGTGGTCTTGGCACACTGGCTTGTCTCAACCCCACTCTCTAACCTCTCATGTTGTTACCACATTAACTTGATACAGCTCAGTATACAGTAAAGAAATAATGGGCTAAATTCGGAAGTCAAGGCAACTATTTGCATGTGTAAGGCAAGCAGGATTCAGCCCAGTCTGTCTACATCTTGTAAAATATCAAGTGATTGCTGTGGCTAATCTTGAACCAGGCAAACTGCATCTGTGCAAAAAGAAAGGAAACTGTCCTAAGGTTGCCTCTTGAGAGCATGATGCCCACCAAAAGTACAGAGTTGTTTCTTTACAACACAGACAAATCAACGAGTAACACTTTAGCTGGAGTAAATGACTTTGTGCATTTATCAGTCCTGTACTATGAGTGAAAAACATATCTGAGTAGAATATGGGTATATGTTACAAGATGTGCATGTTGAAAATGGAAAACAGATGAATAGCCAGTTAAGGCGAGAAATTTTAAGCAAGTACGAAAAATTACACATGCATATGCAGCTAATTGAAATAAGCCAGCACTATTTCTAGTATTGTAGCACAACCCTCATGAGAATCACTAGTTGGCATTTGTAAAATTACATCTGCTGCCTACGAACAAGTATAATCAATCTTCATGCTACTACAGCTATTTGCATAACATATAATCAGTGACTGTGAGTGAACAGGCTGAAGTATGTACCATTTATTCCTGTCCACTTACAAGTACAAATACATAATCAGCAAGGCAGACAAGTAGTCATTAGCATCTTATTTCTGTGTCAAATCCAATGTTTAATGAGGAGGTTCATTTTTTTTTCTCATTAGCTGAGCCATCCCCTATATATCTTGAACCATTTTTGTTTTCAATTTCTCCCACGTCCATCCTATGTTGAGACAAACAGCTCTGAACAAAGTACTTTTGGTCAAGATGTATCATAGTTTTCTATGAAATAGTTAATATTTGGGAAGTATTAATTATGTAAAATATTTAATGCATTCAAGTCATCTTTGCTTATTTGTTTTAGACAGGCATTTTCATTGCGCTATCGTATCCACAATGATCCTTATCTAGTTCCTGAGGGAACCCTGCTAAATCAGAGTCCACTAGTACACCGAGAAGTTTATTATGTTTTCTAATGTGCAATTTTACACTAGATTTGCTGTTAAGATGGATGAACAGAGATTTAGTTGGACCTACATCTTTTTGGAGTTTGTAGCAATCGTCCTTAACTTTTACTACATTTCAAATTTGGCCAATTTCATCATTATCATATTTGTTTCCAATTATTAATAAGTATGGATCCATACCACTTCCCATAGGTAACCCTATTGCCTATACTAAAAATCAACTGTTTATTATGGACTACTTGTTTCCTATGGCTTTTGATTCACAACAGAATTTATTTATTTTCCTTCAAGATCTCTTATAATGGGCCGTGTCAAAAGCCTTTTGAAAATCCCAGTAAATTGTGTCCACAAAGTTCACTCTATCCGTTACTTTATTCACTCCTTCAAAGAATTCTTGCAGGTTACAGAGGCACAATTTACCCTTACAGAAGCTGTCTTGGTTGGTCTTTATCATGTTATGCTTATCTTAATGTGTAATCTAGTCTTGAAGTAGAGTCCATTTGGAGCCTTATCTTTTTCCAACTAAAGACAGATTAAACGGCAAAGCCTTTGTTCATTGAAGTGCTGTGATTCACTTGCTCTCAAATCCTTGGAATTCAGGGGTTCGATCAGGCAAGGTGCTGAGCATTCTGGCCCCAATCCAGCAAAGCATTTATCCACTTGCCTAACATTAAGCACAGGGATCGTCTCACTGAAGCCAATTGGACTACTTATGCTTAAAATTAAGCGTGTGCTTAAATATTTTTGCTAGATCAAGTGTTCAGCAAATTGCAAAATTGAGCCCCAGCTGAGGAAAAACATCAGAATGCATCATCCTCTGGCAATCAGCACATTTTTTTTTCTTTCTAGTGTATTCAGCAAGGTTGTATTTAAATGCCCGACTTCACTGGCTCCAACTTCCTTACAGGTGATTCTTAATGTTTCCAAAGGGACACGATGGGGATATTTCTTGAGCTGTTGAATGTTCTTGAAAACATGAAAATAAATCATGTGCCTGAATTTTCCTAAGCTTGTCATGAGGCCTCCCTAAATTTCCATACTTTCTTCACATGGAGATTTTAAGAGGAATTCTACAGCTAAAGCCAAACTGACAAAATTAGCTTATTCCACATTTTCCAATCACTGGTGGGAAAAACTCTCCCATCCACAGCCACTGTGTAGCTTGCTTGGTTTCATTGTGTTAGCACCAAGTACAACAGCAGCCCTTGCTGCAGGATGGCTGTGTCTTTTAACTGTTATAGCCCCTTTGAAGTTTTCCCTTCTACCAAGAGGTCACTGGAGTCTTTCATTTGCTCCTTCAAAAGGATCTTTCATTCACTTCTGTGTTTTGTCCTGTAACCATGGGTTCTGCCCTTGGCTGGCACTATGACTCACCCCACACAAGCAGTTTCTGCTTTAGGTGCTACTGTTGTTTGCCCTTCTTACTGCTTCTTTCATTTATCTTCTCTGACACACCAAAGGGAAGAGGGAGTGGAAAGAGAGAGACTTTATTTGTAAGCTAAATTGATTGCATGTTACATTTTTGGAAGTCTGGCGGCACGCTGCATCTGAGTGGGGCAGTTCTGCAATCTCCGTGTCAGGAATATTTTCATTTCTATTGTGAAAATCTGTCAAAGTAAAACTCAGCATGTCCTCCTTCCTTCCCCTCTGCAACCCATTAGTGAAGTTCCCCATACATTCTCCACAATGATTTGGTTTCTAAATAGAACAAAAGTCTCCCAAGAAGACACCCTGTTCGCTTAATAGGGCCATGTTGTATCATCAGGGTTTTTTTTTTTTTTAATAAAATTCCCATTGATTTTTAATGGGATGCCTGGATAGATGAATGGCAGGAAAAGAAATAAATTTAACCACAGAGAGGGTAAAATCAGAATGTCAGGGAATTCTTTAATATGTGCAGTTGTCTTACTCTTCTGGTTGATATTAAACAGCACAGAGGCCTCTGGGATTGCTAGATATTTTTTTCAAATAAAAATATCTAACACTTCCTTATGAAAGATTCCCACCATCTTAGATTCTTTGTAGTAGAATTCTCTTAGCTGCATTTTTTCTGTTAATGATTTTAACAAAGCCTTTTTGAGATTATATTTTATATTATGGCCCAGTTCTCCACGGCGCTAGGTCTGCTTTATGCACTCCTCTCTGGCACAAAGCAACCTTAAACCTGACAGATCCAGTCGCTTTAGAATGGGGATCCTCAGAGGGCACAAAGATGCAGTAGCAACCACCCTCCCCTTCCAGCTGCTGGCCCAGAGGGCATGCCCATGGGAAAGTGGGTGGGACTAGGACATGCTTACAACACAGCAGTCTCCTACAAGTGGAATGGCCCTTGATTGTCATTGGCAGCCCATACAGCTTAGAGCACCCTATGCCTTCTCTAAGTTATACCTTGACATTGTCCAGTGCTTACCATACTCAGGATCAGGGGAAGACAAAGAGGCCTCAAAAGCCACTTTTGCTTCATCTCCTCCTGAGCTATGCCAAGAGCTCTTCAGGTACAGCCTGGTATCTGAGCTTATGTTAAGAACTAAATCCAAGGTAAGGTTATCAAGGGCAAGGGAAGTGCAGGGAGCTACTGGTTCTACTGTCTTAGTGCTCTTTGTTCTACCTCGCACAGGATGTTTAGAGGATTAGTTAGTATTTGAAAAGGGCTGTGAGCATGTAAAGCACTATACAAGTGCTTATTACTGAGATTCAAGGAATGCTCTGAAATGTCTAGATTTTTAATAAAGCCTCAAAAATATAAAGGGAGGGGGTAGAACGCTAGCCAGTAGGCAACACTGCCTCCCTTTATAATGTAGTGTTCCCTGAAGCCAGTGCCCTGTTTTTATGTTGAACTGAAGGACACTATGACTGCTGCTTTTAAAAAAGCACCCTTTCACTCTGGACACAATCTTTCTCTGGTTAAATCCAATTCACTGCAAAGATCAAACTGGGCTAAACAGATGACGAGGTTCTTCCAAAGTTTGAGCTGTGGGGTACTGGCAGTGCTGCCAACCTAGAATCAATCTCAGATAAGGAAGTGTTCACCTTTTCCATTAGTCTCAGTTGCTTCCCAATTGCTTCTAACTTGCCCTATTACCCTACTTCACTAGCTCCAACTTCCTTAAACTTATTTTCTGTCATACCTCAGGTGTTGCTGAATGTCTCCAAAGGGACACAATGAGAACACTTCTTGGTGAGAAAAGAATCCACTGAAGAAAAATGAAAAGAAAACATGTGCCTGAATTTTTTTAAGCTTGTCACAAGTCCTGCCTAAACTTGTATACTTTCCTCACAGGTAGACATTTGAAGAGAATTTTACACCTAAAGCCAAACTGACAAAATTTAGCCTTTTCTACATTTTCCAGTGACAGGTGGGAAAAACTCTCTCATCTTAAATTTTGGCCTAATATGTAACAGTTTCATTCCATCCCTGAATATAAAAGGCCAGAAATAATGACTTAGCCTAGGACGCTGCATCCACTAGGGAAGAATGCAATCTAAAGAATATAATGCTGTATGATGTGTCACCACTCAAAAATGTAGAAGGAATCCAAGGGGGTACTTTTTACCTTTTCCTTCCAGTGTTATCTAACTTACCGCTGGCTTTGGGGATCTTTGGTGCGAGTGAGAACTGATGGAATGTTGAGTCTGAAGTCGTCACTCAGCTGACAGTGTAGTGCTTCCACATGATACATAGCCACTTGCTACACTTCCAGCACCTGATTTTGGATGTAAGCTAAAGTAGAAACAGAAAGTGATTGGGAGAGTTGAGCAAAACCAGGGCTTTGAGAAGGTTTTAATTTTGCAAAATCTCCCCTGCCAGGTTTTAGTTTTGCAAAGGCAAAGCCAGAGGTTAACTCGGCTTCAGGTCCCATTTATCTGAACCCACAAAGTTTGGGGGTTTGTCTAAGGATTCTGGTTTGGCCCATTTCTTGTGTATGATACAAAATATGCCATCCCTTTGGTTTGATGCAGGAACAGTATATTTGTGGAGGGGGTTTTTTAGTTCCTTATTTTCTTGTTTTATGCATGTATAAATAATATGTTTATGAGGGAAAGAATATGTTTGAAGAATACTATGGATGTAATTCTGTAGATAAATAAAATATAAAGATCAGAAGAAAATTCACATGAAGGAGATGCATTCAAAGTATAGAAGAGGCAAGATCTGTTGTCAGGTTGTTGTGGGTTTTTTTTAAAGAAACATGAATTTGATCCTAATTAAATGTTCAGGGCAAAGTTTCCAAACTGGCTGCCTAAATCGTTGCACCAATCTCACATTTGTGCACAAAACAAGCAGTTAGGGATGCATTTACCCATTCAGTATGCACAGACCTGGAGCCTGTGTATAATGTAGCTAGCCAGTTTAGAGCCAGTCTCAGTTGTATAGCTTAAGCCTGGGATTTTTGAAGGGGCCTAGGGAAGTTTGGTGACTAACTCCCACCAAATATCGGTAGGAGCAGGGTTCCTAACTGCATTAGACCCAATTGAAAATTTCAGTCTAAATGGCCCACAGGCTAGTCAGAAGTATAAGGCATATGGCAGAAAGAAATGCATCTGATTTGAACTCTTCAGAGGCAATTTGAATATCACAGTTAAGAACTTTTCACCTAAACACTGTTTGTAAGTTACTGTTTTGCTGAGATTGTATTCCAAAACTTGACACACACATGTACTGAATGCCCATTCTCAAACATAATCTTTGAACAGCATGCAGTGTAATATTATAATATCCACACTACCAGAAAGTCATCAGATAGCCCCCTGTTTGAAGCTACCCAAATTACTTCCAAGGCCTGGCATATGTCTAAACAAAACAGACCCACCTGGCACATGTCTGCACTTAAGAATGACCCACTTGGCTAAATGTTGTTCTTAACCAAAAGTAAATGATCTGCCTAAAACACACAGCTGTTTTCAAGATCTTGGATCAAAATCTGGAGTCAATCGTTATTTCAGTTCTCTGCGTGTGCCATTGGTTATCAACTCAGACATTATTGGCTAGTAATGAATGATTTGTTATGTACTGTAGTATTGACTAAAGGGATATTTTGATAAGAAAAATAAGTATGCCTAAAACTAAACTGCTGTTGAAACACTTAGAAGTCTTCTCTTTACGCTCCTTACACTTGGCCACAGGGCCAAATGACACAAGTGAAAGAATAAAACATTCTTCTCCTAATCTGATTTTTCTCTCTCTTCAGAGTTTCACAAACCCAGTCTGAATTTAAGTTAAAATTAAGTACTGTTTTCACCAAATAACTTTGTGTTTCTTTATGCATTGGTCTGGTGTAGAGGATTAATCATTTATCAGGTGCTATAAACCTATTTTTTGCTGTCTGTCTGACATATCCATCTAGGAGTTTTATTTGTTTGTCAGTTAATGCCTGCTAAACTATTTACTAGAGTTTAGCATATAACGTGACTCCCATTTGGGAATCTCAATGGGAAAGATTCCCATTGACTTCAAAAGGGTTTGGATCAGGCTTTGTATCGGCTTCTATTTGATTAATTTAGCCTCTTTTCTCCTTTTGGAAGTAGATCTTGCAAGTAGATCCTGGTTTGCTCCAGTTA
The DNA here is from genome assembly GCF_002925995.2 of Terrapene triunguis. Taxonomy (NCBI): domain Eukaryota; kingdom Metazoa; phylum Chordata; order Testudines; family Emydidae; genus Terrapene; species Terrapene triunguis. The sequence goes on along the minus strand of NW_020664471.1, from coordinate 3,833,643 downwards.
TCATTATTCAAATTGATTTCAGAACTATCTTTTTGATTGATTTTACTGTATGAATTGATCATCAATATTCTGGGTTCAAGCTGTGCTGTTTAGATGTGATTGGCCAGAAGAGTTATGATATTGACTTTGTATCCTCATTGGATGAGTCATGAATGTTTAAATTTAAAATGTATTTCCTCAGACTTTGATCTTCACTTCCTGCAAACATTTGTGCCAGTAAAACTAGATCACATGAACAGTCATGGAAAGCGAACACTACAGTTTTGTGAGCTCAGCTAAAATAAATTCATGTAAAACTCTGAATACCTGCACTATTCATCCAGCTCTAGCTGCAGATTCTGATTCACAATTGGAGTAGGAGCCCAGGGTTCTATGCCCTATTCTGTCACTAAGGGTGTGTTATACAGCAGCTGGCAGGACTGGCTCTGCTTGAGCTAGCATATTTTGGGTATGTCTACACTCAGTGTAAGCCCAGGCTTGAGCCTAACCCCCCTTGCATCTATACTGCAATTACACTAACCTAGGGCCCCAGGATCTGAGCCCTATTGCTTTGCAGTATAGATGCAGCCCTGCTTCACTCTGGTCCCAGGAGCCATACAGAAGTATCCCATGGGACCACTTCCTTAGTCCTCTCTATCCCAACAATCTGTAATCCACTCTATTGAAAACAGAAGCTGCCCACCACTTTGGCGAACGGCAATAGCTCAGGTCAGATCAGCATTCTCTTCTGATCACTGATCTGCAAGTGTAACACCGACAGACCCCAGTCATCGGCAGAGGGGATCAAACCTGGGACCGCTGGAGCTTAGTGCATGAGCCCCTACCGCATGAGCTGAAAGCCAACTGGCTGTTAGCTAAGGCTGTAGAGCGGACTCATTCTCTAAGTGGTCTCAGTGCCACTAGATGGGACAGAAGGTGTGTGGGTTACACAAACACTCTATCAGAGAGTCTCCTGTGTTTGCAATGAGTTTGGCGGTCTGTTCAAACTTCCTGTAACATACAGTGCAGGCAGTAAAATTTTTCTACAGTGTACCACGGTCCTAGGGCTAGAGAGGCCACATTTCAGGGGGGTACTGGGGACTCTGGGATATAGTTACTTTGACTCAGGTCTTGCAGTGTGAATGCCAGAGCATGGGTTAGAAAAGTCTTCATATAGGGTATAAATACAATGTAGATGCTCATGCCCAGGGTACATTGGTCAGCTGATTCAAGTTCCACTTATCCTTTGCTTACATTGCAGTGTAGACATACCCTAAAAATAGCAGTGTGGCCATGGCAACATGGGTGGTGGCTGACTAGATGCCCAAGTACAATCCTGCCCAACCCCAGGATATGTACTAACTCCGCTAATCTGAGCCACCGTCTGTGCTGCCAGGGTGACACTGTTGTTTTTAGCTTGAGCCAAGCTAGCATGTGTACACCTCCCAGCTGCTGTGTAGACACTTGGGCAAGCTACATGGGCCAACATTTTCAAACCTGGGTGCCTGAAGTTAGGCACCTAAATCCATAATAAGTCACCTCAATGAGTGGTTTGATTTAGGTTTGCAAATCAGATCAGGGATTTAGCCACGCTACTCCCATCAATTTCAGTCCTCTCTGTCTGCTTTGAAAAGCTCATCTTTTATTTTCAGAGGGGCTGAGCATCTGCAGCCACTACTGAAGTGAAAGAGGAAGTAGTGCTCAGCACCTCTGAAAATCAGGCCACTTATTTACAGATTTAGGTGCCTAATTTTGAGTACCCATGTTTGAAAATTTTCCCCTAGAGCTCTTTGTACATCTGTAAAGTGCATATGGACTATATTCACCTAGCAAATAATTGCAAAGTACTTCACAGTCTTTGAAGAATGTCACTAAGACTCTGATCTACCAAACCTGATCACATTCTTAAATTTAAGCACGTGTAGTGCCATTGACTTCATTTAGACTACTTATGTGCTTAAAGTTAAGCATGTGGATGGATCACTTGATGATTACCTGTTCTGTTCATTCCATCTGGGGCACCTGGCATTGGCCAGTGTCAGAAGACAGGATACTGGGCTAGATGGACCTTTGGTCTGACCCAGTATGGCCATTCTTATATGCTTATGTGCTTAAGTGCTTTGCTGAATCAAGGCCTATATAAGTGCAAAGTATTCTCGAATATTTTTAAATGTAGACACCTCACACCACTTCCTTCTGACTTTCCTTGCTATTTTTTTAACTTTAAAAAAATTGATGGCCTTTTAATGACATTCTTGTTCAATTATTTTCCACCAGAATTCCTGTGTGTAACCAGCTAGAAAAATTAGCCCACCAAACAGGAGTATTGTGAGGATTACAAGCCTGATCCAGCCCCTCCTGAGAGATTATGAATATCCTTGACACCCGTTGATTTCACTGGGAGTTGATAGTGTTCAGTACCTCTTAAGAGGCACTCTGTACCCTATAGGATTGGGCTCTAATAAATTAATGTTGGTAGAACATCTTGAGATGCTTAGATTTAAAAGCAATGATTCTCAACCAGAGGTACGTGTACCCCTGTGGGTTTGCAGAGGTCTTCCAGGGCCCGGGGGTACATCAACTCATCTAGATATTTGCCTAGTTTTACAACAGGGTACATTAAAAAAAACCTAGCGACGTCAATACAAAATAAAATTTCATACAGACAATGGTTTGTTTATACTGCTCTATATACTGTACACTGAAATGCAAGTACAATATTTCTATTCCAATTGATTTATTTTATAATTATATGGTTAAAATGATAAAGTCAGCAATTTTTCAGTAATAGTGTGCTGTGACACTTGTATTTTTATGTCTGATTTGTAATCAAGTAGTTTTTAAGTAAGGTAAAACTCGGGGTATGCAAGACATATCAGACTCCTGAAAGGGGTACAGTAGTCTGGAAAGAGTCTCTGGATTAAAGGTGCTATATAAATAGAACATACTATTTTTCTTGATGATAATGATTGCGGGTAATTGGCTGTATTCTATTAGTCCAAGCAATTAATAGTCAACACCAGAGGCGTATGTTATCCACACAAGTTTCCTAGTTCATTCAAAATAAAGTCACTTCTGCAACTGCTTTAATTTAAAATATTTAATTATCCAATATTTTTTACAAAAACCCCAATCAGTACATTTACAGCAACATATTATTTGCAAAGCATTGCCTTGGGAAATTTGTCCAAAAGTGAATTTGCCTATGTGTTTCTTATGAGCGCTCCTCCAATGTTTATCCCTGATAAATAGCAGTAGATGCTGCCAAATAATGGAGGAACTGCCTGAAAAATTCATCGCGGTGAAACACAATGTGGAAATACTTGAGCATGTTTTGTCCAATTAAAAGGAAACAAGACCATCTTGCAGTGGGAGTAGGGGCATGAAAAGATGTTAATCGCATGAGCGGTAATCTCTTTGGTTGTTCAGTGTGCCACACTTGGGCTTTGTTTGCCTTTACTTATCTGGCTTACTTATCCCAGTTTGTGTGATCATGTAGGTGGTAGAAGTCCTCCTTGAGTGTGCACAAGTTCAGCTACTGGAAAAGTGCAATGAAACGTGAAGAAGGAGAGGTGGAATCATACAGAAGCAATCTCTGCAGCCACCTCTCTAGACAGAAGTGTTCAGTCAAGCGATACAAACAGAAATTAAGTGAAACGATTTATTAAAATCCACAACTGAATGTAGAGGTCGAATTTCCTCTTCTGTACAGCAGAAGTGCTAATTTGAAAAAGAAAAAAGGAAGGTGGTGAATTTTCCCACTACCTTGAATGATCAAAAATTGATCCTGATTGATTAGGGGAAAAAAGTAATATTAGGGTGACCATCTCAGAATCAAATTTAGATTGTGTTTTCTCAATTAAATCAAAACTGCTTGGTATTAGTAGCTAAACTTCCAGGCTCTCAGATAGTAATGGGAAATCATTAACATTACAATAACTAATTCCGGGTACATTCATTTTTGAACACCAAATTTATTGTTTGTGGAATCTTGATTGCAGACAAAACATACCCACCATGTGTATCTAGTCACTGTTTACAAGGGACTATGATTCGCATAAGAACAGAAAAGTATATTATGTGGTTTCTTAATAGTCCTTACAAAGAACCTTCTGTTTCTAACAAATGGTTTATGCAAATATATTCTCTGACCTGCTTCAGCAGCGTACCTGTGAAACAGCATTTCACAATAGGGAAAAATGAGCATTCAGTGCAATGTTTCAGTCCTCTCAGCAAGTGAGTTAATGGACAAAATGTGCCCTGTACCATTGTCATTTTCCACTTTTGAAATTTCAGTGGACAAGCTTCAGCTGGGGATGGCAAAGGCAAACCATCACCTTTCAGCTCTTCAGCCACTGTTCCCGGGGTGGAATGTGGGATTTGAAATTGCAGACTAGACATAAATTTTCAATTTCAGTGAGCTACAGAGGGGCAGTATAGAGAGGCAGTGAGCTACAGCAGAGGGGCAGTGAGCTACAGAGGGGCAGTATAGAGGAAACAATGCAGAGAACAGGTGGCTGTTTTACAGAGGGGCAGTATAGAGGAAAAACGGTGGCAATACCTTCTGAAGTCAGTTATATTGCTAGATGTTGGAAGGGCAAGGAGTTGAATGGTTTCATTCACAAAGCCTCCTAAAGATATTTATTTGTGGTGTTGATAATGCAGAGAACAGGTGGGCAGTTTGGTGTTTTGGGGCCTGATCCTGCGGGCTTCATTCAGACCAGCAGTCACACTGAAATGAATGGGACTCCTTGTGTGGGTAAGAGAAGGGTGAGTAAGAGATGCAGGACTGAGCTCTCATCTTAAGGTCAAATTCAAAGTGATGGGTAAGGTGGTGTAAGTTTGACCCCTTTCAGTTAACTTCAGTGCCTTTACATTCACCCAAGCTCCTCTAAATCTACTGACACCTGCTCTACTGATGTGTAGGAGAATCTGAGTGTAACTTACACAGCAAGGAATAGAAAGAAGGAGTAAGAAGTGTAAGTTGAAGTCGGCTTTAGGGCTTTCAAAGTCACTTGTTTGGCTGTTATGCACTGAGTACTGATAGCAATAAGACTTATGTGCAGAATCCAATGAGCAGATGTAATAGTTCACAGATGTTGCAAGTACTCTCTTTCTCTAGCAGGAAATATTCTGAGATTTCCCAAATGTTTTTCTTTGGGAATGCACATGAGTAGCTCTCAATGGTAAGGGGAATGTTAGTCTGAGTCTTTGGATTCGGTATTCCAGCTAATCCGCACTGTGCTGGGAAACTGGACGAGAGTACCTTTGACATTTGGAAAACGAAAGGATTGTGGCTAAATCTTCATGTAGTTTGAAAAGAGGATCAAATCTCTTTTTGGGATGTGCAGAGGCATTCAGTATATACAGCATGATAATGCTTTTGTGGGGTTTTCAAGTAACTTTGTCATATTAAATGCACTTGAAACTATGGATCAATAACTTCATACATGCAAATGTCTACTGATAAGTAACTTTGATTTAATTTATGACCTAGGGGATGGTGTGCTGGTCACACTTTGAAATTTGCATCTCATCTGTCCCTTCAAAGGGACAACTGGACATGCACTCTAAAGACTCCAGTTCTGGTCGGTCATAGGTAAGATATATGATGGGTGATGTGCCACCATGGACTGCGATCTCATCACATCCCGCAAATTTAGGAGTCAGATTATGACAGCCACTAAAACAATTGTGTAGACCTGCAGTATCTTGTGTGGCCTGCAGACAGAGCCATCACAATTGTACTTCCTGCACTGAGGGCAGAATGGTGCCTCAAAGGAGGCAGAGATAGGCATGGAGGCGATGAGGCTATGACTTTGTCCTTCCCCTCTCCCCTGGCCCATAGCTCAGACAAGCTGCATCAGGGGAATTGGGCTGCATGACTCCAAAGGACAGTGCAGTCTATGAAGTTGCCTGGCACACCTGGTTGCTCACGGGGAGGTTATGCCTCTTTGAGGCACTATTCCTCCCTGAATTCCTAATGGAGTAGCACAGCTCAGCACCAATCCAGTATCTCAGCCAGTGGCTAAATGGCCCAATTTGGCCTAAGCAGGGTTGGACCTGGTCTGTACTTGGATGGGAGACCTCCAAAGGAATTCTAGTTGCTAGGTGAAAATTAAGCAGTGTTGATGAGTGATCCTGTTTTGAACCAATGCCCCCAGCATAATGTGGAAAAGGGAACTGCACTGCTGCAGGTGCCACATTTCGAAAGAGATCTGAGGCCCTCGCCACTCACATTCCGGGTGATCAAATGATTCCCTGGCATTTGTCAGAATGAGAAAAGCGATAACACTTTACGCTCATGTAGCGCCTTTCCTCTGAGGATCAGTAAGTGCTTTAAAATGCTGGGAACAGTGGGGGGTTTGCCAGTATCCTGGCAAATCCCAGCTTGGTTAAGTACATTCTTGCCTATATGAAATTTCCCCTGCAGTCTCGGTTTAGAAAGTTTATAGCAAGTGAAAAATAACCTATTGTGTAGTGTTGCTGGTACAGAAGGACTGCTTAGCCCCACCAAAGAATAGCTGAATTTCTATGGTGGACAAATGATCCTTGTATGCTGTGTACAAGCTATAAAGGGCTTTGGGAATCCTTGTAGATGAAAAATGCTGTGTACATGTAAGCTATTTGTGCATAGGGTTTTACAGGCATTCCCTGGGTTGGATGTACACCTAAAAGCTTTACCAAGAGCCAGTAGCCCACTGGTCATCATAATCACTTCAAAATGTATGGATGGATAATATTTAAGGAATTATGTATCTATACTGAAAATTACATTCTTAACGTCTTGGAGTAAAGGAAGTTTTGAAAGTTTTTTTTTTAAAGGAATAACCTTTTTATAACCATAAGGTACATACTTGTTCCCATAGAGCTGCCAACATGACACCTTATATTACAGAACTGGAAAAATACATGAACAGGGATTAATCTTTCCCTCTCCCTCCAAAGTATATTTCCACTGGCAAATGGTACAGGTTAGAATTTAAACATTGTATCACTGATTGTTCCTTACCATGTTCAGCCAACATATACAATGGTGTCAGCAACTGACGCTTCATTATACCCTACAGACCAAGAGCCATAAGACCAACAGAAAAGAGAAACTTTTACTTCTCTACTTGCACTTTGTAGACTACCTTAGATAATGTATCCAGTGCTCTGTATGGTCCTTCCCAGCTGTTTGATTGTGTAAGGCAAATGTGGTCCAAAAAGCACTTACTGGTGGTTCCTGGAAAACTCCTCCTTATTTACATCAGTTAGTTCATATCAAAAGGCAGCTAAACAAACATTAAATACATTCCTAATTTAATTTTTTCATTAAAGCAATTGCTCTAATTGCCATAGGAATACTATGCTATTGTGAATAGGAGGGGGAGGGTGGCCTGTGCTGTCGTGAATAAGAGGGGAGGTGATTCTCAAGGTGATCCTTATATTATTAAAGTATGGTAAACTTTCTGGAAAAGTTTGAAACCACTTGATTTGGAGCAAAGTCCCTTCCACCAGTGGGATTATACACCCACACTAACCCCCTGTCTTGAAAACCTCTCCCATCTAAACTCCTTTGACTTTGGGGTTTCCTAGTTCAGAGGGAAGTGCATTATGCACCAACATCTAAAGCACTCAACATTTGAATGGAACTGCAGCCATTCATGTTGTGAATGAAAAGCCCAGCAGCAAGACCACCAGACCTGCTGCACCCCTCTAGAAGGTCCTCAGTGCTAGAGAGGCGTCTATGGTGGATACTTGGGAGTGAGTACATGACCTTTTTGAGGTCACAGGGAATGTTAATTGTGGGAAGAGAGGAGTAGTTTCATCATTTAATCCATAATAAAGGTCGTACTCCTGTGTTTGACTTAGTCTCCAATGAAAAAGCCCATCTGTCTTGGCGATGCCACTTTATTAAATGCATGTTTTTTACCATCCTGTATTGGCTCCGTGTGCTAATATGAAAGTACTAAACTGAACACTGTTTCTAACTTCCCTTGGAATAGATTTCTGGCCAGCGAACAAACAAATATTGAAAGTACTTTGCAGGGGAAAAAAACAGACTGGAAACACAAAAAGATGAGTTCCATTTGTAGATTTAATTAGGAGATCATGTCAATAGAGCATTGCACTGTCACAGGATAACAGTCTCCTGCTGCTCTGTAAATAGTGAGGCAAAGCTAAGACATTTATTTTCAAAGCAGGAGACACTGGTCCTGTGACCCCTTTCCAGTGAAGTGACTTTGATTCGCTTATACCTAGTGACTGATGTTGATTTAATAATTTCCCTGGTGCAGTAGAGTGACAGGTTCTCGCTGTGGGCTCGATTCCAACACCCTTCCTCGTGTTACTCCACAAATGGCCCCCTCTAAAGCCAGGTGCTACTCAGTGGGAGAAGAGGAACCAGACTCTGGCCCTGTATCACTATTGAACAGTTTCATGCTCACTGATTAGTAAAAGAGGCTTATTGTGTGCTGTAGCCAATCAGAGAACAGCTTATCTATAAACATACGGTGGGGGGGGGTGTTCGAAAGTGAAATGAACAATTAAGCTAGTGTCTGGCTAAAATATATTCTTTCAGATCTTATCAGAGCATAACAGTGATTCAGCTTTCTGACTGGTTGATGCATTTTTGATTGGACAAAATAAAACCTACATTGGGCCAGATTCTCAACCCCTCTCCACTCCTTTTTGGGTCCTTGAGTGGCACCAAAGGACCTGAAGCTCCCTCAAGTGCCTTGCAGTGGATGCTCCCAGCATGAGGAAGTGCCCAGGAGGCCCAGAAATGGCAGAGCTGCCTGCCATGCTCTGTGTCATGGTGGGATAGGGGCTGGGAGTCAAGGTGAGGAGAGGTGGCTGGAGCATGATGCATTCTGGCATATGGTCCCTAGGGAATCACAGAAAGCCAACACGCTTCAGAGAATTCCCCCAGGCTGCTCTACCCCATACCATGGGCCAGGGTCAAGGCAAGAATCATGAGCTCCCTTTCCAACTCTGCAGCTGCGCTCAGCCTAAGCTGGACACAGCGGAGAATACGACTGCATACGTTTATTCTTTAAACAAATAAAGATTAGACCTTGGCTTGACATGCAAGGCGCTGTTTCCTTTTGAAAAAAAGTAATATCAATGTTTATTAAACAGCAAAAGGAAATCACTGGCCTGGCCAAATTATAGCATGTGAATTTACAGTTTAAAGGGAGTATTTTCATTTCCTCACTGAACTGCTCTAATTATTTCAAGTAGAGCTAGGTACTGCTCAAACCAGAACACATTCTGTAGCAGTACCGTGCACAAAACATGCAACGTTAGGTGTAAAACTTATAGTAAATCATCTTTCTGACAATGAGCATAATGTGAACAGAAAATGGGTTAAAACTCAACCAGAATCACAACAAAGGGCATAACACAAATGAGCGTGCATTCAACCTCGTATTATTACAACCTCAGAGTTCTTCTCAAGTTCCTTCTTGGATGCTCTGGTTGCCCTACTTAAACAGACACTTATATAACAGCTGAGGAGAGACATTCCATTGGGACTAAACTACTAAACTGGCATTAATTACTTTATTCAAATGTTCTGCAAAATGAGATATTTTACTTCAGCCCTAATATTTAAGGTTCCATTTAAAATTTTTGGCTAACGTACTAGATGCTTTTGAAGTCTACTCTGGAGCATGCAGTGATAGTGTCTGCTGAAACCATCAGTTCTTATTGACAAGTCTGGTTAAATTATCAGGTTGTATGTCATTTTATTGGAGTGTAGGAAAATGCATGTTACAGCCAGGAGCTTGCTGGGGTTTTTCTTTCCTGAGATGATGATTTATTCCTTTTGGCTTCAATCGCTCTGGTGTCAGGCATATTTTATATTTCTCCAACTCTGACACTTCAAACATTTGATTTCCCTTTGCAACTTCCAACCTAAAACATGTTTCCCATTATAGATATTCAAGGGACGGCCATGCACATACTGACTCATGAGGCTGTTTTTTATTTTCACAAAATATATAACCCTATTTGAATAAAATACAGATGGTGTCCAATACGGAAAAAATAGCAAATTTGCTATTCCCTCCTCCATCCCTCCCCACATCTTACATCCCCCAAATTTTCTGCTCTACAGCAATATGAAATCTTATCACTCTGAGTCTGAATAGATCAGAGATGTAGTGGCAACCGAACGTTTTATAATGTGTTTATATTTTGTCCATTACACTAAATATTAAGCAGAAAAAAATGTAAGGACCCAGTTAGGCCAGTGCATGGTAGCTGAAGCTTTGGGAGGATGATCATCTATGCTAATGCAACCAGTCTTAACCATCAGCGGAGTTTGAACCAGAGACATACAGCGCTTAAAGCATGAGTTTCTACCTGTTGAGCTAAACACTAGGCTTTTTAGCTAGCTACTGTGGCACACTAAGTGACCTCTTATATTGACTAGCCACCAGAGGGGGGACAAAGACTTATATTGCTCTAATAGGCTATGATTTATTCAGAAGAAAGTTAGCTTTGCTCAGAAGGCAGGGACCCATGCTGTAATAGTTCCTGTCAAAGCTCCAGAAGCTAGGTTTAAATAAAAATCTGTCAATGGCGTTAGATGGTGATGCCGGGTAATCTTGCTTTGTGTTAAAGAATATGTAATTTTTACCATAGTTTTTGGCTATTTTATTTGGGTTGTTAGCTGTATATGATTTGGAGTTTAGTTCTTTACCTCTCTAGCTGTTTAAAAGTTTATTCCAGCACAATTCAGGCATAAAGTGGGCAACTGGAGGGCATTTTTCTGTGCAATTATGGGATGAAACACAATCTGACCTGAGAAAGAGGACTTGAAAGATGACTGAGCAGTCAGTCAGAATCACTAATTGAGCATTGTCCTGTTTGTATACAAAAGGTATCAAACGCCTAGAGTTTGGGGTTCACTGGTAATCAGGAATTGGAAGACTATAGATCTAGACTGTGAAGGGAACCAAGGAAATTCTTGAGAAGCTGACAACTGGGAGGGAAGGCTATGGGGTGTGTTGTGTTCTGATTTGGCTTCAGGGAATTAAGAGTTAATTCTTTCCTGAAACTCAGAGTGGATTGGGTATTGTCCTTGTGCAGCCACAAGCAGTTTGGCACATGGTGCAAGCATTTGCTATGTCAGTGCTCTCTCTGTTCAGGTCTGAGTCTGACCCATGTATTTCTTCTTATGCCTCCTTTTCTGTGCCCCTGTTCTTTCTATATCTCCTTTTTGGAGCTTTGTCATCTTGAAGCAGTTGGGATTTCAGCACCCACATCCACCTTGTTGAGTGAGTTTCATGTGACTAAAGTTAATTCTGGTAGGCAAGTGTTTGCACACTGATTACAAGTGTTTTATAGCATCAATACACAATGCCTCACAACTGGAGCTGCTGTTGAATTGCATCACTTATGGCTCTTTTATCCACACTGGTTAGTAGTTACGAACACGTAGCAGCTTTTTGTTCACACATGACTCCAGGAATTGGGACTTTAAGAAAAACCCAATATCAAAATCATGGGAGTTGGCAACATTAAGTATAATTTCTTTCCACAGCTGACACACTGGTAGTACTGTACTCCACAAGTAGCCCCCATGAAAGAAATGATGATGCATTGGGAAGGTTTTAGCTGAGGACTGTTGGTGATGGCCAGTGTTCTGTTGGTTTCTTTCTTGGGCTTGTCTTGCAGCAGGAGGCTTCTGGGTACACGTCTGGGTCTGTTGATTTGTTTCCTTATTTCCTCATGCGGGTATCGTAGTTTTGAGAATGCTTGGTGAAGATCTTGTAGGTGTTGGTCTCTATCTGAGGGGTTGGAGCAAATGCGGTTATACCTCAGCACTTGGCTGTAGACAATGAATCGTGTGGTGTGTCCGGGATGGAAGATGGAGGCATGAAGGTAGGCATAGCGGTCGGTGGGTTTTCGGTATAGGGTGGTGTTAACGTGACCGTCACTTATTTGTACCGTGGTGTCTAGGAAGTGGACCTCCCATGTAGATTGGTCCAGGCTGAGGTTGATGGTGGGGTGAAAACTGCTGAAATCGTGGTGGAATTCTTCCAGAGTCTCCTTCCCAGATGATGAAGATGTCATCAATGTAGCATAGGTAGAGAAAGGGCATGAGTGGACGAGAGCTGAGGAAGCGTTGTTCCAGGTCAGCCATAAAAATGTTGGCATATTGTGGGGCCATGCGGGTGCCCATAGCTGTGCCACTGGTCTGGAGGTATATATTGTCACCAAATTTGAAATAATTGTGTGTGAGGATAAAGTCAACAAACAAATCAACAGAGCCAGACATGTACCCAGAAGCCTCCTGCTGCAAGACAAGCCCAAGAAAGAAACCAACAGAACTCCACTGGCCATCACCTACAGTCCTCAGCTAAAACCTCTCCAATGCATCATCAGTGATCTACAACCCATCCTGGACAACGATCCCTCGCTTTCACAGGCTTTGGGAGGCAGGCCAGTCCTCGCCCACAGACAACCTGCCAACCTTAAGCATATTCTCACCAGCAACCACACACCGCACCATTGTAACTCTAACTCAGGAACCAATCCATGCAACAAACCTCGATGCCAACTCTGCCCACATATTTACACCAGCGACACCATCACAGGACCTAACCAGATCAGCCACATCATCACCGGTTCATTCACCTGCATGTCCACCAATGTAATATACGCCATCATGTGCCAGCAATACCCCTCTGCTATGTACATCGGCCAAAAAAACTTCAGGACCAGACTCCAAAGAGAAACTGCTGAACTTCAGTTCATTTGCAAATTTGACACCATCGGCTCAGGATTAAACAAAGACTGTGAATGGCTAGCCAACTACAAAAGCAGTTTCTCCTCCCTTGGTGTTCACACCTCAATTGCTAGAAGAGGGCCTTATCCTCCCTGATTGAACTAACCTCGTTATCTCTAGACTGATTCTTGCCTGCATATTTATACCTGCCTCTGGAAATTTCTACCACATGCATCTGACGAAGTGGGTATTCACCCACGAAAGCTTATGCTCCAGTACGTCTGTTAGTCTATAAGGGGCCACAGGACTCTTAGTCTGGATCTGTAAAAAGTGACAAACACAGCTACCCCTCTGACAGATTTGGCAAAGTCCAACTTAAAACCAAAACAAAAGCTATCTTCATTAATGTTTTTTGTCAGTCAGTTGTTGGAATCCCACAGGATCACCAAGAACTGTGATGGGGAGAGACAATGCATTTTTTGTCTCATTTACATGGTCAAAAGATTTGCAGTCAAGAAAAAGTTTTTATTTAGATCTTAAAATATGGCCACTCTGAACTCTAAGAGCATGATTCTGATCTGTTACACAGATGTAAATCAGGAATCAACGGAGTTATACCAAGAAACCCAGACAGATAAAGTCGGATTCAGGCTCTAACATCTCAAATGGTGAATTGAAATTTTCTTCTTCCCTGGTAGCCTCACAGTCACTTGCTGAACAAGCCTGTTTGTTTACAGAATGCAGTTTCCATTAAATTAGTTATTTTCCCTGTGGCTTTAAATCAAAGGCAATTTCAAAACAAGGGTGACTTCTTTTTAATGTACACCACTACCTCGATATAACGCGACCCGATATAACACGAATTTGGATATAACGTGGTAAAGCAGAGCTCCCGAGGGGCGGGGCTGTGCACTTCGGTGGATCAAAGCAAGTTCAATATAATGCGGTTTCACCTATAACGCAGTAAGATTTTTTTTGGCTCCCGAGGACAGCGTTATATCGAGGTAGAGGTGTAGTTACTTTCCCCTTTGGTAAAGGTGCAGCTACTGACCCAAGGCAACTGCTAACACAATGAAGGGACAATGGGATTTGGGTTTTTTTTCCAACACTCTTTCACATGTATCTCCTAAAAGATTGAAAATCAATTAGATGAAAATAAAAATACAGGACTTGAAAGGCTACAAAAGATAGACCTGAAAACGTAGAGATTTCCAGTTCTATGTCTGTCTTGGGGAGGACAGAGCACCTGACCACACAGTGAGAGCTGTAAGTGGCACTGGACCTATGCTGCAATTACAAAAAAGGAAATTGGCTCATGCCTACCTAATCACTACTGCTGTAGCTTAGAAGATGTGGAAATAAAAAAAATTACATTTTTGATAAATTCCAATTATTAAATAGGGTCCACTAAGTTTGCGTATACATTGGTTTTTAATAGTATTTCATAATTTTTTGTTTTTTATTAAGCCAGGGTTCTCTGGCTTTTCCATTCTGTGGGACACTTTGTAAGAGAGAGACCCTTTCATGGATCCCCCTCCCCTTCCCAATCCCTCTCTGCTTGTTTCCACAGATGTTTGACACAGTATAAAGTATTTTAGCAAGCTTTTATTTAAAAAATCCTCAGTTTTCTCATTAGAATTTCAAATTTTGGCCCCCCAAAAATGAGGACCATTTTCTAAGAAAATATTCATGAAGATTTTTCCCCAATTTTTGACCAGTTTTACTTATTTCTTCATTGTAAAAGACACAAGGAAGGGTTCTCTGGACTCAAGTTTGAGTACCTCTGTATCTATTGCGGTTCTCGTGCAATTTTCATTATATTTGGTGTTTTTTCTTAGTCAGCTGACTCAAGAAGCTGTGGATTTATGTGAGAATGTCAATGTTCATTTTTAGAAAAGGTAAGTTTCTATCCCTTCTGGTAGTGGAGAAAAGCTTGGAAATATGACCCAAGGGCTCCCTCAGAAACCAGCCAGCAAAGAAAAATGGGATATATTTTTTTAAAATCTCATGATTTTTGTAGGATTGACTAGTGATTTTTCAAATGCTTAAGGTTGGCAATACCAATCTCTGTCTCATGACTCCCTCTAGTCTTTTTGTCACTGGATTCCCCCAGTGTATCCCCTTTGCTTTTCCTCCCTGGGTAGTAACAATAGTCCACCACATTTCACCAATTGCTTATTCAGGTTCATTCAAATAGGCTTCTACTTCCTCCCTTTTGATGCCTGTCAGCTGATCAATCAGTGTCTGGCAGGAGTAGGGCTAGCTGCTAAGTAATCACTTCTAGCCTGTAGTTTCTTGTATTAACTCCTGTAGCAAAGGGACCATGGGCAGATCTTAACAGACCCCTAAACTTTCAAGCCTTTCCAAGAGTCATCAGGCCTTCCTTACGCCTTGTCAGATTTATACAAATGATCAGATAGAGCCTTTTGTGAACAATGCTCACTATTTGATAGATCTCACTTCCCCCAGGCCCATTCAGTACATTGGTGGCAGTTCATTTCATATGTAGTCTGTTGGTTTTGCACTGAGTAAATCTCTATTCAGATCTCAGGATTTATTCCTTTTTTAATACCAAGGACCAACCATGTAGAGCCTAGTTGGTGTCGTCTTTCCTTTTCCTGCTTTGGAGCCGCAGGAAGCTGTTTGACGATGCCAAGGAAATGTAAGAAACAGTCCAACCCTTCAAGAAAAGATAAAAATACAATTTCTTTGTGGAAAAAGGTATATGATTGCTGCTCCAAGTCTAGAAGGGTCTAACTGGATCAAACCTGCCAAATTGCTTTTGTGAGTCTTCTTCTACTGTGGGTTTCCATGCCACAAGTATCCACTACATTATAGTCTGCCCTCACAATGCCCATTGTGGATAAGTTTAACAGGTGAGGGATTTACGGTAGGGGACGCATGGTGAGCTTCATGGTCCACAGAGAAAGTGACACAAAATTATCTTGTTTCAGACCCTACCCAACATCTACCTGAGTTTGATTTACGGCAAAGGCAATGCAGTCTTCTGAACCAGTTTCGTACCAGACATTAATTTGTACTGCAGCAGAATTTCAATGGCGTTTTAGAGACAGTCAGTGTCAATGTGGGCAGCCACAAACCATGACACAGGGTTGAGGACTGCAAAATGACTCCACTTCCTGGAGGTCTTCGTGCCTTGAACATCGTGGCTTGGCTTGACCGAATTGCATACACCAAATAAATAATAAATGCCACAAGAACCAATCTGAGCATTTGCTGAATCGGCTCTTAAGCTGCCAAAGACACATTGCCCTAGATAACAGAAGTATATTTACTACCAGTGGTTATTCAGGCTATTAGAACTATTTAATGTACTAAAGTGCTTCTCTTGTTAAGATTCTATCAGCATTTCCATAGAAAACCCTTTATTTTCAAAGAGTTATCAAATGGTCCATATAAAATTGATGACCACTGAAATTTGTCATCCAGTCTTTTGGCTCAAAGCTACGTTCTTTCTTTTTGCAAATTCTGGTGAGAATTGTTTTGGCAGTTTTTCAGTTTCCACAGGGCAGTATGTTTTTTGGTTTTCGGTTTCAGATGTTTTTAGGAAAACTTGAAAGGGTAGAATGAAATTATCCTGATCATTAGCCTTTGGATATCTTTTTTTCCCTTGAAATTTAAAAAAACTGTTGGATACTTTTTATTTAGTAAAATGGCTAATTAAACCACCATTTATAAAATATATTACTTTTTTTAAAATGCCAAGTATTTTATATAATGTTTAATATGAAGGCACTCAACCAGGGTTAAAGGCTTTCAAAGTATGTACTGATACCTCAATGCCAATAAGGTGTATCACTTCAATGATCTGTCCGTCTAAGTACAGTATGTGTTGGTGTGATGTGTAATGAATTTTAAAGGACTCCTTACTGTGTGTTTATCACCATTAAATGAATGATGGACTCCTAATTATACAATCAGTTATTGCAGCAGCTAAAATGCTAATCTGTGAATTATAGCATGTCATTTTAGTGATTTGTGAGATATTATTACAGTATCAGTGATCTCTGAGAAACTGCAGTGAAGTAAGGACTGTTGCTGAATGTGCTGCCCCAAGAACATACTCTCCTGCATAGTCAGAAAGCTGAGAGAACTTCTGCTTTGCTGCTGCAACTCCCTTCCTCCCTCTCCCCCACTACCCTGAGCAGAGCCCAGTGAGGACAAACAGAATTTAGTCCTATGATTAATTACTTCAGATTCTATTCTAATCCGCTGTTAATTCAAACTGTTTGAACACTAGTGAGCTATATTTACATGACTGAAGTCACAAAGAAAGAGAAGCTACTGAAACATGATCTCTCGACCTAAAGGTCACTTATTTCAGCATAGACAAACACACATACAGGGCCAAACTTCGCTCATGGATACGCACACCAGATTCCCACTGAAGTCAGTAGGGAGTCATGTATATCCTAAGGCAGAATTGTGCATGACTTACAATATTCTACGTTAAGAACTTACATGCATCTTCACAGGGTTCAGGCCTTAGGGCGAAGCACAGAAAAAAAACTGACAAATTTTAAATTTTATTTTTTTTTACAAAAATAAACAATTTAAGGAACAAAAGTACAAAATTTTCTGAATGCACAAACTACAAAACAGTATGACATTGGTCACTTTTAGCATTTAGTTTATTGCTTTCACTGAAAGCAAATTCTCTAGACACACTATGCCTATAAAATGCATCTATTTATATAGAATTTAAGGCTAGTGTTCATTTTTCATTTCATTTGTTCTAAGAACTAGTAAGAAGCACCTTAGAAAACCAAGGATTTGAGGATACTACAAATGGAAAGTTTTCCATGGCAAGATTTTCATCAAAAATTATGTTGTTCAAACTGCTGGATTGCTTTGCTGATCTGTCAGTGAAATACCTTAGGGAATATTTTGGACAGTGATTAAGGCCTTGATTCAGCAAAACACTTAAATATATACTTAAAGCTATCCCTATTCAGCAAAGCACTTAAGCATGGACTTAAATCCCCCTGGCTTCAGTGG
The DNA here is from genome assembly GCF_002925995.2 of Terrapene triunguis. Taxonomy (NCBI): domain Eukaryota; kingdom Metazoa; phylum Chordata; order Testudines; family Emydidae; genus Terrapene; species Terrapene triunguis. The sequence goes on along the minus strand of NW_020664471.1, from coordinate 3,815,921 downwards.
GACTACTCATGCTTAAAGTTGCCATATGCTTAAGTGCTTTGCTGGATCAGGGCCTAAACAACTGAAATATGGCTTTCTTAAATTAAAGAAATGTTTTCATAAACTTTTCAAACAAAATGAAAATTGGCTACATTTTTGAAATTATAAATATGGCTGAGTTCCATTGATGACAGGCCCATAGTATTTCTACAAATGTTTTTGGTCTTGCATATCTGATAACATTGACACAAATGTTGATTGTCTTCTATAACATTTGATATTTAGCTTTGTAACTGATAAGCTTCATTAACTCTGTAGTGATTGTACTTGTCTAAATAAATATCATGGCAGAGGACCCAGACTTCCTATGGAAATTATGAACTTCCAACTCTGTGCAAATGTGTACAGACCATTAACCTTGGTTAGAAAGACTAGATTACTGCTTTAAAACCCAACTTATATTCCAACAGTGTATCACATTTTGTATTTTTTGTTTTGTTTTAAAAATCACATTTTGAAAATGTTGTTGTATTGCACATTCATCCTGGTCATGCAGGTCATTTCTTTAAAGTTTTGCTTAGCACTCTAGATTAGAATGAGTAATAGTGCAATTATCTCTCCCTCCCGCAGACATCTTGTACGTAACAGCTGTCTATATTTATACACAAACAGCTCCTGTCATTTACAAGTCAGACTAAGCCACTTAAGCTGTCAGCCTGTCACTTTCACATATGTTATCTTGTCAGGATCAGGCACAATATGATTTGAGCCCATTTTGAAGAAGACAAGCTGCCGACCTAAACGGAACATGAAAGAAGAAAATAATTAGAAGTGATTACCAACATTTTGGTCTATTCCAAACACTGAAATCTCATATCCTGATTCTTTCTCTGCATTCTTTAAACTACACAGGAGGCCAAATTCTTCTCTCTTTCAAGCTGGTATAAATCTGGAGTCTTTCTGCTGAAGTCACAAGGGCCAAACTGCACTCTGTTACACCAACACTACATTGATTTCCATAGGTTTATTATGGATTCAAGCCAGAATCACTAAGAGCAGAGCTACTCCAGGTATATGCCAGGATAAGTGTGGTCAAGATTTGGCTCTCTGGGGTTGCCCAGGTGTAACTAAGAGAAGCATTTGAAGATTAAAATTGTATTAATCTGATTTATTTATAGAGTTGAAGGAGCTTCTATAAGTCATCCCATTGATTTTAATGGGCTCTGGATAACAACTTAAATGAAGGGCATTCACTAGATCATGCAAGAATATCTTCTTGGCCTGCTTGAACCTCCACAAAAAACGTATATATGCACCAAATTTGGCCTAGTCTGAAACACAGATGCTAAATAAGTCATCTCCTGTTGTTCAGCAGCTCAGATTTTTAAGTCAACTGTAGCAGATTTTCCACTCTTACCAACAAACTAGTACAACAAAAAACACTGAGTGATGGGCAGCCTGTACAGTTTCCATTACATAATTAATCCTTTAAGCCAGAGTTCATTTAAGGCTGTCCTTCAGAAAGGGGTTGGTTGTTGGTATTTGCTGGTGCCTCGCTAGCCCTTTCTGCTCTCATCATGCTTGTCGAACTAGGATCTTTCTTACATCCCCTCTATCTGGATGTGATCCCAGCATACTGAAATCCCTAGGGCACCCACTGTAATTGATAAAGTTGAGTCACTGGAATATACGCTACTGTGTCTTTAGGCAGTAATTCAACCTTCCCCTACCTTCTGCCTCAAGGTAATACAGCCAAATTATATTCCCACAAATCCTGCCTCTTCAGCTGGATAACATTTCCCTAAAAAACGTATCACATGCTGATCTGGATGCCAACAAATATGGTTTTAAATAATCAATAACTCATCAGAATGCCTGAGAATCAAGTGATAATGTAGCAGGAATTAAAGTATTATTTTAAAGAATTATTTTGATGGTGCTATTCAATTAAGGGAGCTGTTCCTTTCTTCCTACAAATCTCACCAGAGCTCAAGAAGGTGTTTTTAGTGGTATATTTGGTAAATCTGATTGTCATGTAATGGACAGTATGATATGATCAGCTAGAAAGTGTTGGCTTCTCAGGATAAGGCTTGCATAAGCCTGTGATATATATTCTTCGTTCTAGGTAGGCTCTGTTCATGTCTTTGGGGTGCACGATGGATCTGAAGACCCACAGCTGCATACCACACCTTACAGCTAATACCATCCTATGGACACCTTTTTTTTAAAAAGTGTCTATTGTGGGTGCCTCCAGTTTCGGGGTACCTGAGTGAGATAAAGAGACAGATTTTGGCCTGGTCTAAATTAACATAGCTCCACTGAAGTCAAAGCTACATTGATTTACACTAGCTGAGAATCAGATTTAGGGTGTCTCTAGCTGGACACCAGAAACTAAGCTACCAAACGAAGTGGCCACTTCTAAATATGTAAGCCTGCATCTTTGCTATCTACCCACAGTGGGGCACAATGCATGAGCAGTTAAAGTAGCACAATGTTATGCCCAGGTAGTGTTGTCATTTTTACATTTCTGCCTTAACCGTTTTACTCCCTTTCTAGTGATTTGTGTCACTACTGTACCATCATTTACATATAGATCTTAGTACACAATGACTCTGAAGATTAGAGCTGACTTTCCCAGAGCAGAGCACTACTGTGCAGAGAAGCTGAAGGAGATTTTTATTATGTAGTCATATTGCTTCTTTAAACTAGGGGTTTACAGTCTCAAGTATTTGTATGGCTCCCATTACCACAGTATCTGAGCCCCTCACAACACTCCTCTGAGCAGGGCCGGCTCTAGGCACCAGCAATACAAGCTGGTGCTTGGGGCGGCACATTTTTAGGGGCGGCATGGCCAGCGCCAGAATGCCACCCCTAAAAATGTGCCCCGGCCGCCCTAACTCACCTCCGCTGCCGCTCGCGTGCCACTTCTCCCCCTCCCTCCTAGGCTTGAGAGCCTGGGGGGAAGGGGCGGAGTTGAGGCGGGGCCGGGGGTGGGGTAATTAAAAAACAGGGGCGGGGGGGCGGCCAAAATTGGTTTTGCCTTGGGCGGCAAAAATCCTAGAGCCGGCCCTGCCTCTGAGGTAGGGAAGGGCTATCGTCCCCTCAGACAGGAACTCAGACAGGGAGGGTATATCTAGACTGCTTTATAAACCTGCAGCAGCAAATTTCAGTTACCAGGGCTACCAACAGGCTCACACCAAAACCAGCTGTGTACGTAGTGCAGCTCAGGCTCCAAAACTCACCCCCCACCGAGCTTCAGAGCCTGAGCTCCTGCCCAAGCCCAGACATCTCCACAGCTGTTTTTAGCGATGTAACACAAGTCTAAAATTCACTGCCACAGGTTTGCACACACAGTGTAGACATTTCTTCAGAAGCGAAGTGACTTACCCAAGCTCACCCAGGAAGTCTATGACAGAGCAGAGATTTAACCCCAGCTCTCCCAAATCCTAGGATGGTGCCCTAGCAACTGAACTATCCTTTGTCTCAGAAGGTTGTGCCAACTCTCCTTACCAACAAACTGCATCTAAACCAGAACACCAGCTGCTTATTTATTACAGCTGACGACAGCACAGTATTTCTGTCAGGATCAGGACCCTCTTCTGTCTGCCAGAGGGTCATAGCTAAGTGATGGAAGGAGGGATGAGAGAACTCGTTTGGCCTAATTTCAAACCAGATCATATGGACTTGAATGTTTCTTTCAAATTCAAATGTTGGGCCAAATCTTGCCTATCTTACTCATGTGAAAACTCCCAGGGAGGTCAAGTGCCTGTGATCCCTGTCCAGCTGCCCCCAATTGATCCCTTCATGCCAGGCTATTCTGAGTCAGTGCACAGACCCCCTCTATGGACCACAAGGAAAGTACAGCCTAGCCCACCTCCTCTGCTCAGCCCCAACTGAGGGTTGAGAGACATCCTCCCATCTCTAGCAACTATGCTCCCATGAGCCTACTCCAGTGTAACTCATTCACCAGATGGTTTCAAAACCATATATATTTAGATGGGCCAGTAGCTTGTTTTGGATTATTAGCACCAGCTGCTGCATTTGTTCAATAGCACCGGTTACCTGTCCACGTTGTCTGGTTGGTCAGGACAAAAGCTTTGCACTGGGAGTGATTCTCGCAGACCTCGATGGCTTCGCCGACATCGAACACAGAGAGGAGGCAGCCCTTGTGATGGTAAGAAGGCCAGCACCTGTAGTTCTCATCGGGAATAGCAGCTTCAGGTATCTGTTGGTACTCTGCAAAAACCAGAGCTAAACAATCAGTTGGAAAGCTCTTCTGAAAGGGTTTGTCAAAGTGCCGGGAGGGTGGGAGAGAGAAGGCGTATGAAGGGACATCTCTCATAATCTATCACATTAGATTTTCATCACCTCTGGTGCTCTCATTTATTTATTTATTTATAGAAAAGGATCTGTCCATAAAACTGTGCGTACACAAGATGTTTTTGCCTCTTTCCTGAGCAGGCACGATAGATTTTATGTGGGGTTTTACTGGGAGAATGTCCCATTCAATAAAGAGCATCCACTTGAATGAACTGATTCCCTGTCCTCGTTCTTAACACTGAATGGGATTGTCAGGGTGAGACCTGATCAGGCACTCCTGCCCCTCCCTCTCAGCCAGGAGAGCATGTTATTTCACTCTAGCTTCTTTAGAACATGAAGAAAAGACAGGCTTTTAATTAAGCAAACTTTTTTCCTTGCTCAGATTAACACAAAAGGGGAGTTGCTTGATGGGTCTCGGGGGGGAGGGAGGGGGAAGGAGGGACAAAAAGAGCCCATGAAGCATGTCAGCTTGGTTCTTGCCCAGCTCCTCTGCATTGCCCTGTGGATTACTTGGCTCCCTTGGCTGCCGTTCAGTCTCTCTTGCCTTTATGAGCTCCCTCTTGTTCTCTGTTCACAGCTCCTCTCAGTCTCCCAGCTGCTCTTGGGCTTCTCTGATGAATGCATCAGCAAAATTAAACTAATCATTTATAAATATTTCTACTTAGCTCCCAGAACACAGAAATAAAAAATCATTCTATAGTTATTCTAATTGCATCTATTACGGAAATTGTAGCTGGGTGCCCTACTTCTTTAGTCACTTTAGTTCAAGGATCTTTTGCTTGAAACTGCAAAGTTTCAGCCTGCTAATATTTCAGAGAGAGCTTTGTAAGGATGCTTCCAGTCCAACAGACAGTGTTTACTACAGACTTAACAGCCAACAGTTTGATTCATACACAATTACTCACCATTTAGGGTACATTCCATACTATTTATATGGAAAGTGAGTGAAATAATCAATATGCTCTTATGAGCCTGGTCAAAACAAAAATAAGACATACACCAACAGAAAACACCAACAGAAAACACAATAAGAGTCCAATCATGTCCCATTTAAGTCAATGGCAAAACTCCCATTAACTACCGTAGATGCAGGATCAGACCCCAGAATGGATTTTAAAAATGGGAAACAATTACCAAAAAAAAGTCTCCTTAAAAAGCTGCTGCATGAATAAGAACGGTCACTAGTCAGACATATGTCATTAGTATTAAATGTAATGGAATTATTTGACCAGAGCTACAGCAGAGAGACTGATTTGAGTTGATTTGTGCCTTCACTCTAAGGTCAATGAGACACTCCATGTAAGGCAAACAACGGGTCCAGTCTACCATTGCCCTGTTCCTTATGTAGACAATTATACCAGTGCCAACCAAATGCAAAGTGGATGTGAAACGCTCACCTTGCACCGGCGTGACTACAAAAGGTGCCAGGCAAAGGTGAATCAGTACACCTAAACGGACATCTGCAAGCAGGACGTACTTTTTAAGTAACGGAGGAAAATGAACATCATCTATAGTGCTGGAATGCCGGTAGGGATCAAGCCTTGGGCCCTTACAGGGAATTCTCCTCAGAGCTTGCCAAGCTCCTGACGACAGCGTCTAAGGTCAAACTCTAGCAGGCCTTGGCAGGAAGTCTGCATAGCAACCCCAACATCATGTGATATATCTTCACTATACAAACAAAAATCTGTCTCCGAGTAACCCACCTATCAAACTGCAATTTACTTTTTTAAAAACTCTCCTACAGGCAAATATGTTTTAAAAGTCTCTCTGCTACATATTACATTGTTTCATTTCTAACATGTTACTATATATTCAATGTTTCTCTCAACAGTTTCCCCCACTCCTTACCCAGGCTGCCCGGGGGTGGGGGGGGGCAAGTGGGGCAATTTGCCCCAGGCCCCGGGCCCCGCAGGGGCTCCCACGAGAATATAGTATTCTATAGTATTGCAACTTTTTTTTATGAAAGGGGCCTCCGAAATTGCTTTGCCCCAGACCCCCTGAATCCTCTGGGCGGCCCTGCTCCCTACCCTACCTACCATTACAATTCTTTAACCACAGTGGGCCAGAGCAGCTGAAGCTGTATTTCCTTTATTCATACATCTATCAAAAAAAAGCAGTTTTCATTCACTTTCAAAGAGACTGAGGGCTTGCTTTGACTGAGGGGTGTGAATTATAGATTGTGCTAATGTGTTGTGATTTAACTATCCCACGTAGACCCTGCTGGCGCAAATTCAAAAAGGTACCTAGATCGTGTTCATGTAAACATTAGAGTGAAGATAGTCCTTCTACTTGGAGCAGCTCTGAGGTGTGCAGCAGTGACCTCTTTGTCCAGTTCCTAGAGCAGGGAAGCCACAATGGTCTGCAAAAGTCTCTGAGCTCTGTACTAATGTAAATAGTGTCACAGTATATTTAGGAAATGATAATCCAAACCACAAAAATATACACAGAGGAAGACTGATACATTCCCTGGCTGAGAAGTTACTAAGCTTCCTTGCACAGTCCTGGCAGAGGCAGAGACATAGGAGGCCAATGGGAAGTGTGGAGGAACAGGGCCTCCATGTGGATAGCTCTGGCAGAACCCCAAGACTGGCACATTTCTCAAAACACCCACAGATTCTTGGGTTTTCCAGCAGGGGTTCTGGAACAATTTTTATAGTGGGGGGAGCTGAGAGCCATTGAACAAAACTGTAAACCTTATTTATAATGGAAACTACTTCAAGCCAGGGGGTGCGGGAGCATCCCCAGTTCCAGCACCTATGTTTTCCAATATGGTGAAAGTGTAGGGAGGAGGGGAAATGTGAGGGGATTGTCATGGGGTTCCCTTTCCATTGTGTGGGTTTTCCTGTGGAAAGGCTGATGTCCTAAGCATGATGCATTTCAGCAAGCACAATGTGAAGAGATGGGCAGTTTACTTTTTAAAAGCATTAAATTTTCCGACAGAAATCCTGATCTGATATCTACAACTGGACTTTGCATCAAACTTAGATCATTATGGATCATCTCCTGCTTCCACTGAAGTCAACAGAAAATCTCCCATTGGCTTCAGGGGCACCACGCTCGGGTCCCTAACATATGAGTACAGTAACTGCCAACTGGTGTTGCTGTCAAAGTGAGGACCATATGGCAACCTCGACAGCCACATCAAGACACTCTTTAGCTTCCTTCTCCATACATCACTTTTCCCCTTACCACTAATGTAATAACCCTTACTACATTTTCCCTTTAATCATTTTTTTCATGTCTATTTTTAAAATAGATGTGAGGGGGTGAGCTGCTCCTAAAGGCCAGCTGTGCCTCTGCCATAAGTGGCCATGCAGGGGAGGAACAGGAAAGGAGCCGTTGCCACTACTTGTGTGGCCTACAACAGGAAAGCCTAAATCATAGCCCTGAGTGTAGGCGCTGCTGTCAAGAGGCTTTGGTCCCCTGGCAGCATCTCACCTGAAAGAGAGCAGCAAGGATGAAGAGTAGGCTGAAATGTAGCTCCTTCCCCCCCTCCCCCCCTCTCTCCTGCCAGCAGAGCTTTCCAGCCTTGCAGAGGAACAAGTTTGCTGTACCCCTTTAAACTGGTGCCACAAATTATTCCTCTTCCTCAATTAGGGAGCTCCAGGAGACATCCTCTCCCCCCCCCACACCCCCCAGGGCAGTCAGGCCCATGTGGTTTTTTGGGTTATAGAAAATATCTTAAACTGCTTGTACCTAAACCTAGAAAAAACTCTAACTCATGACAACAATAACTGAATACTGGTCTGAGAAGTGAATCCTTTTCCAAAGATTCACCTTGTCTCAGAACATGATGATCTAGTATCTTTGTAATTTGCACAATGAAGAAAAATATCACGCGAATATCACGTGTATATCACTTCAAATCAAGGGTCCGATCCATAATCTTTACTTGTGTGAGTAATCCCATTGTGCTGTGAGTATTTGAAACCAAGACACTTTACTCACTTAAGTAGGGATAGCAGGATAAGGAGCCCTTACTTGAAGGCAATTGGAGAGTTACTTAATTAACAGGAGTTCTGACAACACTAATTGGTATGTCCAATTAAAAGGTAAGCTATGTATTTTAGACATACGCAAATGTAACCACTCAAATACATAATGAATCAAAATACTGAAAAACGTGGTACTAATTCAATGGTTCAGAGAGCATTCCTCTCCTATTCAAAACTTGCTCAATCTGAGATAAACTATCAAGATGAAAAATAAACCCACTAAGTGGTAACTTTCCAGTCACTTACTTTCTATCCATTTGTTTTTATGTTCATGTCACTCACCTAGCTCTTAGTGGTTCACTATGTAGGATATAGCAAGATAAAAATGTTACATAGCTCACTTGTACTTTGTTGTATGTATCAAAGAGAGAGGTTTGAATGAGATTTGTAGCCACATCAGGACTTTTTACCTGATGTGTGATATGGCTTAAGAAATCTAAGGTGCATTTCTCAAACAACTACTTTAAATGTCCATCCTGATCACAATGGTTCAAAATACTTGTTCTATTTAGAAATACCCTACTGATTTAAAGACAGCTTTAGCTCAGGTTTTTGCCTTCCCAAACCTGAAACTTACTTAAATAGAGTCCATGGAATTTGAAGGCTCACAGCAGTAAATCACATCATAAAAAGGTCAAAGTTCTGGTCGATTTCCAGACTAATGGTGTTTAAAACCAATAAATACTTGCCTAATACTATAAATGCAGCCATAAATTTACACTTTCACATACATATACACAATCTGACATAGCATATTTAAAGTCTATCACTGTAAAGTCAAGGAATAGATCAAAGAATTACACGGTGTTCATAAATAATTCCTTACCCAAAATATTCCTTTTCACTTGTACATATTTTTGTAAATGTTGAAGCAAATAAACTTTAACTACACTAGGCCGGATTCTGTTATCACTTATACCATTTTCATACCAGTTTAACTTCTGGGACCAAATTCTCTATTCACACTGATGTAAGTAGAGCCAGGCAGGAAACAGTTTTCCCATCCTACAAAAATTTGAGATTTCAAAACATTTTCCCAGCCCAAATCATAAGTTGAAATCTAAAAATTGTTCATGAACCAAAAATCCAAGATGTGTTTTTAAATCACTCATATTTCATTTAGGGTTTTTTTAATTATCTATAAATTAACCTGAATTTTGAAGTAAAAAGTCATTTCAAATTAAAAAACAGAATGTTTCATTTCAGAACTTTTTCTTTCTCTCTTTCTTTCTAAATGGGAAATTAGTTGAAACTGACCCATTCCCATGAAGTTTGCTTTAACTGGCATTTTCCAACAAAAAATGTTTAGCTGAAAAATTCCCAACCAGCTCTAGATGTAAGGTAAGTAACTCCAGCAAAACTGGGACAGTTACACTGGGAGAAAGTAAGTGTAAAGCAAGATCAGACTCAAGCCCATTCATTTATGTTACACTGCTGTAAATTGACAAGTAATTTAGATCAGGCCCAAAATGTCCTAGAGGCTCTTGCCCACCCCTATATTGCAGAAAAGACATCTTGACAATGTACCATTTCACAGGATAAAGTGATATATTTAAAAACTGAAATCAGTTCACGGCAAACTAACAAATCACTGACCAAATACTATAATTAAAAACAAAATAGCAAAGCTTAAAAGGCACTAACATCCCAAAATTATCTTAGCAAAAAAATCACCTGTGTTGTCCCAGTGCTGACTCTAATCTATAAACATGCCCGTTTTCACAGTACCAGACTCAATCGTATAAATAACTCCAGGACTACATTATAAACAGACTGTGGTTCCCCCTTTTAAATTGCTTAAATCACCTTAAATCTGACTTTAATCAGTCCTAATGACCATTTATTTCAGCCACAGCAGCTAGAGTGCATTTTTACTACCAGCTACAGCTACCAGGTGGGAAATTGCCCAGTCATCTTTTCCAGTTATCACCTGCCAATACACCATGGATCAATGACACAGCTGCATCCTTGACAAAGTAATCCTGTTACTCCCTATTTCACCCCCATTTCCATTGTAATGATAAAATAATGAAACTTGCTTCTGGATTTCTTCCCCCCCTACTCCCAACTGCCCTTGCTTGTAGTTAAACATAAAGGGCCTGATTCTACCAATCTCAGTAATACCTTGCTATACAAATAGTCCCACTGATTTCCCAACGAGTACGGACGGCAGAACCAGACTCTAAATAACAGAAAAAATATACTGACTGCTTCACACATACGTTCAGATTAAGAAACAGAGCGAGAACTTTGTTATTACAACTGTTTGCCCTCTTGATATTACATTTGTTTGCTTGACTTTTAGCAGGTCTCATTTTACATTTTTCATTTGTCCATGTTTTCATATGCTATATTAATTCATTCAAAAAGAATGCCCCATAAATATGGCTCTTAGGCCAAGTTAATGTGATTTTGCTTTATACAAAAGCTTTTTGGGGGGAAGGGGGCGCTACATGTGCTACAAGCCCGTGCCAGCAACAAAACGGTAGTATAGCAGGGAAAATTACTCATCAAGTTTATTCCATTTATCTCCACTTCCAATCACACTTGCCCTCCTCCACTAAATCACTGCAGCCATTTGGAGAGGTGCTGTGGTCCAGTGAAAAAGGCATCTGGATAGGACCTGCTGCATGACCTTGGGTAAGACACTTCCTTTCTGTTTCTGCTCCATCTTTTGTCTGTCCTGTCTATTTAGACTGTCAACTCTTTAGAGCAGGGACGGTCCCTTACTATGTATCTGTACAGTGCCTAGCACAATGAAGCCCTTGTCTTGATTGGAGCCTGTCAGGGCTCCTGCAGTACAAATATTTGCATTTTGTCCTCCTGTCAACATTGCACCATGACAGGAGAAAAAGTTGGATTTTTTTCTGCCTCATGCATTGAAAATAGAACTGTTAACTAGGTTCCAACTACAGTGGCAAATTCTACCTACAGTTATGCCTCTGCAGTGCAACCTCATTGAAGGTAGCTGTACCAGAGACTGGGGTTGCACAGATGTGACGGAGGCAGAATTTGACCAGCAAAATCTTCATTGGTGTATGAAAAACTGTATTAAAATTGTAGAGCTATCACTTTAAATGCTCGGGGAATTCCCAGGTCCTGCTTGCAGGCAGGGGACTTTGTAGGAAAGTGTGTGAGCAATAGTCTGGCAGCAGACAGGCAGTCTAAAGTAAAGTGAGGTGACCTGTGCCTCTCTGTCTTAGGGAGCAGCCTGCTTTGTCTCTCTATTTTTGGGTTCTTGTGTATTATTCTAAATTCTAAAAAAAATCAAGTACTGTTAAAATGCAACCTTCCAGCAAAAGTATTGTATGGTTTTATCTAACTTCTCTGTTCCTATGCTGTGAACATACCAAATGGTCATGATACTGCACAAGCCAGAAAATGTATAGGGTCAGATTTTTAAACATATTTAAAAGCTGCTAAAGATGCAGCTAGACACATAGTGGAATTTTCAGAAGTTCCTCGGTGCATAGCGCCCAATTGGAGTTAGGCACCTAGTAGTGAGATTTTCAACAGGGCTTAACTGCCATTGGGAATTAGGCACCTCAGCACTTTTGAAAATTCCACTAGGTGCGTATCTGCATCTTTAGCAGCCTAAATAAAATCTGGCCCCTAACACGTCTGACGGTCCAGCCCAGCAGTTAGAAAAAAACATTTTATTACTAAGCTGGTCAAATTTGATCTAGCGCAATGGAAAGATAATAATATGAAACTCCATGATGCCATTTTTAGAGTCATTTTTCAGAGCAGAGAGGAAGGCAGCACAAGGGTGGAGATGTATATCCTACTGTCTACACATGAGGGAAAGGAATACAGTAACTCCTTATTTTCTCAGGGCTATGTCATTATATTTATGCTACAGCCCTGTAAAAGTGAGTCAGAGCTACACCCTATGGAAGTCAGCTACTGTCTCTCTGGGGCTGCTGCGTGAGGTTGGTAGAGGCGAGCACTCTGTTCCATAACTACGCACTCCTAGTGGATTGGCCCCACTCCATGGGCCGATAAAGGTAGAGGTCAGACCATGCCTCTCCCCTTCTCATTTTTAGTCTCCTGCCCCACATATGGCTGCAAAACAAATCCTTGTGCTCCCTAAAGTGGAGGGAGCACACAGACTGCTAGCAGGGGAGGCCCTTGCATGGCCAATGGGGAGGCTTCCTCCATGCCCCTCTATCCCTATGCGACTCAGGACATGTCTACACTTACCTCCAGAGCGATCAATCCAGCAGGGGTAGATTTATTGCGTCTAGTGAAGACGCAATAAATCGACCACCAAGCACTCTCCCGTCGACTCCCGTACTCCACCGGAGCGAGAAGCGTAGGCGGAGTCAACGGGGGAGTGGTAGCAGTCGACCTACCACAGTGAAGACACCGCAGTAAGTAGATCTAAGTACGTCCACTTCAGCTGTGTTATTCACATAGCTGAAGTTGCAAAACTTAGATCGATTCCCCCCCTCTAGTGTCGGCCAGGGCCTCAGTAAAAGGCCTCATACAATCTGGACCTATATGGTTGTGCAAAAGGACACAACAGGAGCACAATCCTGGCCAAAACTAATTCATTTTAGAATCTGTGAGACTATTTGTAGGGAATTGTTTGTAATGTAGTCCCATCTGTAACATGTGTGTTTTTAAGTATCTTCAAGAAAGTGCTTATTGTCTTTTGTAGCTCAACCTAATATGGCATATAAAAACTGCCTGAATATAATCTGTTCTCACCCTCCAAAGTTTCTCTCTCTCTCTCACACACACACACACACACACACACACACACCGTTAACATTTCTTGAGCAGATTTATAATTTCTCAAGCAGGTTGCTATAGTATTTTTTAAGAAACATTATTGCACTGTAAATATTTACATACAGCGCAACCCTGCCAAAATGTCAAAGGACAAAGGAAAACAGGGAATTTCTTTTACCTTACTCCCTGGCATTCTGTCTCTTGAGTCCTGTAAATGTACTTGGTTCAAACAACTGCTTTTATATCTGCTAATTATGCCTTTCTTTTGGCTAACCCACCCCTCAAGACTTAATAATGGGTCACCTATTTTCTTTAATGAATAACAAAGCTACAGGATTTACTAGCTGTAGTGCCTCTCATACATTTCTGTGTAACTCCTGAATTCACTGAAAGGTTGGGTTGGGGAGGTTAGACTAAAACTCCAGAGCCAGACCCTGAGTTGGTGTAAATCAGCATCACTCTTGAAGTCAATGGAAGTTTTGCTGTAGACTTCAAGGAGGAAGGAATTTCACCCATGAAATCCAATGGGTTTGTATAGTATAGTATTCTTGCAGTTATAGCAATGCTACTATCATTTTTAGAAAAATAATTTCAAAAGGAAATGTATGATCTACGTTGTTCAATGTTCGAAGAAGAAGAGACTAATATCTCATTACAGATAAAAGCATTCGAACACAGTGTCATTCCAAACAGTGTAGCACCTGTATAACAATTTTGTGTTATTTACAATTACAAAAAACTTACATGGCTACTGAAGGACTTCTGACCCCACCCCTTCTCTGTTTTGCTTCAGTAATTTAGAAGCAAAGTCCAGAGTATAATAGAATTTACAACACTGTAAAATGTTTTACAGCTGAAACACAGTGAAAGCTTAAGACCTAAGTCCTTCTGTGACATGACCATGGTTCACGTTGTTAAATTTAATTTATGGGCAGACTCAGATTGACAAGAACTTTCCTAGTGTCACTTTCCTACTGATGGTCAATATCACCTTTCTCACTTGAAAAGGGTTTCCTTGCAAAAACATAGGCTCAGATAGAGAAATCTGTTTCATGAAAGGTCAGATTTCAGCTTTTTCCTTAAGTCCATTTTCAGAGATCACCATCACTTCTTGTAAGGATTTACAACTCTCTATTAAAGACAATGGATAACTCTGAGTTTCTAGATCTAAATCAAATTATAAGGCACCATGAGTTGAACCTTCTAATGTTCCTTTTTTTAAAAAGAGAGATTGCTTGCAGTTCCTGGATCTGAACCTACTATTGTGGCTTTGGTTTCAGTATAAATTCTATACCAGAACAGGCTTATTTTCTAGGTCTCTTTCAGATGCAGCAGGAATCTGTTGGTAACAGTTATTTGGTGAGACTGCAGCCCAAAATGGAGGTAACGTCACATGAGCCGTTAATTTCTTGAGATTTCCATTATTCAAGATGGTGGAAATCTTGTGAGACCAGGTCACCTGATGATATTTCCACCATTTAAACCGAAATCTAATGAGAACAACCTTGTAAGCTTTTCATAGAATATCAGGGTTGGAAGGGACCTCAGGAGGTCATCTAGTCCAACCCCCTGCTCAAAGCAGGACCAATTCCCAACTAAATCATCCCAGCCAGGGCTTTGTCAAGCCTGACCTTAAAAACCTCTAAGGATGGAGATTCCACCACTTCCTAGGTAACCCATTCCAGTGCTTCACCACCCTCCTAGTGAAAAAGTTTTTCCTAATATCCAACCTAAACCTCCCCCACTGCAACTTGCCTCATTTTAACCTGAAACCAAAGCCTAGTTCCAATTCAGCCTCGAACCCAAACCACAATCCCGAGCCCAAATCTAAATCAGCTCAGCATCTGACAAAATAGCCTCCTCCCCCTCTCACTATATTATAGAACAAGATTGTTCTTTTTCTAACAAGCCACAACTTAAAAAAATATTTTCCCCTTGCCTTAGGAGAGAGTTATACAGTGTCCTGTGAAGTGCTGCTGGTTTCTCTGTCTTTCCACGGACAACAACATTTTCAGTGGTGTTTTAAGGTGAAATTTGTCTCATCCACATAAAATGCAAGGGATTAGGGAGGTGAAATCCCGCCCCGCCCCTCCCCCCCACCGCCCAGGCAGGGCCAGAACATGGGAGTGTAACTGCTTTTGTGACTGCTACTGCCTCTGCGGCTGCTGAACTGATGGGTTGGAACAGTATCCATGCCCCTCTCTCCCCCACCACCACCACTTGCAAGAGTTATTACGTGGCCCAAACTACTTAGTCTGTGGTCCCAGTATGGCTTGGGAGTAGTGTTGCCTTGTGTGCTGGACCAGCATTTGGCTATTCTCCTGAGCACCCAATCCTCCCCTACCACCACACCCTGCCTTGCAGCGCCACTGCACCATGAGGAGAATTTCACCATTGGTAAATCATCTTTGGATTGAGAGTTTTAAAAAAAGTGAGTCATCATGTGCTAAAAGTGAAATCTTGCGAGAGAAGAGCCTGTGTGGAGAAGGAAGGATATGCATGGACACATGGGGCCTGATTACACTCATTTGCACTGGGGCCTCTGGGAGGATAAAGTAGGGTTACCCAACATCCCAATATGAGGGCCTTTTTCTTGTATACGCAATTATACTCCCCCTACCCCCAAAAAAGTGTCCCGATTTTTCATCCTCGCTATCTGGTCACCATAGGATAAAGGGGCCTTAAAATATGAATACATTATATATACACACCCACTTTAAGGTCCTTTTACATGACTGTAGTGGTGTAAAATGGCCTTAGTGCAAATGAGAAACAGGCCCATGCATTCTGAAGATATGGTATATAAGTATGAAAATTTACCCATAAGTCAACAAGTCTTGTTTCAGTGTAATTTCTGTGAGGATATTTGATTTCTCTTGATTGCCATTGGCTGAATCCTCACATAAAATAATTTAAAGAACCTTAATGTTACGTTAAATTAGAATTTTATTAGAATTTCATAAAACTGTACTCACATGCTCTATGTGCAGTTACACAGGGCAATGTCTATACCCTTTACTCATGTTGAGTAGCACTTTGCATCCTGAGCAGTTTCGTAAAAGTTAATGGGACTGCTTGCAAACAAAGGCACTAGCCAACTTGAGTAAGGGTAGCAGAATCTGAGCCACAGTTATTCAGGATTATACATAACTAAACCACATATGAAATACAGAAGCCTAATGTGAGTGCAGATCTGCTCCATATCAGTGAAGGCTTGCACTGTTACATCTAGCATTGCTGTCTTGGGTTTTCTCCCGGCAATTCTTTATAAGCAGGACAGCCTTTAAAATTCAAAACCTCATCTTGTCCTGACATGGCAGCTAAATCTGGAATTAGCCAGCATCACAGAAAAACCTCAACCTTCCTGGCACTTCCTCAACAAAGGATGTGTTTGTACTGTTGATTGTGCTGCTGAGAATGATTTGACTGTGTTGACAGGTATCACTCAGCAAAGACTGTGATGAAAATCTGAACATTAGAAAGTTAAATGAACACCTGTAACAATTTTCTTGCCAATTTTACAACAAAATAAATATTGAATTATTTGTGATTAGTGGGCCAAATTCATCCCTGGGGTCAGAGTCCACTAAAGTCAGCAGAGTTACACCAGGAATACATTTGACTCATGAGTCTGTCACAAGGGAAATGCTTTACTGAACTTTTCAAATCCTTTACCCTAAATCCATCTTCATTTATCACCCATCTCTTTCTCTCTGCTATGCATGTGCAGCAAAACCATCATATTTTCCTATCACCCTCCCAGCAGCTCAAAGTCTGACATGGATATTGCACCTACAAAAAGATAAATTCTGCCCAGCATCTTTTTTTGGTGGTGTGGCTAAACAAGAACATTTACCTATTACCTTCTTTCAAATGTTACAATCTGTAATGTGTTCTTCGAGGTAGAATATGTATCCCTCTCTACAGCGTATGTTTGAAAAGCACTGTATACATTTATGGTGCTATACAAGAGATTTTTGTTAAGATGTAAAAGAAAAACCTTAGCATGTAAGCTTTATGCAATTTCTTTGTCAATTTATGCAGTTTTGTTACCGTATCACTTCTGCAAGCTGCAGGGATTTTCCCCCGCAGAGCAGATAGGAGGCTTAATGCTTCTAACCTGCAGCAGCTGCAATATCTGCAAGGAAATCCCATGAATTTTAGGATATCCATGTAGAGCTAGGATATTAGCATGGAGATAAATTGGTTCCCTCTTCATGGGCTCCCTGCTTTGGCCTGCCCCAAACTCCCACCTCAGGGAGGTTCCAAAATGCAGATTGGGAGATAAGTCTTTGGGCATGATGCACCTTTCAGCATGAATTTATACTGCAGATTTCCCATAGGTTTGACATGGTTGATGGCTGCTCTCCATGGCATCAACAACCCACCTTAGTACCTTCCGTGGTACCCATGGAACTCTGACTACCTGGAAGCCCTGCTGTGGACTTCAATTTCCATGACTTCAGGAGCCTTTTTGGTCTCTTCTCCTTATTTCTGCTCCCCTCCACACCTCACCATCTAGATCGAGCCAATAGCTTTACATTTGTCAAAGGAATACTTTACCAGCTTTCAGCATCCGTGTAGCGTTCTGTAGGTATGTGCCACTCTTGTATAAATGCAAAACTTTTTCTAGCTGAGCCACTGTTTCATCTATTCCCCAGTGGAGTTCTCCTTTAATAGTACAGAAAAACAGTGATTTAGACAAAGAACTTGGAATTAATAGGGATTATACCTGAGTAAGGTCCAAAGGATCAAGATTCAGTTGTGCCAAACTGTGTGATGTTTTGGTGATGTGGACTTAAAGTCCATGAGGCGTTACAAAGTGACTGCCAAATTGATTTTCATATATGCGATGAGTCAAGCCCTAACCCTATGTCTCCAAAGCTGAGCAGCTCGTGTGCTGAGACAGCCAGCTTCCTGTCTGAATACGATAGGATGGGTTACCCACAAGAGATGGAAATTCCTTTCCAGTGAATTCCCTTTGAAATTATTTATAGCCTGGCACATTATACTTCCCCATAAAATGTACTGAAGACCAGGCAGGGGGGGGGGGGGGAAAAAAAAAAAAAAAAAACACCTCTGGCGTGAAATCAAAAGTACAGTTAAGACATACTAAGCTACTCTTGTCTGAATGTCATTTTATGGTAAAGATAATTTTATGGTCTACTCTGGATTCTAAAGCATAAAATAATCTCTAATGTCATCTGGGAGATGTATGCAATAAATTGTCTCCGTGGTTCTAATTCCTCTCGGTAGAGATGGCCCATTCAAGGTCCTCCACACCAATGAATCCCTTAACATGGGACTAACATTTTGCAGAGGGCTGTGCATGAGCCCTTTGGTCAGGATGAATTTCACTCTGTGGGTTGGCTTGTTCCTCCTGAGATCTGCATGCAGAGGAGACCAAATTCTGAGTCAAATACTGCTCTGGTCAAACTGCCATTGACTTGCAGTGGGAACTGCACCTATGTAAGGGTGGAATTCATCCCTGTGCTGGGCCCAGGACAAGGCTCATACTACTTAAATACCACTTAAGACCTCAAAATAGAGAGTTAAATGGTATATAGGCCTCATCTTAGCTCCTCTGATCAGGAGTGAATTTAATTCTAAGGGCACGTCTACACTCCACCTGGAGGTGTAATTCCCAGATCAGGTAGACATGCATGTGCTAGCTCTGCCCAAACTAGCACCTAAAAATAGCAGTGTAGCCAAAGTGGCATGAGCAGCGACTCAGGCTAGCCACCCAAGTACAATCCCATCAGAGATACTAGGTAGATGCTCCGGTGGCTAGCCCATCCACCACAGCTACACTGCAATTTTCAGCATGCTCACTCGATCAAAGCTAGCATGGGTACATCTCCCCAGGCTGGAACTTACACCTCCAGCTGCACTGTAGACATGCCCTAAGTGAGAGCAGAATCTGGCCTTAAAGCAATAAATGTAAATGTAGCACCCTTCCCCCCATCTACCCCCAAACAAACACTCAAGTTTACAGTGATATGAAAAAGGGAGACATTTGGCAGTATCACATATTTACAGTGGGATTACCTGTCGCATTGACTATCATATCCAATAATGGTCTTAAGGAGGATGGAGCACTGTGTGGCAGAAGATATGTAAAAAAAAACCTGCAATGGAAAAGTAACCCATATTTTAAAATAAAGTTGGCAAGGGTCTAGTAACCACTGAACAACATAAACTATTAGAATTTTATTCCTTAAGTCCCTGACCTATTCAGGAAATATAATCATATTCTATAATCAAATAAATACATAGCGGAGGCTAGTCACACAGCTGTCTGGCATACCTAGACTAAGCTGCTATACACAAGGCTGCCTTGTAACTACCTGTAAATGTTCCATTAACATAGAAATTTGCTGTGAAGCCCTATGGATTGTGACTATTTGCAAAGCTGTCTGTACTTGGACAAACTTTATTAAAGGGACACTGTCAAACTCTGAAGTCTTGTTTTTTTTCCTCAAAACCTTAAAAATACAGGTCAGATTTATGCTTATTTCATTTCACCAATTATTTCCTTTTCAGTTCTGCATTATTTTTAGGCTTTAAGATGAATGTTGGGGGGGGGGGGGAATCATTCTACGCCACCAAAATTCAGGCCATCTTCAATATTCCCATGGTGGGGTCATCATTAACATGCATTCGTGATGTTCCTGAATGGACTCCATGTTTGAATACACATTCTCTACTAAAAAAAAAAAAACCTGCTAGGGATTCAGGTAGTTTGTGTTGCTTTTCCTAGGGAGGAAACTGCTGTAAAATGAAGGAAACAAAAAGTAAAGCAGGTTCTACAATTTCCAGCCTAATTTCTCACAAGCTTGAAACAAGCATCTGGTGGTGAAGGCTCTTGCCCTGTGCTCAGTGCCTGATGACACTGAAATGTGAACATTTAACTGGTAATGCAGGTTAAATGGTGATGGCTTCACAAAAACCACATCTAGGATTTGGAAAAGCAGGCACAGCAATAATTTTTTTTTTTTTGGTAATTAAAGGTATGCTGATTTCACTTCTCTATTATTATTTAAAGGTAGAAGGAATTTCACAGTGCCCCTTTAAATTTCTATTGCTAAGCCAGTATTACTAAACTCTACAAACCCTGTTGCAGAGGGAACATTAGATAAAGATGGACAGTTCAGGAGCTGGTAATATAAACAAAAGTATCAGACATAAATATTAGGTAATGAGCAGAATGGTAACACAAATAGGAAATTTTACTGAGAGAGTTGCCTTGTCCATCCTATAAAGTACAGCTTCCCCACACGGCCAGAGAAACTGTAGTGAATCATATTCATTGGAGAGAATAAAGCAGGTTTCACATAAGCATAATTAAAAAAAAAATCAAGTTATTGATTGGAAAATGTCAGCTACGGGAGCCAGTATTGTGGCCTATTCAGCTGACATACTTCCACTTTATACAATTAATATTTCCTGAAGATGTTAACGTTTTTTTAAACAAGAGTAAAATTCATCCCTTCTAAAAAGGATACTTACAAAATCCCCAAATAAGATTATTATAAAAGATGTCTTAGTGTTTTATATAAAAAGCACCACTCTAAATACATATAGTGTTTTAAAGGTAAGCAAATCATTAGCAATGAAGAATTCATCTGGTAAATTTTCTGCACCTGGAAAATCCATAAGTGGATTGCGACTGATCACCAGCAGCTCTTTGAAAGTATTTGAAGGTCACAGTTTGCTTTTCAGACTGGGTTGGATAGTTACAATTGGACAGAAAAGTCACATAGTATTGTTTCTGATCCTCAATTGAATGAGTATGCAAACATTTTGATATGAACATTCACACATGTCCATCGGTACTCATACATGTGACTTTGAAGTGCATCGACATCAGTGCCAGTGAAACTCAAACTGGCACTGATGCATCTAATGAAGTAGGTTTTAGCCCACGAAAGCTTATACCCAAATACATTTGTTAGTCTCTAAGGTGCCACAAGGACTCCTTGTTGTTTTTTCAAACTGGAACATTCATGCAGAAGCACCTTGGGGCGGCGGGGGGGGCAGGGGGGAGGATGCAGAGTCACATGCCGCCCCCCCCCCCCCGATTTCTGCCAGGGTTTATATGCCCTGCCTTGAGTCCCACTGTATAGCACCAGAAGAACCTTCAAATTGTGCCCTCCCCCCACTACCAATAATTATGCGATGTCTCTGCATTCATGATTTGTAGATTATAAGGCCAGAAGGGACCACTGTGGGCTTCTAGTAGTCTGACCTCCTGCATTACACAGGCCACAGAACTTCTTTGAATATAATTCCTTTTTGAACGAGACCATCTCATCTACAAAAAGATCCCATATTGTTTTTAAAATGTTCAGTAAATGAAGAATTCACCAAACCTATTGGTAAATTGTTCCAATGGTTCATTACCCTCACTGTTAAAAGTGTGCATCTTGAGGGTACACAAAAGGATGCATGTGTGACTGAAGCAAATCATTTAAACATCCAAGCCAATACTTGCACAACAATTTTTTTGTAATATTTGCTCAGCTCTAATAATCCACCTTGAGAAGGAACCAGGGGACTGGCCCAGTGATGTTTCTCATGGGTGGCTTTAATAAATTCAGACACTACTGAAGATTTATACCATTGGTTAATGTGCTGTAGGTTGGGACTACCAAGTAGCCCCAGATATGGACAAGAAACCCTTTTTC
Organism: Terrapene triunguis; assembly: GCF_002925995.2. Taxonomy (NCBI): domain Eukaryota; kingdom Metazoa; phylum Chordata; order Testudines; family Emydidae; genus Terrapene; species Terrapene triunguis. The sequence goes on along the minus strand of NW_020664471.1, from coordinate 3,794,203 downwards.
CAAGCTTCAAAAAGTAGTACTGCCAGTCACCTGCCATCACAGTGTCCCTATACATGGGGATCTGGGAACTGGAAAACCTAGTCGTCTATACCAAGTAGATTGTAGTTTTGTCCTTGCTGAGTGAGCATATAGAGATTGTTGGAGATGCATTCATAAGGGCGGCTGCAGCCTACCATGGTGTAGGTCTGCTGTCATACAAAGACCTATTATGTGAGCATAATAATAAGCAATAGTGGGTGCTAAAAGCACTAGGATTTTCAAAGTGTAAAAACAGATCTTTAGAAACTGATGAGCTGATGGAATAGTTCAGGGATTCTCAAACTTCATTGCACCGCAATCCACTTCTGACAACAAAAATTGTTACACAACCCCAGGAGGGGGTACCAAAGCCTGAGCCTACCCAAGCCCTGCCAGCCTGGGCAGGGGGCCAAAGCCAAAGCCCCCAGCAAGCAAATGCCAGCCCTTGGCGACCCCATTAAAACGGGGTCGTGACCCACTTTGGGGTCCCGACCCACAGTTTGAGAACTGCTGGAATTGTTCAATAGCACTCTCACAAATCTTAACCACTGTGACAGAAAAAGACAGCTTTCTTCAGTGAGCGTATGATAGTGTATGGCTAAAATCACACTTAAATATTAAATGTTTTTTTCTGGCCAGACCAGCAAAATGGCCCTAATCAAAAACTAATTCACTAAGAAGGATCTTTAACCCAAGCAAACGGAAAATTTTGCAGAACACACTAAAAATTGCACTGTGCAAATGCACATGACAGTCATGTAGTGGAATACATTTCAATGTGGTCAGATAATGTTACACATATGCTGGTAAGTGCATTGGGACAAAAGCAGAAGACTCTCCCTAGAGAAGACTCTTCCAGTTGTGGCCTGGCAGGGAATGAGTGGTGTGATACTTGAAAGAGAAGCCTAAGAAAGGAGCACACCATTATGGCATTGCCTTGAGACCCTCTACCGTCCTATCTGGATCAGTCCGCATCACTCTGTCTCTCCAGCGCACTTGAACATCAAGCCACAGCACAATTAGAAGCAGTGCATTAAGGATCAATTCTTGATCCTGTGAAAGCCAATAGTAAAGTTTCCATGGGATCAGTGTTTGGCCCAAAGAGTGAGTTGAGTGATCAGAGTTAGTGAAGAGCCAAGACCACAAACATAAATCCCTCATGTAAAACTCCTCAGTTGTAAATCTGAAGAGACCTTAAGAAACAAAATTCTAAGAAACACATTTCAGCTAGACACTTTCTTCAGTGTTATTGGCCAGACATAATAACCCAATTACCTATCTGTCATGTGCATGGCACGACCATAAATTATGGATGCAGACCTCAATGGGGAGGCACTGGAGGATGGATGGGCGTAGTGCAAGAAGCAGGCAAATCACTGCCTATTCAAAGAACAGCAATTGGTTTGTTGGTGTGAGGAAGCCTGGGGTAAATTGTAAGGCGAGAATTACAAAGCAGTGATGGCTTTTAAAAAATGTTAAGATTCATTATAACCCCTGGGAGATTACTCTCCAGATTATCAGCGGTCTACGTTAAAGAAGTACAATGACATTACAGGTTTTTGACTTTCAAACAACTGAACCAGCGAGTTTTATAATCAGCAGGAAAGAGGCCTGGTCTAATGAGAGAGGTGTATGGGTTAGCGGTCAGAGCACAGAACTAGAAGACAGAACTGTCTGAATTCTAATCCCAGCTCTGAGGTCACTTCACTTCTCAGCCTCAGTTGACTCATACTTAAAAGGGGATGATAACACTTATTAATCGACATCATAGATGTGTTGTGTGAATCATTTCATTAATAATGTAGCAATTGTGCCCAAACACCATAAGATTACCCCAGTTTTTCACTGCTATAAATCTTTACTGTGTAACAGACTTCAATCGAGTTATACCAACATAGACTTTAGTGGTGAATCAGACCCAATGTTTGCAAAGTACTTCCAAGATATTAATGTTATGTATTATTATTAATGAAATATTTACAACACAAATTATTCATTGTTTTAGTTATTAGTCTATAAGGGCCCGATCCAACATTTCCATTGATCTCAATGGCTATAAATGACTATACAGAATTCTTGTCAAATTTTATTCACTTTATCTACTTAGATAACTGGTCATCTACCTGTATGCATTGTAAAGATTCCTCTTTTCATTCATATTTCGACATCGGCCCTCCACAGAGCAGGGAAGAGTGAAATTTTTTGCTGGAAACTCTATAAAACAGTCACGGTTACTGGTACAAGAGCTTTCTTCTATGCTGGCATCATCCAAATCTGTCACTTTCAGCTCTCCATCTACAATCACAAACTGTCGAGGGCGAAAATCCAACAGTGTCACGGAGCCAAGCGGAGAGTGAGCCAAATAATGCAAAAGCCGAACTAAGCTGAGACATATCTGAAATATAAAAGCACAGATACCCTGTGTTACTTGTCTAGTATGGAGCATGTAAAAAAAATGCATCTGCTTTAAATTAAGTCACACACATAATAATGACCAAAGATTGATTTTTATGATCAATTTAATGCCAAAGTTAATACATTCAAAGTATTCTTCATAAAATTTAACATTATTCTTTCAATGTAAATTATAATAATCTTTAGAAGCTTGAAACTAAAACGTGCTTCTTTACCAATTTTTCCCCTATGCAATTTTATTATTGTAGAGTTGCTCATGAGTTCTGAGCTGCTGAGGCTTTCTTGTTTTGCTTTTATTATTTTAATAGAAATAAAAGCATTTTTTAAAATAAAACATCACACGTAGGCCCTGATCCTGCAATCTAAGTCTCTTATCTTCTAAAAGCTGACACGTACTTAACTTTTCACACTGAGAATAGTTTGACTTCAGTGGAACTATTCACAGTGCATAAAGCTAAGTCTTTGTGGGATCAGGGCCTATCGATGTAGACAGACTCTGATGTCCACACAGAATCCCATTCAAGTTAATGGAGCTCCGCACATGTGCATCAGATTGGGGCCATAGAGTGAAGAATTATCTGGCTTTGCTAATAGATAGAAGAGAATAATATTTGGAACCTTCAAATTTGGACCCAACCCTATAGTGTTTACTACTGTTTGCAGTTCATTTATGTGATGCCTTGACAATATTTCTTTGTATGTATTGTATAACACACTAAAACAAAAACAATATTAATATGCATGCAGTTAAATATTTGCATGCTCATTCACTGTATTCAATTAACGATATGTCTTATGCAAGCTAGAAAGCTTTTTATTGTTTACATGTAAGCTTTGTTTTTTGTAGGGTGACCAGACAGCAAGTGTGAAAAATTGGGACGGGGTTGGGGGTAATAGGAATCTATATAAGAAAAAGCCCCAAATATCGGGACTGTCCCTATAAAATCGGGACATCTGGTCACCCTAGTTTTTTGTTAAAACTGTTGTTAAGACCATATGTATTAAAGTAGTCAAATCACAGTTCAGTCTCAGGACATAAATGATATACTCAGGGAAATACTTAAATGCATACTTCAGAAGAAAATAGAGGTTGAATATGGCTTACGTTATACTTCACAGACTTTATGTCTGTGAGATATTAGGACTATCCAACACTTCTGTAATCATTTCCCCTGCCTTACCAGCCTAAAACATTTTTGTTCCACTTAAGCAATATCAAAAGTTTATGTAGAGATACTTGTAGGTATAAATTAATACAAGCATGGTTATGGGATGTCTGCACTGACTGCTCTTTTGTTCCTCTTGAAATTTACAGAAATCTTCTATACAGCGTCCCAGAGGATGCTATATATAAAAGGCATATCGTGTTGCTGAGGAAATGAAAGTAGACCAAATTGAAGCATTTAACATTCAGAATGTCAATGTGATTTTTTTCCTTGGGTCAGGAGTACTGCACAGAACCTCATTATAGGAGCTGAACACTGTGCTAAAATCGTTACCAGAAGCTTGAACAAAATTATAATTAACATCTTTAACTGCTCAAAGGTAAATATAGGGGGGGGGGAATCACTTTTCACAGATTTCTTAAACTACTACGGAAAACTCTGCATAAAAGTATAAAAATTTTGCAAAAAACTAAAGAGGGATTTTTGTTTGCAATCTGAAATCATTCCTCTTTCCTCAAACACTACCAAGGCCCTGATCCTGCAAATGGATCCACTGACACAGACCCTTGTGCCTGTACTGAGCCCTGTTGAAGTCCTTTATCTATGTGCCAGCCCTCAGTGTTGATACGGGCTGTGTGTGTATATCCCTCACAACAAGATTAAAATACACATTTTAGGGCTCAGGTCTGCACCACTGCTTTCCACTGATTTCAATAGGTTTGGGGAGATTTGGTCCTTGTCCTGTAAGCACAAAGGCACTACTTAACTGTATAAAGTTAAACAACCATGTTAATGTTTTCTTAACTGGGGCAGATACATAAACAATTCTCATGTATTGAGCTGAGAACTTGCATCCTTTTTCCTCTCCTCTATGACAGCTGCACACTAGATAAGGTAATAGTTATGACATTGCCTAAGGCTTCATTACAGCAGTTCCAGGAATAGTCTATTTATAATTACATCTCTATGACTCAAACCAACATTGCCAAGGTATTTCTCCTTCATCTCCCTCTAACTGCCCTGTAAGGGATACCCATTCTAAAGAGAATTTCCACCCACATCCTATGTAATATGGTCAAGCCAATAATCTACTGCCTCTTTTGCAGTTTACATCACAGTGCCATAATTTGTGGTTGCATGGGTGAGGTGTGAGGGAGATAGCAGTACACTTCATTGGCCATTACAAGCTAAAAACTCTGATTGAGTCATCATTAGGACAATGTAGTGGAAGTTCAATTTATGGGCCAAATGCAGTTCACAGAGCTCTAAGTGAAGCCTGTAACAGCCCTAATCTTTAATAGTGAGGTACATCCCACCGAGACTACAGCTCAGCATACCCTATCATGATGAAAGTACCTCTACAGTCTGGGTTCCATTCCATACAAATTAAGTGTGACCTCCATGTTTCTGTTAAATTGCCAATGTGGGCTTCATTGAGCAAACTCTGTTTTAGGATCTGTGTACATTGATAAACTTTGCTTTACCCTTTACTCTCCCCTAGTAAAAGGCAACATAACAGGAAACAGTAGGAAACAATTATAAAATCAGCTTGTGATAATGATCAAGACAGAGATGTCACATCCTTCTATTGTTTGAATTCCAGTTGTAGAGCATAATGTTCAAAAATGCCAAGCTCTGAGTTTTTAACAAGTATGAAACCTTTGAAGATATTATGTGAATAGCACAGAACAGCCTATAATTAGATACCATCAACACACATAATAGCGCAGTGTCTTAAAAACTGAAAAATGGGAGTGTTACATCTTACAGACAAACTAAGTCTTAACATTCCCAAGCAAAGCAGTTGTTTAATAAATGTGAACAAAGCTGTAAATTATGTAACCTCTTTTTTTTTTTTCTCTCACATGCTTGGAGTTGTGTGTTCGCATGCTACTTAAAAGTCCTTTTGATACCCTGGTTGTTGTACTTACTCGAAATCGGTCCTCCCAAGAGGTCTGTAAAAGCTGAATCATCTCCAGTGGTGAGCCTAGCTCAGTGATGGCAGTCAGCGTGTCTGGGATGTCATTGCTATCCTGATAACAGTAGCCATAGAGCTGAAAAAAGTACACAAAGGGAGAGAGATTAGTATAATACTTCTTGGCATGCTCTTCTTTTCTCCATGGATGTGGGAAACAGTCTCCTGCATCCTCCTGGGACATTTGAATCCTATATGTTTTAGGACGCTGCCCTTAAGGCCCCATGTCGCAGCTTTGTATCCTTCCATCTGAGGAGAGGTCCTGTTGAAGCCCATTATTGAAACTCTTAAGTTGCCCAGTGCAGACTCTGGGTGGCTGGGTATGCAGTATTTGCCTATCCTTCGGGGTAGGCTTTTATAATCAAGACCCTTATCAAGAAACTTATATGGAAAAATATGTATATGTGTAGATATGGAGACTTACCAGAGGGAATTCATTTTAGTATATGTGTTATCTGGCATAATCATAATAATTCTGTGCTTAAAAATAAGCATTAGAAAAATCTCATTTAAAGATCAAGATTTTTTGCAATACTATTGCTAGTGCACTGAGTGTCTATTTGTATTTAAATGCCACAGAGGGTTCAACTATATCTTTATAATGAACTTTGAAAAGCCGTTGCAAATGTCAAGGCATATCCTTTCCAATGCAGAAAATGCTTCTGATAATACTTGTTGAAGTTACATGTGCAATAATGTTAGAGAGGGGTGAATACTGCAAAAATATTTTTAAATAAATGCCGTTCAGCCATGCTCCAGCTTTGTGTTTGCTTTCCAAAAGTCACTTGAGTGATCAGTTTTTACTTGCACAGACACTTTCATAGTAACAACATTTTAAGCCTGTGCTTGAAGTGACTTATTTCAGATGGGATGGGGACTGTTTGACACAGCCAGGAGACAGGCTTTTAGAAACTCCTTGCCAAAGCCTTGGCAGAGAGGCAGTTAAATGAGCTGAACAAAGATCTGATTACAGACTCTGAGACAGGGACAATTTTACACTCTACCCCCAGCCAAATAAGTCTTATGGTAGAAGAGCTGGCATGATGTAAAAAGTTAAAAATCCCCTGATCCTACTCATCTCCTCCCCATCCCTAAGAGACTCAAAAACACCATGGCTTCTTCAAACCCATTCGTCTCCTGATTATGGACATCATCGAAAGCTCATTGAAGTCAATGGGAGTCTTTGTATTGACATCAGTGTGCTTTGAATCAGATCCTGTAAGAACTATGCTCAGCCATTCTGGGTTCAGAAACAATACCTTGTGTGTTATGTGATCGATCATGACTAAGCAACATTTGAATAGCCAGAGCAATTAAATGTTCTCAATCAACTAACAATGGAAAAAACAATGCAAACAAATTCACTCACTACTCTGAATGGCAAGCAAATTTGTGCAATATGCTCACAAACATTTAACAAGCAGAAAAAGAGGTTAAATTCAGTAAGCAAATTATTTGTGATGAATCATTCCCTTAGCTCTATCATTGTCCATGTTTAAAGGAAGGAAAATATTTCAAAAACGTAAGTGAAGCAATTACTCCTTTCAGTGAAAGAATAGCATTGTACTTCAAAACAACTGGTAAAAAACATGTACATCGAACAAAATGGAAGCTAGAATAGTTTATTTTAAAAACATACAACAGATATTTTGGCATGAGAGATGTACTTGTGGCAGGTATTTCTGCACTAGAGACACATGGGATTTAAATAGGGATACACCATAGTTTTAATAATACACATTAACCTAGGACTTCTTGGACTAGATACAGGGATTGTCCCTTAATATCTGTGACACAATTTTTTATGGAAGCATGTTTCTGATATAGGTATAGTAGTAAAAACTTAGCATGACACAAACTATCTTAGAAGAACACATCAGCACAATTATTACCATTACAAACCAAAAGGAACACATATAAAGAGAATTAAAATATTTTATAGAATATGCATCTTTGCTAGAATGCTACTGGACTTGCCTGTGAATTTTATATATATATATATATATATATATATATATGCCTGATACTGCAGTCCTCACAAAGTTTAGCCTTCGTATGGATGGGGACTAACAGTGTAAGATTGGGCCCATTATATTTAATATGTTAATTTCTGGTGTCAGAGCCTAATAAGAGGGTCTATATCCTTCTAAAGTCTAGTTCTATAGAATCACAGAGGGGATTTATAAAATTGTATTGTCCAGTGGAAAAAACTAATAAAACAGAAGTGAGATTTAGAAGACAAATGTAATGAAAAATGTCAATTCTACAATAAATGTCAATTTAGAGCAATAATGAATGACAAGGACATCGGTCTTCATTAGCCATTCAAGCCCTCTGAAAGAGTGCAATAAAAACAAAGTAATTTTAATTAAGACAAAGTTTCTTTATAGCATATGTATATGCATGTTAAAAGATTCTGAATTTATTTTAATTAAAATATATATTTAATAAGAATAAATTCAGAATACTTATGTAAGTGATAAATCTTAAAGTACGGGTTCCAATTGTCATAATAATTGTCCTCGGGGGTTGGGTGGCACTGAATTGAATTATCTCCATTTAGAATCCAATTGCAGTCCTGCAAAAATCATTCCTGACTGATGTTTATATTTAGTACAGACTCTGCTGTTCCAGAGCCTAATTAGTTGCTTCAAGTTGCTATGAAAGCTTAAAGGGCCAAATCCAATTTTCCTTCCACAAGAAACTCTCTTCAAATCGCAATGGGAAATTTTCTTCCATAAGTCCATTTAACTTAATTAAGTCCATAGTTAAATACATTTAAAAATATTTGATATTTTTCTTCATCACACATAATTCTAACTAAAGAAATAGATCATCTGGCTTAAGCTCTTCTTTATCACTATTATTTATGTAAAACATTTCTAGCTATGGAATTGCTGTTTTGTTATATAGAATCATTGGAATATGGCAATCATAGATGGAAAGGAGATATTGGGCTACATTTCAATATATTTTAAATGAAGGCCTGAGATCTAATGCAAAAATGCAAATGCAATACACAGCCACATTTGTGAGTACAATTGTGGTGACTGAAAAATTAAAAAGTAGCTACATCCTGATGCAAACAAATAATTAGGTATCCAAAATGGCCATTTATATGTGCATGACCACACAGAATACAGATGTACGTGTATTTTCCTTTAAAAATTTAGCTCATTAGATCATCTTGCCCTTCTTCCTGTCAATGCAAGGTTGTTTCCCAAAGTATACTTTCTTGGTTTTTGTCCAATCTAGTTTGTAAAGGTCCCAAAGAGGACAATGTCATTTTCACTACCAATAATAAAGTAATTAATTTGTATACATACATATTTGGATCAACCACCTGCACTTGGAAAAATAACCACACAGACAATTTGAATGAAACTGGAGGCAAAAGATTATCCAAATGGGAAAGATATAAAAGTAGAGCAAGCAGAGTGAATCAGGAACTTCAGCAAACGAAATTCTCTTTGTAGGGATAGCATTTTTACTATCATCTAGTTACATATTAGATTTTCCAAATATATTATTTTTTCATACCCCAGTATGGCATGGTTTCAGTTAAATGTATGGAAAGTAATATTATCCAATGAATATTGTCTGATATGTCAAGCCATTACATTGAAATACTACAAATACATAATTTTGTATAGAATCTATAAACAGTTACTATTTTAGGATGCTTTTCTTTTTCCTTAGGAAAATATAAGCTGGATATGAAATTTTGAACTGTTATCACATTGTGCATAATAATCCCTGTAGAGCAGGTCTGTTACTGAGTTCTTCACTAACTGTTTAGATTTTCTCAATCAAAGACTGTATTCCTTATGCACCTAAAGCTCCCACTGACTTCAGCAGGAGTTTTAGATGCCTAAAGAATACAGGGTCAGCCCCTGAGAAAGTTATATTCTTTTGTAAGATTTCATGTCTGTACTGCCAGTCAGTTCACATCCCTTTAGAATTGCCTTTTATTACAAATTATAGAGACAGAGGTGCCCCTTTCAGACAAGAAAGGGGGTGGTGGGGAGCAGAGGTCAGACTGCGCACAAAAGCTGACAAGCTTACTGAATAAAAACACAAAATAAAGGAGCTTATTAAGCTGTCATCAGTGGGTAAGTATATGCAAACAACAGGCCCTCACGCATTAGTGTAGTCACCAAAGCTGGATTTAAAAAAAAAAAAAAAAAAAAAGTCAAGAGAAAGCCTTAGCAAAAGTGTTACTTTTCATTTATACAATTTGCTCAGACAGGAATGGTACAATTGAAAATCTTACAAAATAAAGCCAGATTATGTTCTATCACTGGTGTAAACCTAAAGCAAGATTGTCAGCCTGAAACATCGAAAGATCAGAAGTCTGGCCCCCAAGAAGAGAATACTGGCCCAAAAATCATGAGATGTTAAAAAAATGATAAAATGGATTTGCATTCTAGTTTTTGAGCCCTGAGGATCCCCTCCTTTAGCTTTCCTCTGTAACCAGGAGGGCTATAAATTTACTTGTTTTTTGTAATAAAAGCTGAGATTGTTCATATAATCACATGACTCCAAGAGCTCAAGCTTTCTGGGAAAAAAGGAATAATCACCTTTGATGAAATTGTGAGAGTTGGTAACTGCTAAAGTAACAGCATTAGTTCTGATTCTCTTCTCACTCAGACCTCAGTAATTTCACATTAGTTACTGCAGATTTATTCCATTGTAGGAGCAGAGTTTGGCCATGAACTGACAAAAATTTTCTTGTTCATGTGCATACTGGAGCTTGTGGGCACAGTGCGCACAGGAGCTTGTGGGCACAGTGCGCACGGATGATATTTATTTTCAAAGATACATATGCACATCTAGCCAAACTGAAAATTAGTCCAGAATTGGACATTTGAAAGCCAGTCTAGTAGTAAACTAGAGCCTGACTCAACGCTCATTGCACTCAATAGAAAGACACCCATTGACATCGCTGAACAGTGGATCAAGCGCCTAGTGGCTAAATTAGAGGAACCGATTGTAGAGTGCTTTGACATTCCAATGGCATCAGACCAAAGGAAGACAAATCAGGGATAAACTTTTACATGCACCTGACACCTTGGCCATGCCCTCTGTTGCCATGGCAACAGGCCAGTCCCTCCAAGGAGCGATATACAAGAACAGCCATGATGCATAGCTGTTACTTAGCAATAAATACTCTAGGATTTTCACTTTGGCGTAAAATCTGTTTTTTCTCTCACATTTTAAACATGTTCTAACTTTACGGAGTATATTATAAATATTTTTGCCACCCCTCCTCAATCCAAAAGCATCTGTAAACATGGTGAGTGCTTTTACATGGCAAATGATTAGGTTATTTAATTAATTTTAATCTTCGTAGGTAAATGTAAAATACAGAGGAATCGCAGGGAGCAGAGGTCACTCAGCACCATTCAGGATGCATTCAGCATCTTGTAGGATTGGGACCAAAGCTGGCTGTCAAAGACAAGAGGCAAAATTTCTTCCTGTTGCCTCAGGCTAGAGATGGAAATTGTAAGCAAGCAGTGGATAATTTAAATATTAAACTAACTACTCACAACTATCTCTAGGAGGTTTTTTTATTAATAACTTTACCATTATTAATAGTGCTGCACACTAGAAGAGCTAAAGGTTACACAAATGTCATCATAGCTGCCATCCATATTAATAGCTTCAAAAGAAAGCGGAACAAAAATGAAATTCACGTATATATATCTATATATATATATAGATATAGATATAGATATATATATATCTATATATATATATATATATATATAGAGAGAGAGAGAGAGAGATATAGATATAATAAATAAAATACTCACAAAACCTGTAAGGCACATATTTTGGCAGTAAACATAAGACTTACAAAAGTTCTCTCCCCTTTTCTCTCTCCTCATTTTCATTACAATTAAACTCCAAAATGAAATAGTTCTATTATAAAAAATTCTTTATAGCACTGTAAATTTACACTGCATTGCACAACCCTTGGGTCCAGCCCAGGAAAACACTTACTCATGCAAGCTCTTGCCAAGATCTCAATTAAAGTCAATGAGACTACTAATCGAACCATGATTTCAATGGGAATGGACAGGTATAACTGAGGGCAGAATTTGAAGCCATACCTTAAATAATAGGGATGAATATCTACCCTGACTTCCACCTGTGATGACTGCCATCCCCTTTGGTGGGGTTGTGTGGAAGTTTGACTCTAAATTATGCAACTATTTAAATGATTAATCTCTGTATGTTTTCTGTTCTGAAGCAGTAAGCAAGACAGTGCTGTTGAAATGTTCATGAGACCCGTCCATATTAAAACTGATCCCTTCAGTATAATTCTACTGAGTTAAGTGTCTCAGTCTTCTTCACTGCTGGGCTTACTTCCCTCAAGAGAGCTTTGTTTAACTCAGAGTTGGTCTGCAGTTGCAAAGTCCCAGAATAAGCAGCTCTTCCTATCATAGATCATTCTGAGTTTAGCCAGAAACAATATAAAGCCTTCAAGGCCTAGGTCCACAAATACTCCACTGACAGTTCTTTTTGCCTAGCTTGAGTGGCCAGGCGGAGATTGGAGAAAAGACAACAGTTTGCTCCTTTATTATTATTGATTAGTTGTATTGCCATAGTGTGTAGTAGTGCCAGTCACGGACCAGGACCCCATTGTGCTAGGCACTGTACACAGTCCCTGCCCCCAAAAGCTTACAATCTAAGTAAGTAAGAGACAACAGATGGATACAGATTGACAGAGGGAGGCTGTGGTCTCAGCACCCTAACCCCCTGTACAGTTTTTTTTGTAGGCATCATGGAAGAGGAGAATTCAAATGAGAATTAGGCACTGAGACACTTCACTAGAGGCCTATTTGCATCTTTAGGTACAAAAATGCTTTTAACAATCTGGACCTAAGTGAAAAGGTATTAAAAACATCACTGGTTGGTTCATACATTGTATGTACAACACCTTGTCTCCTCAAATGCTCCTCAAGTGTGCACCCTACAATAGTCTCTCTCCCCATTGTGGACAAGGCTACCACGGGGTGGCAGCATACTGGTTTGGCTAATCCCCACGGCCTCCCACAAAGTAGTAATGCAGAAATTACTCTAAAGCCATCCCCTCCCCTCAGCAGCAGTGGGTATTATGGGCTAGGCCCTACAGGCATCTTAGAACTACAGCTGTTACAACTACAGTGTGTGTGGTGTGCGTGGATGCACCAAAACAATTCTATCAAAATAGCGCTTGTGGGTGGGTTAAACCATTGCAAGGATGGGTGATGCTACAAACCATTTTGTGCAATCAAGTGCCACTGAAGCTAAGGAACTGAATTGTTTGTTTGCAACAGCTGTCAGGAAGTGTTCCTTCTGAACTGGTGCAGAAGGATTTTAATAATTGCTAGTGTAGGAGGGCCAAACCCTTTACAGAACCATGACAGGAAGTATGAACGAGACAAGTTTTCCTCAACTTAATGTAGACACACCCACTGATCAAGGGCAGGATGCAGATCTAAAGAGACAACATGGCTACATGGGACCTTAGAAGCCAGGAAATCCTGTGTCTAACCCCAGCTGTGGCAGACTCGATGTGTGGCCTTGGACTAGTTATGTAACCTCGCTCAGTCTTGCTATCTATCTAATAAAAGAAGTAGGACAATAGTACTTACCTACCTTACAAATTAGCCCAATTGGTAAGTAATAAAGCAGGTTTGCCCTTGGAATCCTCATTATACAAAATGTTATATTTTATTGAAACATAGTGTCCTGGGCAGGATACCCACCAACTTGAACAGCTTTATACGTGCAGTGTGTCTCTGAAAAGTTCAAGTAGCAAAGGTGATTTTTGCAAAAGGTGAAATGGTGCTATTGGTCTCTGTTCAATGCTGCACAGAGAGGAGACTGCCAGGATCCTAGGCAGGGAAAGCTGATGAGGTTGCAAATCATCAGCTCCCATAAAGGAGCCAGAAATTCAAAACAGAGTCTTTTGGGGTAATTTACATGGCATACAACACAGAGGAACAATCAGAGAAATCATTCGACAAATTAATGGGATTAGTTTTATGAATGATGTATTTGAAAGTGAGTAATGAGGGTGTAGTTCTTTAACTAAGTCTATGGTTTATGCCTCATGGAAATCCCTTCCTGCCAACAGCTATGTAAGTTGAATTCCCTCTACAGTCCCATGCAATTCAATGGGAGAAAATATTATTTGGACACTTTAGAGTTGAGGCATATGGCTTGTCTAATAATGACATGAATAGTTATGGCTGGTTTGCAATTGTATCAGCTCTGTGCTTCCAACAGCACTGGAGTTCTTGTTAACAGATCCTTTCTTCGCTCTTAAAAGTGCAGGATAACATCTGGGCCTGTTGGGAAGCACTCTTGCAATAATGAAGTACTTTGTGTAATTCATCTTTCCTCGCCAAGCCGCATCTGTCCGCTCCCCCTGGCCTTCTCCATTCCCACCCCGAGCTCCCCAGGGCTGTGGAGGCATACTGGAGCTGCAGCAAGCTGTCTCCATCAACGGGTGGCACTGTTTGCTTTTTTCCTCCTCACTCTACAAAGAGATCCGGTGCTGCCACCCCACATTACACCTAGGGTAACATTTTCAAAAGTGCTTACGTCACTACATCTCCCTGTGGATCTAGTGCTAACTCCCACTTCAGGGTCTTAAATACAAAATATAGGCACCAATGAGAGCCTCAAAACCCCCACTCAGACGCCACCTCACCCCTAAATTCCCTAAGCACCTCAATTGCGGTTAGTGAGCAGGTGCAAAACCACCTAAGTCTAATACCACCAAACTGCCTGGTGCCCTAGTTCATGCTCTCCCCGGTGGGATTCTCCAACTTGGCATTCCTCCATCTATTTTGCCTGCAGGGCCAAATCTGGTAGGTATTGTCCGAGCATGCCTTACCCGCACAAAAGACAACCAAATCTAGACTTTTTTGACGTGGATATGTATGTCCCAGAATACCTGACAGCCCAGTGGGTAGAGCTCTCATGCAGGCTGTGGGAGACCTGTTTTCAAATCCCCACTCTGGCTGATTTGGAGCAGGGACTTAAACCCAGCTTTCCCAAATAAGTGCCTTAACCGTGAGGCTATTGGGTATTCTAGAGTGAGAGTGCTCCCAACCTGTCCTGCTGAAGCTGTTCCCTTGTGTATTAAATAAATAAATATTAACTGGGCTCAAGAGAGACTGACTTCATAGCCCAGTGGTTAGGGGACTTGCCTGTGATGTAGGTCCCTGCTCCAATAAATATTTCATTTGTTATACAAAATGGAACAAAATGGAAGAGACTGAGAGAGCCCCACCTCAGCACGCCCAATAGCCAAGGCAGCAATAGGGGAGACCTGCTCCAAATCAGGCAGAGTAGGGGTTTGGAAACAGGTCTCCCACAGCCCCAGGTGAGCACCCCCTAACCACCTGGCTATAGGCAATAATGTGATGGGTCTCGCTCTCTCTCTCTCTCTTTTTGAGAAAGAGCGGAGGTGGCTTAGGAACCTCGTTCTAGGAGAGGATTCACTGCTCTGAATCCTGAGTGGAACTAGACACGGGGCTCAGACTCCACCACTCTCCTCGGCATTTCCTACTGGCTAGCATAGACAGTAGCCAGGAAACCAGAAGCCAAGTCTCCCCTTCTCAGGCATCTAACTCCCCCCACCTTTGTATAGGGGAGCCTGGGCTCCTAACTTGGAGCTGTGAATTCCACTAGGCAGCTGGGTGCCTAGAAGTTAGGTGTTGTCATGCCTACGTCCCTTTGTGGACTAATCCTTAGGAGCCAACTGGACACAGAAAGTCATTGGGACTTAGGCTTCTATGTACCTGCATCACTTTGGGGATTTAGGCTCCTAAGTCACTTAGATGCTTTTGAAAATGTTACCCCAAGTACCTACCTACCCTGGGAAAAATTTCTGAGCAGTTTTAAAACTTGTTCAGCTAAACTCATTTTAAAACCATCCAAGTAGCTGGTGTGCACTTGGTTTCAGGCAGTTTAAAATGTCTTAAAAATGCTCTAATAAAAACAGGTTAACAGCACTTAGAAAATTTCCCAGTGTAGATAGGCCCCTGGAGCTATATTAAGCCCTTTATCTATGGATGCAGATCAAACACATAATAAGATCCCAAAATCTCATTCTAGCAGGTTAATTCTCTCTAATTAGGGGCTCTCTTTTGAAGGAAAATGTCTATGCTCCCCTCCCAATCCAAATTTCATAACGACAGTTTCCCCATGTGATCAGCTACCATCTTGCCTGGGCTCTTCGTTGATGACACTACACCACAGTCTACTCAGAAGGTTGCTCAATTTTTCAATAAAAATAAAAAGCTCTTCAGTTCATCACCGAGCATTCTCCACCGCTACCAGCACAAAAGTGTTTCATGATTTGAGCTTCTAATTCCACTGGACCCCACTTTCTTGAAACAACAAAGGATTTCCTGAGCATCTGACCCTCCCCATAACTAGAGTTCAACCCTAGCCAAGTATGCAAGTTTTGTTAATTAAAGATTAGTGTGGACTCCGAATGAAGCAACATGATATAATATGACCTGAAGATTCCCTAGATGATTCATGTCAACTCATTTAAGCTAGAAATGCAGTTTAATTAATTTACCACTTGGAAAAATTATTTTCTTCCATATAAAATTACCAGATTATATATTGAGACCTCAACATCTTAATTCTCAAACTAAAAATAAGGGTCCTGCTTTTGACCTCACTAACTGGATTTGTCTATGCTGAGGAAAAGCAGAATGTTAGAAAACATGTTAACTAACACGATGGTAACGTGACTTTACATCCTATTTAAAAGAGGAACAAGTAATGTTTAAAAATGTGTTAGCTGGTTGTAATAGCCCATGCCAGGACCACCTAAAATGTTTTCAAACACCACTGGATTTGTCA
The DNA here is from genome assembly GCF_002925995.2 of Terrapene triunguis. Classification (NCBI taxonomy): domain Eukaryota; kingdom Metazoa; phylum Chordata; order Testudines; family Emydidae; genus Terrapene; species Terrapene triunguis. The sequence continues at coordinate 3,777,748 of NW_020664471.1, read as the reverse complement.
GCGCCAAAGGCAAAATCTTTTAATCCCATGTTTTCTAACATGATACATCTTCAGAGTGTAATCAAGGCCACTTACACATATGTAAATCCAAAATAATTCCCCTAAAGACAACTGAATTACTCTAGATTTAAAATGGGATAAAATCATAATCTGGATCATGATTTTTAAAGTGTATTTGCTTTAACACTAATCTGACAAACAAACCAAAAAAGGGGGTTGGTCTTACTCAACAAGCCTCTGGTTTGCTATCAGCTGCTATTCAAGGCTGTTCCTCCCCACCGCCACTGTATCATCACTTATTTTTATTATTTTTTAAATAAAATAAAGATTTGTTTTGGTTGAAGTGGAGACTTTTTCAGTAGCACACACTGAATTGCGCTATGGGTGATTATAAAGATACCTAAAAACCTACAAAGACAATCTTGCGGTTTCACAAAACACGTATGTCAGTTTCAAACCTTCACTCCCTTCCATTCGTCTTCAGCAATGTAAGGGGAGAACCCGTCAAAAGATTGTTTATACTCATGAATGGCAGCACCCTTAATTCAGATCTACAGGGCTGTAATTATATTATTACAGTAAATCAAACATTGCCAGGGTCTTTCCAATCGTATTCATTGTCTGAAATTAACAGCAAATGGTGGTTGATTTGCTTTTCTTCCCTAGATACAGACAGACTGGAGGGAGGAATTAGAGCAAACTAACCCGGCTGCCCGGAAAAGCTGGATTCAGAAATAAATATTTTAACTTTCTAAGAAAAGAAACCACCGCGGAGAGGGAAAGGAAGAGGAGACCCGCCACAGCACTTGATAGAGAGCGAGTGCAAAGCAATTAGTGGGCTGCTAAATCCTGTGTTACAATAAATCAGTGACCCAAATCCCCCTTTTCCCCAATGCCCTTCATTATTAAATCAACTTTAATGAACTAGCCCCTTCTCTCCCTCTCCAAACCAAATACGGTTCTATTTTCATTTGCACCTGCCTATCACAATGGCTGGTGTGCGACAGGAATGTGTATAGGAAGCGATCTAGAGCAGTGTGTGTGTAATTGACAAGTTCCCAGCCTTGCCCTTTGAATCCGCGCCTCTGCCCAGATCCCGAGGCAATGCCCCATCGGACAAACCAAGCCTGATTCAGAGGCGGTCAATACAAACACTTTAAAGCGACAGGCACCTCCTGTTTTCTTTGTATTAACACCAGCTAACCCCTGTATCTAACACTAACCCACACTCCCTTGTCCGGGTTCTCAGCGTTTCGTTTGATAGCTGGATGTGCCACATCTGGCGCCTGGCCCGAACAGGCTCCATGCATGACGAACGTGTCAATATGTGGTGCGAGAACAGGGCTGCGAGCTGAGAAGGGTTTTGGTTTTTTTTTAAACTTCCACGTACGTATATTGTGCCCTAATCAGGTATTCTAAAAGGATGCCTTAAAGGGGACGGGACCAAAGCTAGTTTTGACAAGAGACAGGCTAGAATGGGAACTGCAGAGACAGTCAAGAACAAGTCTGTTATCTTACAAACTACACTTCAGGCTGTCAGCTGCGAGAGATTTACAGGAAAATCCCCTTTCCTGGGACTGAACCTCCAGGAAAGAAACGCTGGGTTTCCGCCGAGAAAGACTCACTCAAGCATATTCACCCTAGATAGCCCCTCATACAGGCCTGAGTGGGGGCATGCGCTGCCGCGCCAGATCGCTAAGGGTACAGTGCAGGGAAAGCCACTTAGCAGCAATAACATTGCACACCGCCTTATGCATCTCTGTGAGTAGGTTCTTTGGGGGGGGGCTATTTATCTGTCCGTGTTTGACTCTATGAAAGAGGGAGAGATCTCTCTTCTCCCTCGCCCCTTCTAGCCGCCACCCCCCCCCCCCCTTACCACCATCACCAGCTGCAGTTAGCGTGAAGGTGGCGTCTGTTTTCATACTAAAGTACAGCTCTTTGGGGGCGCTGTTTTAGAGGGCTGAGCGAGTCAATTGGAGTTGAAGTAGCTCACCACTGAGCAGCTCCAGCCCCGAGTCGTGCTAATAATTGGTCGCAGCTGGCTTAGGGGTGTTAAGTGTTCACTGTGTGTTGGGGGGATAATTGGAAGGGGAAGTTTGAGAAACAAAAGTGCAATATTTTATGGCTGGTTTACAGTGGTGTCAAACTCCGTAGTAAACACATTGCTATTGAAAACCCAGTGTGAGCCTATCTGAGTCGTCAGGAGCAGCTAACCCCTGGTAGCTAACAGAATCGCCGGGCTAAGCCGGGGCTTGGCGTATTAGAATTTTTTCCCGCACATTTGATTTTTCCCATGTCTGAGATCGCTAAAAGTTCCTTACCCAAGAGGGACTGTAAACTGCTGCTGGCGGGGGTGGCTGGAGAGTCATTTCAGGTGGTCTCCACAACTCTTTCGACTAAGGGAGAGCGATGATGAAGCTGGAAATTCCTTTTAAAAACTAAGCCGAGCAGTAGGCAGAAGTCTTGTATTTTGCTAAATTAAGATCTACTGAAGTAGCACTGGCAACGCAGTAATTAACTGTATGCAGCAATGTTGTTTTAGCCCTGTAGCTCCCGGGCTATTAGAGAGACAAGGTGGGTGTCAAAGCGTCTCTTTCTCACCAACAGAAGTTGGTCCCGTAAAAGATCTTGCCTCACCCACCTTGTCTCTCTAACGCAGAAACGGACTGTCCATTTTGCTAGGGAAGTAACTCGGTGATTGATGGATACATTGCATGCAGGCAGAAAGTGAAAGGCGTTTGAGGACAAACTGAGCACTCTCAATTGTGTTTCTACAGTGGATGAAGAACCCCGATGAAAATGAACTAAGAAAAGGCTTTTCTTATTAGGACATACACACCGTTGTGTTATAGTGAATTTGACATCAGTTACATGGTTTGGGTCCTTTACACTCTTTTCCTCTAATTAAAATTGATGCTTATGTCAAAAACCAGAATAGATTGGGGAAAGTATGATGACTTTTGAGTTTCTTTCCTCTGTCTCCGTCAGAAATTTATAGATAGTGATTTCTAAACCCGGATAAGCGTTAGAGGCCTAATCCTGCGTTAATTTTGTCACTGAGGTTAGCAGATGCAGGACCATGCCCTATCGGGGATTTTAGAATAGACATAACAAAAAATAGCAGGCTGGTTTTGAAAACGCTCACGGTTCCCCGTTGTGTGTGCCCCGATGACCCCCAGTATGACATTACAGATCTGTTCCTGGACCATACGTCTGCCCAAATGTGAATAGATAAAGTCTGTCGGGTTTTTAATAGTCGCTTTGCAAGGTAAGGTCTTATCAAACATTAGTGTTCACTCACGGCAGTGACCTCGCCCCGCGCTATTCGCAATGAATGGAATAGGGTAAACAAAAAGGCAGCGATGTACGTGGCTTCGCAGCTCTTTCTAGGGCATTTGCAATCTGATCAGAGCAGCCAAGTCAAAAGGAAATTCTGCTAGTGTCTGAGGAGACAGCGGGCAGCCAAAATAATCATAAAGAAAGAATCTGAGCCAAACGGAAAACATGTTTCTGATTTAAATTTAATCTATTCTGTAATTAGATGGCATGTCATTTATGAAAACATAATTAACACAAGGGATTTTTGCTCATTAGAACATTCTCCCAGCTGGGCGTGTATTTTCTAATTGGCGTTTTTAGAAGCGTCTATTCATGTGTTTGTTCTCGTTCAGTTTCTACATGACGTGACTGCTCACAAGGAAAATGTGACATGAAGAAGATTGACTTCATTTACCTATTATAAGGTCCACCAGCCTTCAGCAAACAGGGGAATTAACTGACAGCGCTTCCTCTAGTCTTTGGTACAAAAAGCAATCACTGATCGTGAGCAGATTTTTCAATAAGATGTTCCATAATGCCTATCCCAGTTTAAAGGAACCCTAGTGTCTACACATGTGTAAACACTGAAGTTTGTTGTTGTTGCTCGTTGCATAGATAATGCAGGACAGAAGTTTGGTTTCCATTTTGTGAAGATGACTAATTATTTCCAAATTATTCTCTGCATACGATGAAAGTATCTATTTGAATAACATGTGAAAGGAATACAGTACGATCATTAAAACCCACCGAGGAAACCAGAGAATCTGCAATTCTAACATGTTTAATATAAATCATCAGTTTTGCTACCTTGTAGAAACACTGGATTGCTTTCTACGGAATAAGAGAACAATCTTGAAAACCAATGTTTAAAAATTGAGTTTATTTCCTACTGTCAAGCTATTATCGATATCCTAGTCTGTACTACAGTGATTAGTTTGAATTTCTTCCTATGAGGATGTATTACATCATATGGAGTAACTGAAAACCTCTAACAGAAGTTGTAGTGTAGTGTGCGAGATGTTGTTTTTAGTATGTGTTATAGTTATACCTGGCAGCATGGAGGCAATAATTAGCAAACGCTTTATTTAGTTGGTTGTTGATTTTTTATTCTAGAGCTACAAAAAATGTTTTCTCCAGTTTTATCCCAGGAAAGAAATTGGCTTCCCAATCCCAATTTTTGCATGTACTCATGGGGAAGAGGCGATATTAAACTGGCATCTGGCCTTTCCTAGACTGAAAATTGACCGTTCTGTTCATTTCGACCTTTAGTTCTTATGGGGGAACTGGTACCTTTTGCTACCGAAGAAATCAAAAACTGCCTATTTGATTTCTTTTAAAAAGTAGCTACGGGGAACGCACGTTCTAATATTGTTTTATTTTTTTCATCAACGTTCCACACACACTGCGAAATTCAACAGGAATTTCAATCCAAATGGGCACGTTGAAATTAATGTGGAGGTGTAATAGTCGCACGATGCAACATTTCTGGCAAGTGGAGTAATGTCAGTGTACAGTAAGAATAATACTGAGCCCTGTTACAGTTAATACTCCTTCTAATCTTCCATTTGCCAGGATTCTGTGTATTTAAGATTCACACGATAAAATACACAATAAACCTAAATAACGACCACAGTGCCAGGTGAGGAACAATCACATTTCCATTCTCATAATATTCGGGGGGAAGGGGAGTTGTCGTTTGTATTGATTAGGGTTAGCATTTTATTGTACGTATTTTGAGGGAGTTTATATCTTCTTACGCTTCCTTCGCTTTCCAACATCACAATTTTATTTTTTATTTATTTTTTCTTAGGTGAAAGAACAATCAGAAAAGGCTACTAGGCCAGGCGTCGCTATACGCCTTCTCCCATAATGACATTACTTCTGCACCAATTAGCAGAATGAAAATGTACAATATTCCTAATCTTTCCCCACTGCTTTGGTATACAGGCCAGGGTAAATCTGTCAGAATGAATCACTTCAGAGATGATGTCAATATCTTTAGGTGTGTATGTCTGTTGAGCGTGTTTGTGTATAAAGGTTTCCTATCTTTTCCGTATTATAAGTAAAGAGTTGTTAGAAAAGAGCAGAAACTATAGATCTGTATAGATGATAGATCAGAAGTGATTTTGTGTATATAAAATTTAAATGGTGATGAACTAATATCTACAAATCTTTAGAAAACATTAACTGAAGTAACTTATTTGACTCGATAAACATTAGTCTCAAAAGGATGTTATAACTATACTTGTCCAAAGAATGTTACATTTGTATTTAGAGGGAGGCTTGTTAACACAAGATGACATTTTTCGACCCATTGGGCTGACATTAGTGATAGTCAAATACTATTTATTCGATGTACTATAATCACTCGGTATGCCAGGCCAGGAACAGCAGTGTTATAGGTATATCAAGATCAAAGCTTTCTAGTTCTTTCATACAGATCACAAATGCAATCAGCTCCACCCTATATACACCCCGCTCTGCGGTTACTACATACTTTTATTCCCTTGGTATGAAGAGCGCCAACAGGTTGCCTGTGGTGAGAAATAAACCCTTGACACATTTTTCCACATCCTATCTGTACACGTCGGCTGGTTTTCACTCGCAGTCTGGTACAAGCCCAGACGTTTTTAAAGAAACCCTAAAGATGACCATTGTCTACCGTGTCACGTCCAGCCGATCTGCAAAAGCTACCTGTAATTCCTTTCAAAGAGCCCAAGCGACCCCCATGGCACCAGCGCCAGAGCGCCCCAGCCCCCTGGGCTTACCTGGAGGATGTTGGCATGCTGCAGCCTTTGCAGGAGGATCATCTCCTTGACGATTTTGTAGGAGGCTAGCCGGTAGCAATCTTCTAACGCCGCGTATTGCTTCACGCAGTTCTCGATGTCGTGCCCCCCAAAATCGACCGATTTCAGCGCCACGGCCAGCGTGCGGTTCAGAACGACCTTGTAGACAGCTTTGGTGTAGCCGGAGCCCAAGTAATGCAGGCTGGTGACATTGTGGATGTCTCGGCACCCCAGCAGAGGGGGGTTCAGAGCCAGGTCTACTTTGGCTTCGGGATAGGAGCCCCCGCGGCTTTCAGCCTGCGGCGCTTTCCCCTTCTCCAGCCGAAGAGTCTGCTCCGAGGAGGTCCGCTGCTGGGCAAGGTCCATCAGCCGCCGCTCCAGCGGTCTCACCAGCCGCCTGGCAGCAGCCGCGGGCGCCTGGTGCTTCTGGTAGCGGACCACCTCCTCGTAGCGCTCCCTGATCTGCCGGGCTAACTCCAAGCGCTGGCTCTCGCGGTCCTCCCCTGGCCAGTACAAAGGCGAGCCCGCAAACGCCGGGGTGACCCCGCGCCGCGGCTGCTGCTGGTGAGGATCAAAGCCCGGGATGAACAACACGTTCAGCAAAGTGCCCAGGAAGAAGGAGAGGCAGCAGCCGGCGGCCACCGCGATCTTTCTGCGCCTCATCGCAGCGCCCCAGCCTCTCCCCTCTCCCCCAGGGCTCAGGTTTGGGCGGAAAAGGCTCCCCGGGACCGCAGCCTCTTCACGTGGCCCCGCCGGCCCTCGCCCGGCTCAGGCACATCAGCCTGACACTTGCCTCCCTGCTCATGAGCTCCTGGAGCGCGGATTATTAGCCGGACCCGGAGGCGAGGTGGGGGGGGGATAATAACCCTGAGCGCTCCCCGCTCGCTGACGTCCCCTGATTGACAGTCCAGCCCGGCCCGTGGACCGGCGGAGCAGCAGGGGGCCCTGGGAAACGTAGTCTCTCGAATGACGCTCCCCACCGCCGTTTGATAGCCGGGAAGTCAGGACTACAACTCCCAGGCTCAGCCGCTGCTCCCGTGCACGGCCAGGCAATAGGCGGGACCGAAATGATAACGGTGTGCTCTGCAGAGTGGGGAGTAGGCTGGGCTGGCCAACAGCGCTATACCCAAGATCACACACCCGGGGGCCGGGGTAGGGGTAGCATTAGTGAAGTCACTTTTCTGGCAGGAGCCTCTGAGCTAGAGGAGGCAGGTTTAGCGGAACCAGAACTGCCAGCGGCTACTTGCGGCTGTGGGAGGGAGGCGCCTTCATTTTGGGATTCATTAGTAAAATCTCCCCCTCTAGTGATGAAGGCTTATCTCACCCCCCCCACCCACCCTGGTGTGTGTTTATGTTTGAGCGAGACGTTTAAAATCTCACCCATACTTATTTGTTCAAGATCACTCGTTCCCATTCTCCCAGTTTGACAGCGCTGGCTGAACTGGCATCAGACCAGTCACATGTTGAGAAGCCAGTGCTTGAGAGCGCAGAAAGCAGCTCGCACAGGAATACAGAAGTGAGGATAAGCACACAAAGGGAAGATTTTGCCGATGAATTTTCCACATATTTTCTTGCAGTTGGTTACCTTACAAATAAAACAATCTGATTAAGATAAATAACATCTAATTCATTATGTCTGCGTGAGGTGGTGTATATATTTTCTCTCTCAACGCAATAAGATGGTACAACATTACCCAGGAAGTAGTAATGGCCTTGTGTCCTCTGGCAGGATCAAACTCTGACTAATCATAAGTTTACTGATAATATAAGAACAGCGGAATGTGATTTCGAGATGAAAACTGAAAGCAACGGAGGAGATAGGTTAGCTGTGTCACTCTAGACTAGATCTACAAATCATGGTCTCAACATGGGGTAGCCCCTGCCCTGCTGGAGATGTGAATTGCAGGGGTGAGTGCTAATGACATGGTTATCCATCAAGCCCACATTACGATGCTGTTAGCAACTAATTAACAAATACAATCGGCCCAAGAAACGTCACAAAGAAAAGCACGTCAACAAAAGAAAAGCCATAAAGAGTCTGGGGGGGACTGCGAGCTAAAGTTCACCGGGATGCAAAAAGAAGAAGCATTTCCAATAAAGGAAGGGGATCATTTAAAGCACGAGTCATTTAGATAATACACATCGGCTACAAAAATTCCGTTTACCCTCACAGGCGCGTGTGCCTGATGCTTGAAAGCATTTATTTTCGGTGATAGTAGAAAGTAAAGCAATATACTTTGTATGGCTTGTAATTAGTCAAAATCCAAAACTGTTGTTTGTCCATTTTTGTTGCATGTGTTACACGTGATACCGAGTCTATGATTGCATGCTGACTCATAAGGAATAGTGTTTTCAAGAGACATGATATATTAATAAGAGGCCTATATAGTCAAGATAATCGGGAGAGTTTAAAAGATTCAGTTTACGTTTACAATGTAATCTTTTCAATCACTGGTTTAACTAAGAACCGTCAGTCACTTGTAATAAAACTGTCCTGAGGGTGAATTACAAGTTTATGAGAAGCAGCCAGCAGATCAAATGGCTTTTAATGAGGCCTAATTTTGACATATTTTAATAGTAGCTGTACAGTCAGGCTTGAAACATAATACCAAGAGCAAATGGAAGAGCTAATGTCAAACATGGTGAGAGCCTCAGAATGAGGACAATAAATTACCAGTAAAGAGACCTTGTCTGAAATAGGTGTGGTTCTAACAAGCCATTAAATAGCCTGCAGCACATTTCCTGAACGCCTCGCGGTGTTCTCATGCCAGCCTGTCCCGTTAGCTTTGTGGCCATTGCAGCCTTTTTATGTGAGCAGAACTGAGCTGTGTAAGGAGACTGGGAGGAGATCGCATGCAAAAGCCAGATAAATACTGTATCAGTTAAGCGCCACCTACTGTTCCTTGCAACTGAATGCTCAACCAGCAACACACCCTCAGTCAGCGGCAAGCTTATTTCTGGACACAGCAACGGGGTGAAGCTTTGTGTAGTTGGATGGCAAGTAACAAGACATAAAACATCCCAACGGTGCGTGATGCATCTCATTTTTTTATTCTTTCCATTCTTATCTGATTGTCATCCCGGACAAAATTCTCTCCTCAGTGATACCACAGCCTGCTCCCAGGCTTGTAAGTGAGGGTAGAATTTGGCCCGTGATAATATCTCGCAAGTGCAACATAACTCTGATAATAACGACTGGCCGTATTTTCAAAGGTGCTGAACGCCTGCCGCTCCCGTTGATTTCAATGGGATGTGCGGGCGACCAGCACCTTTGAATCCATTCCTTTTTATTACATTATATTACATTACTAGGCATCTGAAACTCGCATACAACTAAATATATTGTACCTGGGTTAATGCAGGGCCTTCCCACTCTGATCTGTCAGCCACACCTGTCTCCGATGCTATACAATACTCGATCTGGGGCTAATTTATTGCAATGAATAATATAAATGAGAATCGTGCGCGTACCTGGACCCATCTACATTCCGGATCAGATAACCACTAAGCAATCACCAATCAAAGATCTCCGACCACAATGTCAAGTCTCTGACCCACTCTACGGCAGAAATAAAAGACTCTCCCAGAGCTATATGGGGAAATAATTCCCATTCGTCCAGAAATATTTTAAATATCACTTTTACGCGGTGTTATGATATGTTTGATTTTAAACCAATGTTTCCCATTTGTTCCAAAGATGTAAGTACATGAGTAAAGTTGGAGCGTTTATGAAACTGGAGAAACGAAGAGCAGAAGGAAACCCTGTATATACTAATTCTACCAACTCAGTTTTATTTGGGTTTATAATTTGCCCAGTAACATTCAAGGGCCTAGACAGACTCTGTCCGGTGAAAATAGTGAGGTTTAGGAGGGCAGGGCTAAATTCTTACTTTGTTTTCCCGGGATTTCAACGTTACAGATTCATCTCTCTTAGAGGACAAAACACTGAACTACCAAGGCAAACCTATTGGAGCAGATCTTCCTCCCACTGAAGTGCATAGCTATTTCGACTTCAGTATAGAAAGGATCCAGCCCCATTGCTTGCTACAACTGAGGCGGTACCTTCCCCTAGGATGGAAATGCTCTCAGACTCGGGGAACCGATTTTCAGCTGATCTTTTAAAATCCTTACTTCTCTAGCTCTGGGTTGCATTTTTATTTTAGCTCCTGTCAAGAATCACTGCTACAGTCTTAATTCACCCCCAAATGCTTGGGAATGGATTTAAGTGCTGTGATCTGAGGGAGAGAAACACCGACACTGCCTGTTCAGTCCAATGCCTTTCCCAGGCAGTTCGCTTTGATTACAGCACATCGGGCAATCTCTTCAAAGTGCACTATGGAATCAGTGGGCCAGGTTACCTCACGGTTCTCCGCCTCCTCACTCCCCCAGCAGCCCCGAGGGTTGTCTTATCAGCCCAGTCTTCTCCAGGGTTCTAATTTAGAGCTTTCCCCGGATCGCTCGCGTTCCTTGCAGACACCTAACAGCTATTTACCATCCTCACGTTTGAATCGCACAAACCATTTAGCGCGGGATTATCGAACTTCACAGACAAGCAACGGAAAGCCCCTGAGAGCTCACAATCCAGCCCCCTCCCTCTGGAAGATTTCTATCAGATAATAGGCCAAACACTGCCTCATTGAAAGGGAGGGAAGGGAAGCTTGTTTAGCCAGGTACTTTGCATTACAATTTTACCTGTGGGTGGTTTGGGGGGAGCAATGTAAATCTGCCTGTATGGGAGAAGGGTTGGTCTTGCTTGGTCTTCTGCAAGGGCCTCCTGCTGCTGGGAGCAAAAATGAACTTTTAACTGCTTTTCATTATTAAGGCTGATTTAAACCATTTCACAGGATAGCAGCCAGAATGAGGGGGATTGGGAGTATCCAGATTCTCTTCCTTCTTGCCCCCCTAAACACGCACACATTTAGACTTTGTCTCAGCACCCCACCGCTGAGTTATTTTCTCACCCCGCAGAGCTTTTGCTTTCCTGGATGTGAATTACTAGTTTGTTTCAGACCTTGTGATCAGTCCTTTAAGTTTACATCACCGCTCATATTCTGCCTCAAAGGCTTAGTTATGCTGGGAGAACTTGTTTAAAGCAGGGAACATTCATACCTTTGAATAGTAAGCATAGTGAAACACTAATAACAGCGCCCCTGCAAAATGAGTTTATTGCCTTGCTTTCCTGGGTGTATTGTTGCAGACAACTTTGCAAGCACATAATTTGTTTGGGTCTGACGCTGGGTTGTTGGTGCATGCATGCTAAGTGTAATATCTGACATTAGCTTGTGCCTTGTTTATGAAGTTTACAGGAAAAAATACAACTGCAAACAGATGCTTTCAAACACATTCAAGTGGGCCAGCTGTTTTTTAAATCAGGCCTCTCTCAAAGCCGGTTTTCTTCATTATATCATTCCCGACAGACACCATGAAATACATCACTCATTTAGATATGGAAGCAGACTCTGGAAGAGGACTTGTGTGGAACACTTTGATGTTCAGAGACAGATTTCAAAAGGCAGAAAACTTATTCGATGTTTCTAATTACAACCCATTCTGGGCCTGTCACTGATTATTGCATAGTACCTATGCTACATAAACTGGGAGTGTTGTTAAAAACACAATCTAGGAATCAAGAGTATGCTGAGACCAGCTGTCTGTAGTCTACCTAATTAAACTATGCAGGGAGAAAAATCAACAAGGATTTATAAACAAAGCTACTGACTAAAGTCAACAATGAGCTGCAGGGGACAGCAAACATACTTCTTAACACTTCAGGGCTCAGTGGAAGCCAAGGGGGAAGGGTTTGATTTAGGTGAAACAGAAATTCATAAATCTGCATTAAAACTAGGCAGACAAAACATTTTTTATGTTCTGAGACAGATTTTTTTTTTCCCCACCAAGAAAATTCTGAATAGATTTTATCTGTTCTCTATAACCAAAACTTTTGCAATAGTGAATGCAGAAGGCATCACAGGCTTGGGCATTTGCTAACAGTTCTGCTCACATGCTAGCCTTTTATCTCAACAGCACAGTTGGAAAAGATTGAACATTGCAGAAAGGCTAAAAGCTGCAGTTTATTCTTTTATTTACAGAAGACTGCTCTTTATTTGATCTTAACAGTTCCTATTTCTATCAATATTCCTAAGGCTGTGGGATCAAACACAGAAAAATTAAAACCATGCTACCATGCTAAATAAGATTAAGATTGTGGCAATGTATTGACTGCTCCTTGGGGAAATCACTTTGTTGCTCCAGGAACCATAGCAGTCTTGGAGGGCTGAGCCTAAGAAAAAATTTGTGTTCCAGTGACTGGGGATGGGAAATAAAAGTTTAGATGCCTTCTGATCTGCTAGACCCAAATGTTTGCATAAACATTTTCTGTCCTACACTTGTGCTAACTTTTGGGCAGTGTTCACAACATGAACATTTATGGAATGAACTATGATACATCATGATAAGCTTCATAATGGACTGTATAGTGAATTAAGAATTCCTTTGTGAAACTAACATTTCTCAGTAGCTAGCTGTTTTTAGCGAAGTTTAATACAGACATACAAACACTCACAAAAAGGCATATAGGAATTTAGGAAGGAAGGAACTTTTGCCATTGGACTTTGAATCAAGTTCCAGAAGACCAAATTCCAGATTTTCAAAAAAGTTCAGGGCCTCATTTTCAAGAGCCCTGTCAGCACCCACAAATGGGGACATTTTTTCAAAAGAGCTCAGCTCCCACTGAGGTACTTGAGTAAGAGCAGGATTTTAAAAGCCCTCAGCACCCAACAGCTCCCAAGGTGACACTTTCAGGTGTATCATTTGAATGTCTAAACACGTATTCTGGTGTCTGAATGGGAGTTGAGCTTTTTTGAAAATCCATCCTCAGTTGTGGAGGCTGTACGCTTTTGGAAGTCTGGCTCCAAGAGCCTTCAACCTTCTCTGTTAGAGTCCTCAGTGTTGGAATGCTCTCCCATTCCTTTGTTTGCCAGAGCCCAGATTTGACAGCCTTCAGGCATGCAACATCTCTTCCTTTTCTCAGGCTATTAGGAGGGAGCAAGCATAGAGTTGAGGTGGTTATATTCAGATACATTTTATACAGTCTTTCTGCACTATTTTCTAGGCTTTAACCTATGGGACAGTCTGAAGTAAATTATACAGTGCCTTACACAGTCACGTTAGACATGATTTCATTTGGCCACTTTCTCAGTAAACCTGCTCTCATGTATATTTGAAACAAGCTCAGAGGAAGCCAATTTTATTAGTTCTGGCTAGAGCAAAAAATGCATCATGAAAGGCTGGAAATGTGCTGAGAATTCAAAATAAATGGTCACTAGCCGAGCCAGCAGAATCCCGCTGGCATAGAAAGTTGCAAAAAAGGAAGGCTTGGACTTTGCCTGTACTGGAGGTACCCTTCAGGACTTTTCCAACAGAAAATTCAATTTTCGATCAAAAGAGTTTGGAGGAAAGAGATTTGGGAGCAGTCACTTATGCTCACTTTAGGAATTGTGATGATTCTTCTCTTGCTATGCACACAGTTCTTATCTGGGGAATGAGTTAAGTGGTTGGTGGCTTACAGCATATCTATATTTCCATACAGTTCTAAGGGGGAACTCTCTGTGTCTCGGTTCCCCATTTGTAAAATGATGTAAATGCTTCCCTGTCTCACAGAGCTGTTGTGAGGATAAATGCATTAATGTTTGTGAGGGACTCAGGTATTACAGTGATAGAGGTCATATAAGTACCTAGACAGAGAGAGAGTGCCTGGGTCCCCCTGGGAATTATAGACTAATAAACGTTACTTCATTACAAGAAGGTAGTTGATAAAGTCACTAATATATTACATGAACTGTTGTTATTAGTTAAACATTGACAGTATACTTGGTATGGGTCCAAGACACAAAATACAGACAGTTGCTGCTGTGAGGTGTTTACAATCTAGAGAGAAATATAAAACGCCCAGAAAAGTAACTGATCGGGACAAAGCAACATAGCTGCTATAAGAATAAATCTTGCCTGTCTAACCTTTTACAATTCTAAGAGTTAATAAAATAGTGGGTAAAGGAGAACCAAAGGATATAATTTATTTAGACATTCAAAAGCCTTTTGATAAACTCTCTTACAAGAGGCTATTAAGGAAACTTGGTAACCACAGAGTGAGAGGTAAAGTCCTGTCATGGATTAAAATCTAGTTATAAATGGCCATGGAATAAATGGCCAATTCTAAGCCTTGAAAGAGATTAATGGTGTGGTGCCCTAGAGATCAGAACTAGGACCAATATTGTTTAATACTTTATTAATAACATGGAAGACAGGGTGAACAGTGAAGTGGCAAAATTTGATGTCAATAAAAAAAATGATGTGAGCTAGGTCAAGAGCAGGTTTCTGAGGTACTTCAATAGGATTTTAATAAAATGATGGGACCATATGCAAAAATATGCAGGGAGCAAAAAATGCAAGCAGTCTTTGAAGAGCTACTGTAGCACTGTATTGTTCCCCTGGCACTAGAGGATTGGCAGAGAAACATAAGAAGCCGGGCCACAGAGAGATTTTTGGAGGTTTGGGGCAAAATCTGAAATGGGTGACTCGTGAGGGACACAAGGGAGGCACCAGTTAAAGAGGGGCACGTGACCTCCCCACATAACTCCTTCCTGCCCTGCCCCCAGCCTGGGACCCTGTGCTCTCCCCATCCCCTCCTCATCCCACATTACCTGGGGGGAGGAGGGAGAAGAGCCCTATGTCCTCCCGCTGTGCCGGGTACTGATTTCAGGTGAAAGGAAGGTGGCCCCACGCCGGCATTTCTTCCAGCGCGGCTGTACCGCCCCCAGCCTTGTCCTCTGGTGCAGCTGTACCAGTACCGCCCCCAGCCCTGTCCTCCGGGGGGACTATACAGACCCCAGGAGACACAGCTGCGTGGAAGGGCTGGGGGCAGTACAACCATGCCAGCCCCATGTTCTGCTCCTTTTGCTGTTGCGGTTCCCTGCTGAATGTGCCCCCTCCCATATCTAGGGAGGGGCATGTGACCCTTCTTGACACACACACCCCCCCACCCAGGCATTGCCACAGTGGTGTCTTCTGTCCCACAGAGGAAGCCTGTCTCCCCATTCCAGGCATTGCATGATCTGGTGGATGGGATCACTACACCACTCACTCAAATTTGGCCCAGCTGCCTCTGCATCATGACGGAGGAGTGGCTGGACCAAACTTGAGTGGCACTGAGACCGGATGCGCCAGGTCACAATGCCACTCGGTTTGAGGGCTCTCTCAAATGAGGGGTCCAGGACAAATTGCCCTCTCCCTCCCCCCACCCAACCTGAGCAGCCCTGATAAGAGGAACTGAGCATGTCCTGACATATGCACAGACCTGAGGGATCTGCCAGATCACATGAATCTCAAGCAGGATATCCAGACATACCTTCACTGCCTCTAAATCATTCTTCCCAGCCCCTGCCTGCCCAGATGCAGCAGTGTTTCCCATGCCATGTGAATAGGGCTGGACACCTACCTGGCATGCTCCTCTGACAGTCTGTGGAAACAGTCATCATGAAATCTCTCAGCAGTTTTCTTTATAAGCAGCAGTGTGTTTCCATGGGAGCTTCTCCCTCTCCGCCATGCCAAGGCCCCTAAAGCATATGAATAAAAGAATGGCCATACTGGGTCAGACCAATGATCCATCTAGCACAGTAGCCTGTCTTCCGATAGTGGGAGGTGCCAGATGCTTTAGGGGGAATGAACAGAACTGGGCAATTATTGAGTGATCATCTCCTGCCATCCAGTCCCATGTTTCATGAGTATCTCAAAATGCATGTATTCAGGCTTTTGGGAATGACTTGGGAGCAGTCTGCCATACTGCTTAAACTAGGCTGTAAGCTCGTTGGGACAGCGACTTTTACTCTCTGTCTGTATGACACCTAGCACAACAGAGCCCACCCAGGGCCGGCTCCAGGGTTTTGGCCGCCCCAAGCAGCCAAACAAAAAAAAACCAAAAACAGCCGCGATCGCGATCGCGATCTGCGGCAGCAATTCGGTGGGAGGTGTCTACCTAGGGTGAAAATAACCCTGTGCAGACACCACCCGCCGAATTGCCGCCGAACAGCTGGACGTGCCGCCCCTCTCCGAAGAGGCCGCCCCAAGCACCTGCTTGGTAAGCTGGTGCCTGGAGCCGGCCCTGAGCCCACCTGGCTGGGGCCTCTAGACACAGCTGTATCACAAATAGTAAATACATAAATAATAGTAGTAATTTATAGAAAAGAAAATATTCAACTAAACACACAGGCTGATGAGGGCTGCACTCACTGCTACTGAGATTTTGGGTTAGTTCTGAATATTACTGGTTTTTCCAATGGTTTAATGATGGTAATTCTTGTGGTATTTGTGTCACTGTGTAATATGGCTCTGTCTTGCTAATCCTGATAGCTGTGAGTGGTATAGTCATAAACTTTCATATGCACTAATGCTTTTCACATACTGTAGACTTCTTCTTGATACAAAGAAAAATATTGTTCAGCAATTGAAGTATTATTGGTTTTTGGCTTGATAATCTAGGACAATAGTTTTTAAAGGGGCTGTTTAATTCAGTAATCTTATTGCTGCTGTTGCTCTCTGTCCCCCACTTTCCCTTCCCCCGCCCTCTCACTCAAATGGAGAAATGAAGGCAACAATATCCCTGGCCATTTGAACTGTTGTTTTCCACAGAGATTTATGATTACGTCTTTAACCAATGGGTCATTTCCAAGGATACTATTCTTGAAAACAAAAGCAACTCAGAAAGACAGAGGAAAAACTGGCTTGACATGGCCTGTAAATTATTCTAAAACAACAAAAATCACCCTCTTTCATCTCTATTATTATTACTCTACATGAGCAACCAGAGGCCCCAGCTGAGATCAGGGCTCTGTTATATCCTATTTTCTAGAACTGAAAGGGACCTTGAAAGGTCATCAAGTCCAGCCCCCTGCCTTCACTAGCAGGACCATGTACTGATTTTGCCACAGATCCTTAAGTGGCCCCCCTCAAGGATTAAACTCACAACCCTGGGTTTAGCAGGCCAATGCTCAAAGCACTGAGCTATCCCTCCCCCTTGTGAATTTGGTAGGGCCCTACTAATGATAGAACCCCCTTGAAGAGTAGAAGCTCCTTTTTCTACCTTGAAGCTAAGTTTCAGAAGTGTCTCAGCTGTCACCTAGTGTGTAAGGACTTAGGGACTCAAACCTGGGTTGTCAGAGTTTGGGGCGGCTGATATTTCCACAGTGCTACTGGAAGGCCACAATTGTTGTATAGGGTGCTGTGCAAACACAGCATCTGCGACAGTCCCTGCCCCAAAGGGCTCACAGTTTAAGTAGACAAGACAGACAAGGACTGAGAGGGGAAACAGAGGCAAGGTGGTGAAATGACTGTCTGAGGTCACACAGCAGAGTCAGGAAACGAACCTAGGTCTCCTGTCTGTTAGGTCAGTGCTCTAGCCATTGGACCATGCTGCCTCTCCTTATTCCCTCCTGTAAGCATTTGACTTTTCACCTGCTCTATGATGGATCTTGTAGCTATTTCACTAGCAACACAATCTGAAATAAAGAAATTCTAGAAAGTCCATGCAGAGTAATAACCAGAGGTGTACTTTAAAGGCAGTGGGCCAGATCCATCTGGTGTAAATTGGCTTCATTTATGGAGCTGTGCAATTTACACCTTCTGAGGATTTGGCCCAGTATTAAAAAAACTATTTAATAGGTTTTAAACTAATGTGCCTTTGTTTTATCAGTTGGGCCCTGATATGCAATTATTTTTGCCTCCTGACACCCAATAAGGAAGGAACCATTGAGAAGGCGATTGAGCATCTATAGAATATTAATGGGGGTAGCACATAGTTATTTACCACAGGCCACTGAGCCCTGTTGTCGAGATATAATGGGAAATTACACTCTTCAGACTACTGCAGACTCATTTCCACTTCCAAACTGTCATGATCTAGTGCAGGGTTTCTCAAACTTTTTGGGCTCAGGAGCCATTTGTAAATGTTTATGGCCTGTCACAACCCAATAAATAGTCTGGGCGTGGAGGCCCTGGGGTGGTTTCGGTTGTGTCCTGCCCCCTTGGAGGGGTTGGGTCCTGCCCAGCACTCACCCCACAGTGGCAGTTTCTGCAGCTCCAGTGCTGTGGGGCTGGCGGGGCTTGGCTCTTCCCTCCAAGCTTTGCAACCTCTGGGGTCAGGGCCGGCTCCAGCTTTTTTGTCGCCCCAAGCAGCAAAGCGGGAAAAAAAAGATATAGCCGATCAGCGGCACTTCGGCGAGAGGGACTGAGGGACCTGCCACCAAATTGCCGCCAAAGACCCGGAGGTGCCGCCCCTTTCCATTGGCCGCCCCAAGCACCTGCTTCCTTCGCTGGTGCCTGGAGCTGGCCCTGTCTGGGGTTGCAGTGTCGCTCAGGATTGACCCTGCCTGCTCTGACAGGACCAAATTTGTGTGAGTGGAGTTGTGACCTGGCTCATGGGGTTGCAGTGCCACTCACTCAAATTTGGCCTACCCAGACTCCCATCATCATGATAGTTGGGCCAAACCTGAGTGGTGCTGGGACCCCAGAGGTTGCAGTGCCTGGAGCAGGGAGGTGAGCCCAGCTAGGCCCGTGGGACAGGAGCCACACGAGCTGCCACGTGACCCTTCGAAACATTCTGACGACCCAATTTTGGGTCCCGACCCATGGGTTGAGAAACCCTCGTCTAGTGTAAGCATAATGAGTACTGATGATGTGAAACACATAGAGACACCAGACAGCTTAAGATTGATGCTTTTAAATGGGTATTCTTCTACACTGTTCAAGTTTCTATTTTTGAGACACTTTCCACTTTAGGTGCCATCAAAAGACAAACTTTTGCAAGTGGCCAGGAGGTATCAAAAGAAAGTGGTGAGTAGGGCATGTGCTGGCATAGGGAAAATTGCAGTGTTTAGGTAAGACAGAACAAACCACTACATCTGGTGGTTTATACTATAACCTGATATTCAGGTTTCATGGACACAGAGGCAGCAACTTGGGTCTTCCCTGGAAGTGGCTCCACTCTTGCTCCCTCATCCCCCCAATGCACCAGGAAGCAATGCTGCCTCCTCTCACTGCTTGATCACTCTAGATGCCTTACTGCCCTGAACTAACACCACTAAGTGGTTGCCTTTTTGTTAATTGTCACCCCGTGCTGCTTGCCTCCTCACAGCCCATGAAACCCCTCAGGTCTCCTTCTCACTTCCTGCCAGCTCTGTTCCAGGACCCACTTTCCGTCTGACTGCAAGTTCCTGCCTAGTGCTAGCAACCTCTCATCTCCCACCCACCTGGTTCCAGACATCTTACTTCCTGCCTGCCAAGTTTTAGGGCGACGTATCCCCCATTCTCACAGTTCGCTCTGTCCCTTGGACCTTCCTTCTCCCCCCAGTTCATCTGACTTTCCTTCCCCACGGAGCCTTCCCTTATTTGGTAACACCTATCCTCCTCCCCCCCCCACACACACACACTAGTGCCTTCTCTCCCCCAGATACGGTGCTGCTCCAATCACTTCTGCCTTAGAGGAAAAGTGCAGCTCACCATGACTCTTCTTCCCTGGCCCTAGTAGGTAGGCAACCAGAGATGCTCCCAGTTATTCCTTCTGCTCTGCGCTACTTTCAGGGGAGGAGAATGAAGATTTCGGCATCACTGGCCTGGCCCTCCTTCCCCATGTTTTGGGAGTGTGGTAACAAATTTCCTGGTTCAGCCCCAGTCAGATAATCTAATTGACTTTCCTCCCATACCACCCAACACAATTACAAAGACTAGCAGCATGTTATCACAGAGCTAAGCAAGCCAAATACCAACATTTTGGTTTTCATTTTTGCATTTCTGAGCTTTTATATGTGATTTTAAAAAATATTGAGGCTGGATTTTTCCATGCCATAAAATCTATTAAAATAATAGCAATTTCTTTTAAAAAAAGGATGAGATGATTTAAGGTTAAAATCAGAACAAAAATCAGAGTGTCATATTGAAGAGGTGCAAAGAGAGTAGAAACTGGCTGCGTTTCCATTCCTGAGGATTCCCAGTGGCGTAGACCATGGGGAGGGAGCGTGGCAGGAGCATTCTGTACTGGGTGGACTGCAAACTGCTACCAGCTGGCAGAGACTGGGCGCAACAGAGGACTGGGGACTTCCTGCCTTTTTGCTATCTAATTCATAGGGATATTGTGAGGATAATTGCATTAATTGTTGTGAGGCACTCCATTGTCCTGGTAATGGAAGCTATAGAAGTGTCTTAGATAGACAGATACCTTCAAATACATATAATCTGTTTCATGGCTCCTCTCCTCTGAATAGACAACACATTTGATTTATTTCCTGGAGCCAATAAAAAAAGCCTGTGAAAAATGTAACCCCCCCCCAACCTCACACATACAAAATCAAATAAAAGCAAACACTTTGGTTACAAATGTATTAGATGCCCCCCCAGTATGGAGGCATTTTCCAGATGAATGGGTTAAAACAGTAGCTCTCAACCAGGGATCCAAGGTCCCCTGGGGAGCCGTGAGCAGGTTTCAGGGGGTCCTCCAAGCAGAGCTGGCATTAGACTCACTGGGGCCTAGGGCAGAAAGCCAAAGCCACGCTGCCCTGAGCCCCGCCACCCAGGGCTAAAGCTGAAGCCTGAGCAGCTTAGCTTTGCAGGGTCCCCTGTGGTGTGGGGCCCTGTGCAGTTGCCCTGCTTGCTACCCCCAATGCAGGCCCTGGCTTTTATATGCAGAAAAACAGTTGTTGTGGCACAGGTGGGCTGTGAAGTTTTTATAGCATGTGGGGGGCTCAGAAAGAAAAAGGTTGAGAATCTCAGGGTTAGAACTCATCCGCCAAGAGCTTCAAAATCAGCTCCAAAATACCGACTGAATGTGCCACCCAGTCAGTAACTCTAGCAACCCACGACAGTACTCAGAGAAAATGAGTGCCTTCATTGGCTTTACTCCTCCAGTGTAGCACTATTGGTTCCTGGAGCTATGTCCCGCTCCTGACCCCATTTCTGTCTCCCACAACCCAGCAGTGCTCCTAATCTGACCATTTTAAAGCCTGCTAGAGTGTAGACATAAATGCCCAGGATAGCTATTAAAAAAATCCACATTATAGCTCCCTTTGGCTTATTAAACAATAAAGAACTGTTCTAAAGTTGTAAGAAACCTGAAGTGGTAAAGTACACTCATGATGAGAAAATGTGGCAAGCATGGTAGAAAGCATATAAACAAACTACTGCCCTTTATAGCTAGTTATTTTTAGAAAGACTCAAGATCTGCACAGAAAAAGACATTGGCATTTTCATGCCTACATTTGGATGCGCTCTCACCAAAATTGCACTCACAAGGTCAGGCATTTGTGTATACAAATGGCTGTTTGATGTTTAAATATTCATGTGGATACACAGATGCCCAACTTCCATACTCCATTATAATAAATGCATATGAAAATGAATATACATTTTTGTATACAGATCATACCTCAGGCCTGAGAAATAGGAGGAGTTGTTATTTGATTCAGATTTTAAAGTCTCTCGGACTGATTCTGATTTCACTTACAATGATTTTACTTGGGTATAAATCCATTGGCTTCAGTGGAGTTACTCTTGAGTCATGCCAATGTAAAGGAGACTAGAATTTGGCCCTTTCATTCCCTTTCTCAAATTAGTTCTATTAGCCCTTTTTGGATGCAGTTCAAGTTACCCTTGTACTCTTGGCATTGTGGCAGTACCCATATGTCATCGTCTTTTTTACTACAACTTATCTCTGAACTATAATAGCATCAGCAGCAAGCATTAAGATAAAAGAGCCGACTGTCTTAACTATTGTTTAATAAAGTGCTTTATTATTCACCAAATACATTTTAATAGCTTGGCCTGATTTATCCAGAGAGTTTAAAAAAACAACATGGTGGAATTCAGGAAATTCTTTTTACTTCCAAAGTTCTTCAGTTCCAAAATTAGTCTCACTCTAACAGCAGAGTCATATTTAAATTTAGAAAAATCATGTAGGTTTCAACCAATTTTCCACAAGTGCTTGAAATTTTCTGTTCTTTGAGCACCCTGCTGAGCTGAAAACATTCCCATGAGGTTAGTAGACTGAGCTACTGCTCCAATTCATAGAAATTAAACCTTCCATCATCTGTTTTCTATATTTGGAAAATGTCAACTATACTTCCTATCACGTATATTGTTGCTTCAATGCACTGAGCCTTCTGTGAATTTCAAAATACATAACTCCACTCTTGAGCATTTCTTTTGTAAATATTGATAATGGTTTCAAGTTCTTTATTAAATAACTTTTTAATGAGGTTGAGGACAAAGAACTATTTTTTCATGGTCTCACGAAGATAAGAATCATAACATATCTTTCTGTACCATCGAACACATGGTTCTCAGTATCACATTGTGCAGCATAGTTTTTTCCCATTTATTAAAAGTTTACTTTGGAAAAAAAATCCAGAAACAAAAACAAAACCACTGATTAGAAGAAGCAAAATCAAACCAGCTCATAGCAAAATATCTGAAATTGCATGTAAACTCCACCTCACAGTTGTGCCCATTGGTGTGTTAGCTTAGGAGCAGCATCAGGAAAGTCTCCTTCACCACACTGATCAGCTTCAACAACAACAACAACAAAACCCCATGAGATCCCTTCTTAATAAAGTCCAATATGCAGGCCTGTCCTCCGTGCTATGTTATAAAACCATTATTTATTGTCTACTTCTTCACCAGAGAGCATCCCTGTATGCACTCAGGACCAGAGACAATAAAATACAGTGTATTATCGACGAATTCATCAGAGGAAGTTTCTGGGGAGAATTTTTTTTGATCAGTCGAGAGGCATGGAACAGGAGCTCCTTTTCTGAGCAGGCTGTAAACAATTTACACTGGGTAGGCAATAGGAAGTCTTTAGTGTGGCTTGGAAAATATTAACTTGTAAAAATTTTGACCTCTGTGTCCTTGATCAGGCCCAGAGGGCTGATGTTTACTAAGAGGCATTTGACTCTCTAGGAAACTGCATAATGTCAATGGAAGTTATTTTCTTTTGATGCATTTCAGTTAAAAGTCCGAATATGTGGCTGTACACGAAAATAAATTGGCTGTGCAACTAATTTGCTCTATTAAAAATAAATGTTTGTCTTTGAACTTAAAAATGTGGCCCCCAGGCATTAACTGTTCCAGCCAGCTGTAGTTTACAAATATGCTGGGTTCTATAGCTTGCTTTTTCATTCAGCACTTACAGATTTGCTAAACTGAATTAAAAGCCAACTGGGAGCATATTACTGATCCCCTGGTAGGAGCCATTCTGCTCACACATTCACAGAAGCCTTTCAATGCTTATAATAAAGTTTCCCTACACTGGTCTCATTGACAGCTTGAAGCCTTAATAATGATCCATTTGAAATGAAAACAGTCAGTCTCATTTGCACATTTATTCATGGGACCATACATTGAACCAATTTACTAGTGACAGTAAAGGGAACTTAAGAAGCAAACAAGAAGCTTTAATTTACGTATTCTTCTAGGGCTAGATTGTGACTTTAGGCCCAGCCCTGAGCTAGGGGTAGTGTGTAAGCTGCACTTCCCCAGGAGTAACCCCCAGGAGACATTGTGATTGAGAGAACTTCCAAAGGTGAAAGTAAGCCGGTACAGCCCAGCACGGCGTACCAGCAAGAGCCAGTATGCCGTGCTGGATCAGACCGGCTGGTGATTTAAAGGGCCCGGGGCTCCCTGCAGAGGCCGGAGCCCCGGGCCCCTTAAATCGCCTCCTGAACCCTGCTGCCAGAGCCCTGGGGTAGCAGTGGCAGGGCTCCAGCGGTGATTTAAAGGGCCCGGGGCTCCAGCCCCTGCGGGGAGCCCCGGGCCCTTTAAAGTGCCACCCGAGCCCTGCTGTCGGAGCCCTGGGGTAGTGGCAGCAGGGCTCCCATGGTGATTTAAAGGGCCTGAAGCTCCGCTGTGATAGAGACGGGAGCCCCGGGCCCTTTAAATTGCCCCTGAGCCCTCGGGCTCCCAGCCGCCTCTGCAGCTGGGAGCTCTGGGGGTGATTTAAAGGGCCCTAGGAATTTAAAGGCCCTGCCTCTTCCGGTTGAGGCCACGCCTCTTCCGGTTGAGGCCACGCTCCCTGCTCAGGACTCCGGAGTACCGGTAAGTCCTTTAAATTACTTTCACCCCTAGACACTTCTGAATCACAGTTCCTCCTCCTTGCTTCAGAATGGCAGTGGAGTGGAGAGGAGAAATGTGTCACTGGCCTATATCTACACAGCTGCGCTTGCTAGGCATAGAAATGCCAAGGCTCTATCCATTCCCCACCAACTTGCTTAGGATGAGGCAAAATAAACCAGCAAGAAGTACCTGCGTACTCCTGTGTGCTTGAACCAAGACAGTAGCCCACAGGGGTGTAAGGGGAGCTCATACTTTCTGTCACTCCCTTACACATGTGATTAGTCTTATTTAAGTGACTGGGGCTGTTTGCGTAAGGGTTGCTTTGGGATCCAAAGTCCTCATGTACAAATTTGCCCCTGAGGAGGTTTCCATTTGGAGAATTACATTTTGTAAAATGAAATTACAACAAAATACATTGGCGTTACTTTGTTTCTGCAGCAGGGGGGCAACAAACTCAAAGAACCCATCTGTTAAGCAAATGTAGAAAACGGCCCCTTATTACGTTGAAGGATTGGGAAGGAGTTTTTGTAGGTGGCTGGTTGGCTTCCTATTGGATTGATTATTTTAATGCTACTGAGATCTGACTGTGGTAGTAACAGTGTGTTTGGGTACCTAGAGCCTTGAATAGACACCTATTTGGTTTTTATTTAAATCCAGTTAAATAAATATTAAATGGTTGTGTGTTACAAGAAACACCCATCTTTGTCACTGTGCCAACATAGGGGAAAGAACCTGATCCTAAAAAGTGCCGAGCACCTGCAACTCTCATTAAAATCTCTCTAAAGTCACCCACCCAGTGCTTGTCAGACTCCTAAATGCCCATGTTATGATCTACTTGCTTCCAATTTCCTAAAGATTTTTCACCACAGAACATAGATTATTGTTCTTGCTATCAAGAATTTCCTTTCTTTTAAATAGAAACATAAAAACACTAAGTATAAACTCAAATACTGTGAAAATATTGTGTTTGACTCAAACCTATACATTCAGCTTTACAGCTAAATTTCTCACCTTAACTTGTACTTGAAGTGTGATGCTGTAGGAAAGGGGCTATTAAGAGGTTAACTGAGTGACTCAGAGTATTATGGACTCGAGCCATGTTTCACCCTTTGACTTTACTTACTTCCCATTAGTTGGTGGGGTTTGCAAAACTTGCCCCACCATTTTGAATATGTAGTTCCAACAATAAAGCAACATATTCTTTAGCCTGCAGTAGCTGTAAGTAGACAGTGTATTATCATATCATCTGGAGGTCCCTATACAAAACTGGCAATGAGGAGAAAACAGAGAATGGCATCGATAGGAAAATTGAAGTGTTTAATGCAGAAAATGAGGATTGGCAGCAATGTATTGAAAGTTTGGGCCACTACTTTCTGGACAAATGAGATTAGAGATGAGGAAAAGTAGACAGCAATATTTCTCTGTGGGAGTCAAGCCTACTCCCTCTTAAGGAGTTTGTTAACAATCTCAGAAACCAGGAGAGAAATGTTTAGAAGAACTGCAAAGGATATTAACTGAGCATTATACTCCAAAGCCCAGCATTATTGTGGAATGTTTTC
Source organism: Terrapene triunguis (assembly GCF_002925995.2). Lineage (NCBI taxonomy): Eukaryota > Metazoa > Chordata > Testudines > Emydidae > Terrapene > Terrapene triunguis. Next base: position 3,751,935 of record NW_020664471.1, on the reverse strand, counting down.
ATTCATAACTGGATGAGGAGGCAAGGTGAATGTGTATGTGGCTGAGCATAGAAAGCTAATTGAATATTGTTCATTTGGGAATGTCTTGGAGAAGATGCTGCGAGACAGATTTGTTTGTGGTATCAATGATGAAAAATTCAAAGGCAGAAGGGAACTTGACCAGGCCCAAAGAAGTAGAATTGGCAACCACTATGAAAGTAGCAGTGAAAAAGATTTGCATTTAGAATACAAGGACAATCAAACAGATTCTGTACACAAAATGCAAAGCCAACAAAAATGGGTGCCAGATTCTGCTATGGAGGAGCTCATTTGGCCTCCATTTGTAAATATAAAATAGCCCAGTGTTATAAATGTCTCAAGGTTGGACACTTAGCCAGGAAATGTAGAGGGAACTAACAACCAGCACATCAAATCTAAGCAGTTAAACTTCATAATCACAGAGAAAAAAGGGGGAAGCAGAGGGCCTTTTTCCTGAAGAGGAAGGAAGGAAGGAAAGACACAGAGGAGGAGGTACACACTATTTATTGTATACCGGGGAAGAAAGTGGGACCTTACAAAATAACAGTAGAGTTAAACAATCAGTTGGTACACATGGAAGTAGATATAGGGGCTTCAGCTACTTGGCCTAGGGGATTCAATGAACATGGAGAAACAATGTTTCCTTCACACCTGGGCTACAGGATAGGCCAAGAAGGAGTTTCAGCCCTTTTAGAACCTTGAAATCACTATTTGGGGAAAGAGACCCCTTGGCATTGGGAAAAGAAACAAAAGAAAGCGGTCCAGGAATCTAAAAAGCTACTCAAATCTTCAGAGCTACCTTCTTCATTTTGACCTGGGCAAAGAATTAATCCTGTCCTGCAACACTTCATCATATGGGGTGAGGGCAATTTTGTCCCATAACATGAGAGATATTGGAGAAAGGCCAATTGGATATGTCTCCAGGACCCTAAATAAAGCTGAACGGATTACTCCCAGTTGGAGAAACAAAGCCTCACTATAAAATAATTCCCCCAGTACCTACATGGAAAGTCTTTTACCATTTTGACAGATCACAAACCACTGGTGGGACTCTTCAATGAAAATAAGGGGGTGCCAAATATGGCACGGGCCTGCCTACAACATTAGCCACTTATGAGGATAAAATAGTTTATAAGGCCAGACATCAGCATGCCTATGGTGATGCTCTCATTCAGTTACCATTACTAGAACCAGTTGGTTCTATGAAACCACCAGGAGAAATTGTGCTACTCACAGAACACTTAGACCAGACCTCAATAAAGGCTTCCCAGATAAGAAAATGGACTAGAAAGGATCCCATCCTGCCTCAGATAATGCAGCACATATTGCATAGTTGGCCACATCGGCACAAGGAAAAGAATGTCACCAATTTAGGACCAGTAATACAGAACTAAGTACAGTATAGAGATTGGATGTATACTGTGGGGCACAGGAGTTGTGATTCCTCCACAAGGACAAAATCAATTCCTGACTGAACGACATAAAGCAGGAACTTTGCCTTTGACTTCAATGCATGCAGGATTAGGCCCTAAATACACATCTTAGCTATTCAGATATGAACTGTAACTTCTAGACACTTGCAAATTACAGTGATCTGAAATTGCCTCACATAGGTCCCTTGCGAATCCATATGAAACAATACAATTTAATGAATACATACGTTTACTACATTAAAATTAATGGTTTTATTTCCAGATTGTTTACTGAGAGCAAGTTTCAGCAAAATTAGTTCTACCGGAAGGTGATTGACAGCACCATAGAGCAAACCCCTTTGTATAGCTGCAGAGCAAATATGGCACAGACAGTAGCAGCAGTGAAAAATTCAGGCACACACACGGAGAGATAAAATGCCCCACAAATATGTCTGAGCCCTGATCCAGAGGGCCCATTTCTAGGTGTGAAGGAAGCATTGTTTCTCCATGCTTATTGAATCCCCTGGCTTCTCTGCTGAGAATGCTAACAAGGCTTTCAAGGGAATGCCAGTTTTGTAAAGTGAACATTTGCTATACAGGAGAGTGAGCCTCTAAAACAAATTAATCTCTCCCCCCACACTCTTTGTTTTCCACAGTTAGAAGCCAAGGGAGTTTGGAATTCCCTTTGTAGCACATTTAATCAAGTTCAAGCCAAAGAGATGACACATGAGCCATGAAAGTGATTGAGATGAGTCGCTATCTTCTTCTGATTTGCCAGAAATTAACCAGACTTTGGACTCTGCACTGACCTGGAAAACTGACTACATAAGAGGAACATGGTTGACTTATGTCATGCTGCTGGAAATACAGTGGGATCATAAACTGGCAATTTACACAAAGAGAAGCACTGCAACAGGAAAGAGAGCAAGGGAGAGAACATTCTGTTGGATGCCTATAAGGAGAATTTGAATAAACTGAGGCATTATAGACTCTCAAGGCCCCTGTTCTTCCACTGCAGAATATATGTAACTCCCACTGAAGACAATGAGGGTTAATAATATCTTGCAGCGAGAGAACAGAACAGATAGCCAGGCAGGGCAGGTTCAGCTGAGTCAGATAATTTCTAAAAAAGGGCCCTTAAACTCCTCCTTCCATCTCATATGTTGCCTTGGAAACTCTGCCCTGATCTGGTCCCTCTTTTTAAAGATCTGATGATTCTTTATTGGCTTTGTCCTAGTTTTATCATGAGAGAAATATTACTAGAATCTGGCATTTTCAAATATACAGTGTACTGCTGCAGACCCATGAGGTTCCCATTTTTGCTTTTCAACAGAGGCAAGCTAAGGGGACAAAATGGAGGTGCACCTCCCCAGTCAGAGCTTCTGGAAGCATTGTGCATTAGTCTTCTTCACATCCATGCAGAACCAGGCCCAAATGAGCCTGATTCTTGTCTCTTCTGAACTACTCTTACAACCAAGTTACTCCCGATGTGCACCTGTGCATGTAAGAGGAGATCAGGCTTATGATGTTTAAGGTTTTTCTCCAGCATGATTTGAATTAGGTTAACCATACTATTTTTGTTAGATTCTGACAAGAAATAATCTCTGTACTCCCCCTTCAACAGCTGAGTCAAGTTTATACTAAAAAGAAAGAAGGAAATATTATCAGTCATGTTGAAAGGTTTAAATGTAATCCTAACTGAGAATATTTTCTCCATTACTCTCTGTTCTATTTTAATCCTATCCCAAACTCTCTCCTAAGAGAACATATACTGCTTATCATAAAGGAGAAGAAATCTTACATGTATCAGACATTTTCTACAAAGTTCTACCTTTGCTATTGAAAGGGGATTTTTGTTTCAGGACAGCAAGATTTAAATCACATGATTAGTTAAGGGCCAGAAGTTACTAGGACTTCAGTGGAAGTACATGATTTGCAGTCTGGCCCTTACATGATGCTAGCACCCAAAGGGTGCCATTGTGTTGTACGGACACAGAAAAGAGACAGTCTCTGCCCTGAAGAGCTAGTGATCAAAAGAGGTCCTTAGTCATTCTGTAAATCTTTTATTAAGTTTTAAAATACCCAGGGCCAGATTTTGTCACCTATACAAATGTTTAGTATGTTACTCATCAAGTAGTCACATTGAAATGTATGGGACTACTGGCAGAGTAAAGCACTATTCAATGTGAATATAGGTGGAGAAATCTGGCCCCAAGTGATGTTCTGATTATTGGAAAATATATACTAGCCTGAATTATAAGAGCATTTAAAAAAACGTAATGGGTCAGATACATGCGTACTGTACTTCCACTGGGATACATTCTGATCTGTATTACTCCATCATAAATCCAGAGTAACTCCGCTGAAGTTAACAGAGTTGCACCAGTGTGAGTAAAATGAATATCAGTCCCCTTGGCTGCTGTCTAAGCACACATTTCTACACAATTAGCAATGTGAACGGGCACAATGGTGCATGCCTGTAATCCCAGCTACTTGGTAAGGTGAGGCTGGCGGATTGCTCAGGGGTTGTGGATTGCGGTGCGCTATGCCAATCAGGTGCCCAATGCCACTGACAGCCTGGCTAGTGGGTGGCTGAAGGACTGGCTAGAACAACATGAATGACGTGTTGCGATCAACACTCTCTCTGTGAGGGCTGATGGACCAATAGATCAAGGTGACAAGGTGACTTTTTTACAACTGTCTATCAAGGTGCACAGCTAAAGTGTGACAATGTTGTGATGATACATGGATTATATTTATTTACTGACACACAGTATCAATCCACACAAGAAGACCAGCATAGGCAAGAAGATCTGGTGTGTTTTCATGAACCTCATTGCTAACATGAAGACACATACAGTATATGGGCCACTGGTACTCACACTGAGTAGTACCGTACTGATTTCAGCAGGGCTCTTGGCAGAGTAAGGTGACACTTGCTATAAGTAAGGGTGGCAGGATCTGCTCTATGTTTGGATTATGGCCTTCTTCAGCAAAGATGTGCAATTGTCCCGTAACAATAAAGTTCTTAAACTTTGTCAGTAGCTTTAGAATATCCAGCTACTTTTAAGGACAACAATTGACAAGTGAAAACCTGATAGCTGCAATAGGCTTTTGCAGGCTATACAGCACTCTAGCTGTAACTCTCATGTGCAGACCCAAGATAAGAGATTGTCACATGGGCTGCTTAAAACAATTCCCTACTCTCCCGGATCCTACCCATGATCCCACAGAGTACATGGTGATTGAACAAGAGGGCAGTTGGGAGGTCCAAAGCCCAGAAAAGGTGATATGGCAGTTCCTTTTTCTCTTTCCATCAATTATCTTTTTGTTGGAGAGGATAAAGGCCATCTTTGGCCTAATGGAGCCTATCTTCCCCTTACCAATCAGCTACAGGGTGGTAGGTAGAGAAAAGAAGCATCTTTGTGTTACAGCCCCCTCAAAATTCTGACACTGGCTGACTGAAAGGCAATTTGCCTGAGCCTGATCTCCATATGTGAGAAGTGGCAGTCATAAGCATTGAAGCAGCAGTAGATGGCCAGTTCCAAGAGGGAAGATGCTGGAAGCGCTACTGTGGGGGCTGTTTTTTCCTGCATAGTGTTCTAAAAAAACACAGCTGAGCAACTAGTGCCTTATTTATTTTCCTGTCCTTGTTTTAACCAACACTTTTGTCTAAAATGAGACTCTAGTCCAACCAGCCTGTGTTTCTTGCCTGAGGCCATCACACTGGCAATTTCATCTATCAGTTACACCAAACCACAGCACACTTTACTGAGCTTAGTTTATGACTGTCTTTCAGTCTGTAGCATAACCTAGGGCGATGGAACAGTTACTGGCACTATAAATGTTTTCAAACACTGAAGCTAGTAATATGTAACCATGTTTAAATTAAAATACCTCTTTAAGAGAGTCTTAAACTGGATGACTTCACATAATTCATTATGTTTAAGAGGGCAGTTTAGTGTGGCATGTTAAAACCCATTAAATTACAGTGTAGTTTTCTTGGCTGCATTTGGTTTTGTAAAAAAGAACCAAGTAATTAAAAATAAATATTTACCAATATTCTAGCCTGTGAAACTCTATAGCCTATAACATGAGCAAGGAGAACTGACACATCTTTGGTTTTCTATATTGATATCCTGCACTGCTTCAAATATAGGTTTGATGTGCTGGCTTTTCAGCAAATGTGGCCAGCTGACGTGGAGCTTTGATGGGGTACTCAGAAGCTGTGCACTTTAATTTATTTAAATATGAGGAGGAAACTGCTTCTCAAAACTGATCTTTATATACAGAATTAATGTGAAGGATGCAAGAACACCACAGTGAAAGAGCTTTCACCACAGTGATCCAGCTGAGGGTCTAATAAAAAAACAACACTGAAATCAATGGAAAGATTCCCACTAAATTCAATAGGCTTTGGATCAGGACCTCTGTTATAGTGTGGTAAATTTTAAAAAGCATGTACGTGACTTAGTCAAATCAATGGGCCTGAGGTTCCTAAGTCTCTTAGGCATTTTGAATAAATTACTTGTGGACATCAGGTTTACGTAAGTACAAGCCCACAAATGTGTGAGCTCATGAAACCACTGTCAGAACAGAAGCCTGTATATCCATCTAGGCCCAAATTCACAAAAGGGCCCAATGGGTGCATCTGTTTTGGTAATCCAACCTTGAATCACCCAGATTTTCAGTGGTGTGAGTCAGACAAACAGGATTTAGCCCTGAAATGTTTTAAGGGTGTTTCAATATATGACTGTATTCTCCCTGCTTCTGCTCTTCTCCCTTTACTTCTCATTTAAATGCACAATGGGCCAAATCCTGCTATTTTGTACACTACTGTAAATCCTGAGCATCTCCACTAAAGGCCACAAAGTCAGAGAGTTAAGAAGTAGGATGGAAGAACTCATCCAGTTGGTAAAACTATGTCCTGACGCTTCACTAAGGTAATTCAGGCACAGATTCCACTACTTTTACTCACATTGAATCTGTTTCACATTTAACTGAAGCCCCTTTACACCACTCTGGCACTATAAAGGGACAGCTATTCTAAGGCCCATTTAGAATCTGCCAGAAGAATAAGATTCTACTTAGAATGAGTAAGAGGGTCAGAATCCGCCCCAATGGCACTACTTCTGGAGTAAGGCAGTCAGGGTGGCACAACCTATCCCTTCAGCTCATGTGCCTGATCCTGAGTGCTCTCAATGCCCACTGACTTATATTAAACTCTACTGGAGTTGAGGGTGCTCAGCACCTTACAGGTCCAGGTCCATATTAGTTAGCCTCTGAAGAGAATAGGATTTTTAAGGATCTGGGACTGGATTCTGAACTCCCTTCCACCAATATAACACAACAACGAGTGGTGTTATTCTGGATATGCAGCAGTGTCCCCGAGGTCAGAACCAGTCTCAGGTCAGCAATCCATTAAAGATAATCTGAAGGACTCAACTAATTTCAATTACAAGTGAGGCTTGAACATGTGTCAGACAGGTGGAAAACTTGAATTACAGAGGGGAAAAATCTTAGCAACCTCTTTTGTTGGACTTGTCTTCTGACTACTTCTGTCGTTGCACATTTTTCAAAAAAGGGAAGCAGAAAGAACACTGGGTTGTATTTACATCTGCCAGTACTTGTTCTGCACAGAATGGAGCAATCAAGATTTACCACAGACTATGTACACAGGGAGCAGTCAGGGGAGGATCTGTTTTGTTTTGTTTTTAAATAGCACATTTTAAAGTGAATTATTTATCCTGTGAAAGTCCTCTAGCTACCAAGGATGAGCAGTGATTCTGCGATCTTCCCCTAACACAGCCCCCTATGTCCTGGAGGGACCATTGCACCCACTCAGTCTTTGGTCTCTCTGCTAGAACTGCCCACGAGGGTGCCAATTAATGCCTATTATGCTGTTAGAACACAGCACACGCATTTCAGTAATTATTGATTCCAAATCCTTTTGCCAACAATGCGCTTGTTAGTGCGCTGCTTTACTCAGAAAGATGAAATATGGAAGCGCCTGCCTTCACAAGACAACAGCTTGTGTGAGAGCTCTGTGTGACTGAAATTCAGACAGTTTTCTTTGCAAGAAAGTGGTTGGATTGTTTCAGTCTTTTGGGGCTCTGCTGTGTAGAGGAACTGCCAAAATGATTAAAAACTGAGTTATCCACACGTCTGAGAAACAATCTGTGTGTTCAGCTAGACTAAATTAAGCCAAGCATGGTTCCAACTGTACCTTGATAACAAGCCAACTACTTTTCAACCATCCACCCAATTCTTCAAGCCTTCCTTCAGTTCAGATTTTTCATAATGCTTTTACTGCAATTCAATAGTGGTCCTTGATAGGTGAAGTATAATTTAATGCTAGACTAGCATTCTGCTTGGTGGCACTGCAGTGAGGGGCAAATTTCTTTGCCACTAAGTACTGGCAAAAAAGGAAGGAAGCTGACAGTTGCATAGTGCACTGGGGTTTAAGAGAAGTGCTGTTAAAGCTGCATTCATAGACTGCATAATCCCATATCTAATTGGTAAATTACCCATCCAATATGGCTTGCAGCCATACTACTCTGGGCTACAAATTTGTCAGATATTTGTCACAAATTCAGCAGATTTGGACCTCGGCAGTACTTGGACGGAAGACCACCAATGAAAACCTAAGAACTCATAGTGGGGATCCAGTAGGTGACACTTTTCTATCTGAGTTATTCTTAAACTAATGCCCACAGCCAGACTTACCATTTTTAGGCAAACCTCAGTGCAAAGCAACTTTTCACTCCAGGAAAATATCACCAGCTCCTCTCCACCATTATGAAACCACTAAGAACAGGGATGACGTTTGCATTTTGAGGAGGGTTAGTGAGATGATTTTTTGGGATATATACTCAAGTTCCTGTTACATAAAATGTGTATAATGAAAATGATCTGAGTCCCTGTTCTCAGGCAGCTTACTGAGAATAAACTTGCACAGATCCTGGTGCCATCAGCTGCAGTCTGGGCAGCACTGTTTGCACAGTCACAGACTGATCTGAGGTCTTCTCACATGTCAAGGGCCATGGTTTTCACAGACCCCAAAGAGGAGCCTGGATTGCTGTCAAGGAAAGGGGTGGGGACACTGAATAACCGGTGATCTTTAGGAACAATCAGAGACAAGCTTTTAAATCTAGGTGGGTTTACATCATTTTACTTTGGTTTATCAAGGGAAGCTCTGCAAGAAAATGGATATCTTAATGAGAGCTGAGATTATTTTACATTTATAGGTCTCCAGTAGCTCTGACAATGCCCCAACATGGAGCTGCTGGTATTATGTTACTAAAGACGCCACCTTTTAGATGAGATTCAAACCATAGGTCCCAGCCACCTGTGGTCAACAAAGGTACTACGGCATTTCTTGAAAGAGCAAGGGTGACCTGTACAAAATTTCAATTTAGTTAATGATACTGTGCCTACTTTAACCAGACACAGTATTCTTCATGTTCAGTTGTGTTATTTGGCAGTGAACTCCAAAGCAGCTGTCACATTCTACTACAACGGTGGCATTTCAGTGGTGGTGAAATGATTATTCTAGTGTATAGTTAGTGTGTGTTTATATGGGGGAAAGAAGCTTCTAAATTATCGATTGTTCACAGTGGCATTGTTCACAGTGGCACAGACACAAATAAATATGAGTGTAGGGGGAGGGGTATGCGTGCGTGCGCATAAGAGAGAGGGAGAGAGCTGGGGAAAAGGGGCACTGAGTAGAAGAGGCTGGGAATTAGGGCAGGTCTACACTTAAAATGCTGCAGTGCAGTTGCACGGGGGCATGCTGTGCCGCTGTAACGCTTCAGTGAAGATGCTACAACAGTGGTGGGCAAGCTGTGGCCCATCAGGGTAATCTGATTGCGGGCCGCGAGACATTTTACTGACATTGACCATCCGCAGGCACGGCCCCCCCATAGCTCTCAGTGGCCACGGTTCACCGTTCCCGGCCAATGGGAGCTTCGGGAAGCTGCGGGCAGCACTTCACTGCGGCCCGCCGCTTTCCACAGCTCACATTGGCCGGGAACAGCGAACCGTGGCTACTGGGAGCTGATGGGGGGCCGTGCCTGCTGATGGTCAACATCAGCAAAATGTCTCATGGCCTGCGGGCCGCAGGTTGCCCACAACTGTGCTACAACAATGACTGGAGAGCTTCTCCCATCGGCATAGTTAATCCACCTCCATGAGAGGCAGTAGCTATGTCAATGGGAGAAGCCCTCCTGTCGATGTAGCACTGTCTATGCCAGGAATTAGGTCAGTATAATTGTGTCACTCAGGCATGTGGATTTTTCTCACCCTCAAGTGATATAGTTATACAATAGAAGTTTGTAGTGTAGACCTGGCCTTAGTAAGTAAAGGGAAGGAGACAATGAAAGAAAAGGAAGGAAGGAAGAGAACAGTCTCAGGAGATGAAAGAGAGGAAGGGAAAAGTGGGTGGAGGGAGAGTTATTAGACTGAGGGAAAACAGACACAAAAGAGGTTTGAGAAAAAAGAGATACCACAAACAGCAAAATAAAAATTTGAATACAGGAACACGAGGAGGAAGGTGGAGGACATTCATTTACTATTTTTATTTAATCATTCTTAATTCCTAAATGCATCAATACATTTTAAAAATGCTTGTTAGACATGTAGGAAGACTTTGGAGTGTCACATAACGTTCTACCTTAACCCTTTCACTGCATCAGGTTCTATATATCCCTTTGTATTTCACGCAAACAGCTCTGAGAAGCTAAGGAGACTTAGGAATTTTATGAGCTGCACAAAAAAGATACTACCCAGCCTGCTTCTGCCACCTATCCCTCTGGCAGTGGGAAAGAGGGAAAGGAATGTAGTTGGCATGAGAAGAGAGGCAGGTGCTGTGTTCAGGTGGGACTATGTGTTCTAGAAGGGCCTAATTGAGAGGAAGTTTTCCTATATTTTGTGACCTAATTAAAAATCATTGCCTAGGCCACTTTGCACAAGTCAGTTCAATTCTGAATGGAGTTCCATCCATGTAAATCGGAGGTGAATTTGGCCCACAGTACAGTAATAGGGAGTGAAGTCGATAGCTATTTTCATTGCTGTTCTGGTGTCATAAGGTTAAAATTACCTTTTATTAAATGTTGAATCAAATCTGCTCAGAAGATCATTTCCTTGCAAATGTTGCTATCCCTTTAGATGCTTCTTTGGATGTAACTTTTTGGCCATGTTTTAAATGTCCTCATTACATGATTTCAATGATTTATTTCAGTCAAGTGAATCACTGGTATTGAAAATGATAGAGGGTTAACTTTTGCTCTCATTGAAGCCAATTGGGAGTTTCTCCATACACTCCAATAGGAGCAGGAATAGACCCAGAGTGTTACTTCTACAGTAATAACTTGCTTTTTTCTCTCCTCTTACAGCTGTGATGGCACATGATTGTTTTGAACTGCTGATCTCAGCAGCGGTCTGTTGTTTCCCGCAACTTGCTTTGCTTGGATGTTTACTTCCTGGATTTAATTCTAATTTAGCTACTAGCCTAATCCTTAAATAAATCCTTTTCAGTTTAAATCCCTTCCCTTAACCCTATATGCCAATGTTTACACTAATTTAAATAGGCAGGATATTAGATTAACGTTAATTGATGGAGTCAACATACTAATCCAGTTTCTACAGGTTTACACCTTTGAAGAAAATATTAAGTGCAGCCACATAAATTAATCTCTTTCTCACGGACACAGGGGGAGAGAATATGTTTAGAGAGAGGCCTCCTATTAAGTTTTTGAAAGCCAAGCCATTTGTATTGTATATTTCTCAGATCAAGTGTAATACAAGACACCACACACTGTTAAGCTGAATTCTCTCTCTTACCCACTATGTGGTGAAGAATTCCAGAAAGTCATTTGAACTTAGTTTGAAAAAATTCTGGTTTTTACAGCTGACATTATAGAAATTTAATAGTTCATATAATTTTGTATTTTTAGCCTTTTAGACAAGAATAAAAGAAATACAGTGGCATATTTTGCATGTCGTATATTTTAGAGAGAAAAGACCAAATTTTAAGACTGGGTTTAACTGGACCTCATTTTTTGTGCCTTTTTCCGGCATACATCATTGTTGGTGAAAATTTATATCATGATTATTTGTGGGTGCAATTTAGATCATGTACCTGTCAAAATACAGGATTTCCAAGTGCAATTAGGCATCTAAAGAAACCAAATTGCATCAGAAATTTTAAAAGTCTGGTCCAAAATGTTTTCTATCTGTAAATAGTCCTAGTTTATTAAGCTTCAGGGTGTGCTGCAAGGTCTGTTTACTCTCTCTCGATCTGAGGGAAAGGGAAGGCTCTGGTGAGGGAACTTGAACAGTTGATGCAGGCTGATGTTCATTGGTTCCATGGTACCTTTGAGCAGCTCAAGTGGAATACCATCAGGTCCAGCAGCACATCCATTCAATAACTTTTGGATGGCCTTTCATGCTTTCTGGAGTGATGGAGGATCAGTGTTCACCTCTGGGTCTGCAGCCATGTGGTTTGCCAAGTCACATAGCTCTAGACAGTCACCAACAGGTGCATGTGGAAGCACATTCCCATGATGTGTTTTCCTTCTGTCCAGGACCTCATCCATTGATGAGCAGGAAGAGCCATTTGGTTTCATGATGGGGATGTTAGAAGGCTGTTTATGGCTGCCAGCCAGCTGTGTGATGGCTCTGTAGGCAAGACACAGATTGTTGTACTTAGGCCATCCTCTGCTTCGTCAGCCTGGGAGTTGGTGTAGATCTCAGAGTCACATTTCACCATGTCCTTTCAGCCATTTAAGTTCTTGGACATTTTTATGCTTGTGTATTTCTGCCTTCTTCACTAATATATGAAAGACCTTCAGAAAGCCAAGATTTCTTGCACAACTGTCGAAAGCCGATTGTTCCAGCAATGGCATGTAATATGGCATTAGCTATTCCACTCCAGGCAATCTCCACGTTGTCCAAGAGGGCACCGAGGTTACATACGTGATCCTCAAAGGCCTGTGTGTATTTCACAGCTTCAACAGGATTCTCAGATAGACAGTGGACATTGTACTGTTGGTCTGCATTGGCTTGTGAGGAGTTGAAAAGTGCAGTGAGAGCAGTGCAACAATGAGTCTGTGGTCTGAGTTTGCTAGTTCTTCTGCACCACAGAAGACCTGGTGAGATTTCACTCCGGAGTGATTTCTGACAAGGATGTGGTCAATTTCCTTCATGGCATTTCATTGTTTGAAATCCAGGTCCACTGGTGATTGTTTAGGCACTTAAACCAGGAGCCTATAACAGACAAGCCCTCAACAGCACACAATGTCAAGAACAGCTTTTGATTTGGTTGCCAGGTCAGCACTTCGGCTCACATTGAAATGAATTGGTGTCCCAGATGTTCTGCTAAATCAGGTGCACAATCTTCACAGTAGAACCGGTGCAAGAGTGCATGTTGGTTCACAGATTTTGCTGCATTTCTACACAGCCTCAGGTGTGCAGCAGGGATGCCATCTCATCCCAACACTATTCTATTGAGCTACTGACTGGATATTAGCACTTTCCACTCTATACATCTGAATCAAAGGTCGGTCAAGATGTGTTCACCAACCAAGACTACTCCGATGACACTGCCCTGCTTGTGGAGAAGTCAGAGAACTTCAGCCCCACTCTCCAAGGACTCCAAGATGCCACCCGCACTATGGGGTTGAAAATCTCATGGCAGAAGACCAAGACCAAGAACCTCAGAGTTGGACCACCAGAACCCATGGTGCAGGTGGGGTTCAATACTGTAGACAGTGTTGACGAGTACATCTACGTAGGCTGCAAGCAGAGTTCAAAAGGTCACAGAAAACCAGATGCTCTTCAATTAATAGGTCTTGCCACAGCGATGATGGATTCTTCCTCAAAGTGGGGGGGGGGCATGAGGCCCTGCCACCTCTGTGGACCTGCCACCTCTGTGGCCCTGCCCCTGCCCCTCCTCTTCCTCCGAGGCCCTGCCCCCTGGCCAAGCCGGAAGCCAGAAGCCGGAGTCAGCACCTCCACCTGGCCGGAGTGGGAGGCCCAAGAGAAGCCCCTGGCCCATGTCCCTGCCCCTGGGCCCTCACGCCCAGGGTAGGCGGAGGGTCCGCAGCTCCCCACAGCTGCCCGCTTGGCTCTTACCATGGCCCAGCTTTGGCTTCCGGCCTGGCCTGCGGGTGGGGTCTCCGAGACCGAAGAGCCGCAGCAGGTCCATGGTAAGAGCCACCTGGGCAGCTGTGGGGAGCCACGGACACTCCACCTACCCTGGGCAGAAGGCCCAGGGGGCAGGGACATGGGCCAGGTGGAGGATCCACAGCTCCCCACAGCTGACCAGGCTCCCCGGGCTGGGCTTCAGCTTCTGGTCTGGCTCCTCCACCGCTGTTCTGGCATCCCTGTCTGAGCACCTCCTGCATGAAGTTCATGTGTCACTTATGGATGCAAAATGTCTTTGTGCTGAGACAAAGTTCAGGATCTATCAAACCGGCATTCTACCTTTATTGCTATAAAGGCCAGAAACCTGGACCCTTACAGAATCATAGAATATCAGGGTTGGAAGGGACCTCAGGAGGTCATCTAGTCCAACCCCCTGCTCAAAGCAGGACCAATCCCCAAATAAATCATCCCAGCCAGGGCTTTGTCAAGCCTGACCTTAAAAACCTCTAAGGAAGGAGAGTCCACCACCTCCCTAGGTAACCCATTCCAGTGCTTCACCACCCTCCTAGTGAAAAAGTTTTTCCTAATATCCAACCTAAACCTCCCCCACTGCAACTTGAGACCATTACTCCTTGTTCTGTCATCTGCTACCACTGAGAACAGTCTAGATCCATCCTCTTTGGAACCCCCTTTCAGGTAGTTGAAAGCAGCTATCAAATCCCCCCTCATTCTTCTCTTCTGTAGGCTAAATAATCCCAGTTCCTTCAGCCTCTCCTCATAAGTCATGTGCTCCAGCCCATTAATCATTTTTGTTGCCCTCCACAGGACTCTTTCCAATTTTTCCACATCATTCTTGTAGTGTGGGGCCCAAAACTGGACACAGTACTCCAATGAGGCCTCACCAATGCCGAATAGAGGGGAATAATCATGTCCCTCAATCTGCTGGCAATGCTCCTATTTATACAGCCCAAAATGCTGTTAGCCTTCTTGGAAACAAGGGCACACTGTTGACTCATATCCAGCTTCTCGTCCACTGTAACCCCTAGGTCCTTTTCTGCAGAACTTCTGCCTGGCCACTTGATCCCTAGTCTGTAGTAGTGCATGGGATTCTTCCATCCTAAGTGCAGGACTCTGCACTTGTCCTTGTTGAACCTCATCAGATTTCTTTTGGCCCAATCCTCTAATTGTCTAGGTCCCTCTATAACCTATCCCTACCCTCCAGCTTATCTACCACCCCTCCCAGTTTAGTGTCATCTGCAAACTTGCTGAGGGTGCAGTCCACGCCATCCTCCAGATCATTAATGAAGATATTGAACAAAACCATCCCCAGGACCAACCCTTGGGGCACTCCGCTTGATACCGGCTGCCAACTAGACATGGAGCCATTGATCATTACCCGTTGAGCCCGCCGATCTAGCCTGCTTTCTATTCACCTTATAGTCCATTTATCCAGCCCATACTTCTTTAACTTGCTGGCAAGAATACTGTGGGAGACCGTATCAAAAGCTTTGCTAAAGTCAAGGAATAACACGTCCACTGCTTTCTCCTCATCCACAGAGGCAGTTATCTCGTCATAAATTATAGCAGACTTGGAGCAGCTAGAGACATTCATATGCACTGTCAGAGCTAAATCCTGCGCATAAAGTGGTTTGACTTTGTTCTATAATGATCTTGCAGAGATCTGGCCTGTCTTCAATTGCTCATTATATTCAAAAGTGGCGTAGCATGCTCTTTGGTCACATCGCCAAGATGAAGAAAAACACCCTAGCATACTGTGCTCTCAAACTCTCCATTGACATGTGAAGGAGTGCATGCCCTTACCCTACCTGGCGCTGCCGGTGGAGGGCCCGAAGCCAGAGAGATTCAAGGATTTGCAGGATTGAACCAGAACTTCACTACACAATGCCTGGACACCATCAACCGTGGTCATTCTGGCTGGCACAGTGGTCCTCAGTAGATTGTGTGTGTTTGATGATGCATATTTCTGTAACAACATCAACAGTCTATGTTTAAATACAGACACTATTGTACGTCATACTCAGTTGTTAGACCCATGGCACTTTGGGGTAGAAGTTGTAGCTTTTCCCTACAAGGTAGGAGTTTATGAGTATGGTTGCACCAGAAGTGTTTCTGGAACCACAAACATAATTTAGCTGCGGTAACATGAAATTCCTGATGCTCTGTCTCTTGCCGACATGTGTATTTCCTTTTTACAATTGCCGATGGAATTGTAAAAAGGAAAATAAAAAAGTTTAACAGCTTAACCACAAAGGAATGTTTATATCTGATTATACTTAACAGTTAATTTAATGGTAGTTAATCAGTGGCACAGAATACAAACCAAGCTGAACTATGGCTTTGCTGATGAATGGTACTAAAGTTGCCATTAGAATTCTTGTCTGTTTCATTAAACATGCAGGAAGGGAGCCCTTTGAAACATTATTGCTAAGGGCCAAATTCTGCTTTCAATTATGCTGGTATAAATCCTGAGTTGCTGGAGTTACTCCAAATGTTTACGGCAGTTGAAAGTACAGGACAGTTACACTGATCTCACAGAACAGAATTTGATCCTATGTCCTGAATTCTGCAATGCATGCAGGCAGTGGAGCCCATTGACTTGATTAAGGGATCTGCAGATGTGCAACACATAGCATGATCAGAGCTTAAAGGAGAGGGTACATGGAAATAAATACCAATACCAAATATTCATTTTTAGCTGCCTTCTGAAAACTTCACAACAAAGTTAAAGCAGGAAAAAGCAGTAACAATAATAAAGTGTAGAAAAAGACACTGGCTAAAATTTTCAAAAATAGATTTGGCTCTTAAATGCATATTTAGATGCTTGAAGGTGAGATTTTTAAAAATGCCTAAGGGACTTGGGAGCACAGGTCACATTGTCTGCACTGGGACTTGGGCTACTACGTTATTTAGGCACTTATGAGAATCTCACACTTAGGCATATAAATAAGGTCTTCGGAGCCCAGCTTTAGCTCCCATTTGAAAATGTCATCCAGTGTGCTCCACATTCCACACATTGCTATCTAACTTTGAAAGTATTACAGAGTTTCAACTGCAGTAAACATTTATTCTTCTTCTAGATATATATTTTAAAGGGCTGTCAACTTAATCTTTAAGATGGTCCAAGCCGAACAGTGGGTGTTGAGGCTGGCATTTAGACATCTAACTATCTGATTTGTAGGCATAGTCAGGTATGGTCCTGGAACCTTCAGATTTCACCTATTCTGCAAGAAGAGACAGTCTTTTTCATAATAAGAAATCAGTGCTATTCAGTGGATTGCAACCTTTAGGGCAGGAAGTCCCTTGAAGGATAAGTGGAATTTTAAGTCTCCAGGTCTGAAGCTAGATGTCTTAATATTAGAATGAGATTTTTTATTCTCTCTGTTGGAGGTTACTTCTATGATGCTCAACACAATGGTATATAAGCACTGAGAAAAGTAACTTAGATCTGCGTAGAGTTGTCTATAGTGGAGTCATAATGGATTTTACACTTCATCCTTCATGTGTATGTATATGTGTTACATGATACATGGCCATTGGGTTACATGTGTGCATGTTAAAAATTCCAGGCAGCAACATATTGGAATATTTTATTACATATATCCTCTGCTTTGATCATAAAGTTTTAACTCATTGGAAAAACAGCATAGTGCAGTATAAATGCTGAGTGCCCATGGTTCCCAATGACTTGCAGGCATTCACCAACTACCTACAAGGATCAGGCCTAAGGCAGTTCTTGAATTGTGTGCATACTGTTTGTCTATAAAGAAACATTAGAAATGTATTAGCTTTCAAAGAGGCTCAACGTGGTCCTTTTCATTTACAGAATCTTCCACTGAATGTTCACTGCCTATTGATCACCCATGAGACACTGCCGCTACCCTGTTTTATACACCTAGGGGCCTGATCCTATTTCTGTTGAAGTTGATGAAAGTTTTGCTATTGACTACCGTGGGAACAGGACCGTTGCTAAGAATTCAGTGGGAAGAGAATCTAAAGCAGAAAAAAAAGCTAAACATTATTTAATTTATTTATTAACATGTGAAAAGGTTCACTTAATGCTGCCAAAATATAAGAGTCTATTTCTGTGAGAGCTTTAGTCCCTGGAAGTATTTTCCTCTTGTATAATTGTCAGGAATGTGTCCTATGCGGTCTACTCCATGAATAATTTTCTTTCATCTTTCAACTGGAAGATTTCAAAGGTATAAGATACAGAGGGATTTCATACTATGAGTATCAGGGGGTAGCCGTGTTAGTCTGTATCTACAAAAACAACAAGGAGTCTGGTGGCACCTTAAAGACTAACAGATTTATTTGGGCATAAGCTTTCGTGAGTAAAAACCTCACTTCTTCGGATGCATAGAGTGAAAGTTACAGATGCAGGCATTATATACTGACACATGGAGAGCAGGGAGTTACTTCGCAAGTGGAGAACCAGTGTTGGCAGGGCCAATTCAATCAGGGTGGATGTGATCCACTCCCAATAATAGATGAGGAGGTGTCAATTCCAGGAGAGGAAAAGCTGCTTCTGTAATGAGCCAGCCACTCCCAGTCCCTATTCAAGCCCAGATTAATGGTGTTGAATTTGCAAATGAATTTTAGTTCTGCTGTTTCTCTTTGAAGTCTGTTTCTGAAGTTTTTTTGTTCAATGATAGTGACTTTTAAATCTGTAATAGAATGACCAGGGAGATTGAAGTGTTCACTTACTGGCTTATGTATGTTACCATTCCTGATGTCCGATTTGTGTCCATTTATTCTTTTGCGGAGGGACTGTCCGGTTTGGCCAATGTACATGGCAGAGGGGCATTGCTGGCACATGATGGCATATATAACATTAGTGGATGTGCAGGTGAATGAGCCTTTGATGGTGTGGCTGATGTGGTTGGGTCCTCTGATGCTGTTGCCAGAGTAGATATGGGGACAGAGTAGGCAACGAGGTTTGCTACAGGGATAGGTTCCTGGGTTGGTGTTTCTGTGGTGTGGTGTGTAGTTGCTGGTGAGTATTTGCTTCAGGTTGGGGGGCTGTCTGTAAGCGAGGACTGGCCTGCCTCCCAAGGTCTGTGAGAGTGAGGGATCATTTTCCAGGATAGGTTGTAGATCGTGGATAATGCGCTGGAGAGGTTTTAGCTGGGGGCTGTATGTGATGGCCAGTGGTGTTCTGTTATTGTCCGTGTTGGGCCTGTCCTGTAGTAGGTGATTTCTGGGTACCCGTCTTGCTCTGAAACAGATTGACAGGTGAAGCTCATTTCTGAGCCATGCTCAACTGGCTGCTGACCCAAATTTGGGCTTGATCCTGCACAGTAGAGGTGTGGAACGTTGAATAGAAAAGCACACGTTTGACATGGAGTTCACAGGAATCGTATCCTACATTAATGGGAACAATGCTGCGTAGCTGCCAAGTTACTCCTGCATGGTAGCATTAGCAAGGCATGAGAAGAAAACCTACACTTGATGCTGAGTACCCAAAAAAAGTATCGTGCGTCAGCTCACAGGTCCTCAGAGATGCACGTTTGCCAACCATTGTTTTTTTTAACTCCTCGCACTTGTAGGAGATGGAACATACAGAGATTTACTGCCACTCCATGAGGACTATACTTGATGCTTAATCATACCTCCAACCTCGCATAACCTCCATCTGCACTCACGTTAGAGTGCAACTACCGGGAGCACTGCAATTGCAGCTTTAAGGCCTTAGTAAATCAGACAATAAATGAAAAAGTTTTTTAAATTAAAAAAAAGTAAATTAAGCAACGCGAGACATTACAGCCCTAGCAGCACACACCTGAAGACTTAAAAATTGCAAGTGCATTTCACAGGTGAAAAGAGTGGCTTTTTACCCCTCAGGACCTGTATTCAAGTACTGAGAGGTTTGTGTTTCTCTTGCAGTTAGATACAGAAACCTAAACCCCTGCAGGCTGCTGCGTTTCTTAAAATGCTGCACGTGTCAGTAAAATCACCAAACACTGCAGAGGGAACATAGCACTCTGAACTCAGGTCATGGCAGGTAAGTAAAGAAGAAATATATTTCATATATGGTTTTAATAAGCAGATGTATGCATAGGGAGGCAGCACAGTATACCCCTATGTGCCAAGAGCTGAGAGCCAACAACCCCCAACTCCTAATCCCAGCTGTGACCTTGAGAAAGTCATTAAGGCCCAACATGATTTAAAGAGTTCACTAAACATAGGAGTCTCCATTTTTTGGGTGCTAAACTTGAAATATCTAAGTCCTGATTTTCAGATGTGCTGCACCCACAACTCCAGCTGAAAACCAGAAAGAGCTGTGAGTATTCCACACCAGTGAAAATCAGGTGCTTGTTGCCCCAGGCGGATGGAGGCAACTGCCAAGTTGAATCAATCCTATTCTCCTATTGAGAATATTTACCATTCATGTGCTGTTTTAGGCTGTTAGTACAATAGATTGTTCTGTGTAGTTTTGAAAGTGACAATGTTATGTTGCTGGAGATTTCTTGTGCAAGAAGCAGTATCCCATGCATAAAAAGATTTGTTGCTTGTTAGCTTATTTCTACAATTTAATTTTTGTTTCTGTTCAGCTCCATACATAGGAAAAGAAACCCAGGCAAATTGTGTGTCAGACACAGAGCATGCTGTGGAATTTGTTGCTGGTTTGGTATAAACAGCTAGTCTTGTATATTGACCTAATGTAAACAGTCAGTAGCCTATGTAAACAGGCAGCAGTTAAACCCAGGCTAAATGAAGTCCAAAAAGTATATTTAAGCAGCAAGAAATCAAACATTAATACATATATTTTCATGTCAAAAACAGTTGTTTTTTTCCTTCCTTGAAGGCCTTCTTTAAATTTTCCCCCCAAAGTTTTGACCATTGGGCTGCAGCCAGTTTTCCAAATGAATGAGGTGGTGGAAGACATCATGAGAGTCCACGTGGCAGTGTTACAGCTACTCAATCTTTGTTCAGGGCTTGATCCAGTTCCCATTGAAGTCAGTGGCAAAACTCCCATTGACTTCAGTGGATGAAGCAGGACCAGACTGCAGTGTTGTCACAGTTTGATGGTAGGAAGGGGGAAACTCAGGCGGTTTGCAGGTTCACGCCTAATAAGTATCCACAAGATATATAATATGAATTTCAAACATTTTTGCTGGAGAAAGCAAACTAAAAATCGTGTGAGGACAGGTTTTCTTATACAATTGCCCATTACAATGGGCTCCCTGAAGAAAGCTGGACTAGTTTGAGAGATTATACCATGTCTAACAGAATTCCCTTTTATATAGATAGGGAACAGAACTGACAGTAGTAAACACTTTCAAAATGGTAATGCTTTTTTCTTATTTTAAGAGCACTTAGAGGTGAAAATACCATGGGAAAAAATCTCCACATATTTCAGTATGACTGTTTCCTGCAGAAATGTGTAAATATCATGTTTTTTAAAAAGCCAGTTCATGGCTCCAGATTCCAACGGTGACCTTAGATCTGACCATTTCTTTGCCCCTGTAATGGTCCTCACTCAGGGTCTGGTTGGGGAGCGTGGCCTAGTGGTCATGGCTGCAACCCCTGACTGCCAAGGGGATTGTGGGGAGGGGAGCCCAGGCCCTCCCACTCCACTGGGCTCTGACCCAGGGCCCTTTGGGCTACCCATAGTCTGGCAACCAAAGCTACTTAAGGCTATCCTCCTTAGGCCTCTTCCTCTTGTCCCTCCCTTCCACCATGGGATCATCTTAGTCCAGAGGTGGGCAAACTATGGCCCGCGGGCCACATCCGGCCCGCAGGACCATCCTGCCCGGCCCCCGAGCTCCTGGCCCGGGAGACTACCTCCAGCCCCTCCCCTGCTGTCCCCCCACCCCCGCAGCCTCAGCTCATTTGCCCCGCCGCCGGCGCAACGCTCTGGGCAGCGGGGCTGCGAGCTCCTGGGGCAGCACAGCTGCAGAGCCCGGCCTGACCTGGTGCTCTGTGCTGTGTGGTAGCGGCCCGGCTCCAGCCGGGCGGCGCGCCTGTAGCACCACCAGCCACCGGTGCTCCAGGCAGCGCGGTAAGGGGGCAGGGAGCAGGGGGGGTTGGATAGAGGGCAGGGGAGTTTGGGGTGGTGGTCAGGGGGTGGAGGTGTGGATAGGGGTCAGGGTTGAATGGAGGCAGGGGTCCTGGGGGGGCAGTCAGGAAGGAGGGGGGTTGGATGGGGCGGCAGGGGGCAGTCAGGGGCAGGGGTTTCAGGGGCAGTCAGCAGACAGGGAAAAAGGGTGGTTGGATGGGGCAGGGGTCCCGGAGGGCTGTCAGGAATGAGAGGAGGGGTTGGATGGGGCAGCGGGGGTCCAGGGGCGGTCAGGGGACAGAGAGTCGGGGGTTTGTAGATGGGGCAGAGGTCCCAGAGGGGCCATCAGGGAACAGGGGGGGTTGGATGGGGCAGGAAGGAGGTGCGGGCCGGCCACAACCCCCTCCCCTAACCAGCCCTCCATACAATTTACGAAACCCGATGCGACCCTCAGGCCAAAAAGTTTACCTACCCCTGTCTTAGTCCAAGGCATGGGCGCTGACTCCGTGGGTGCTCCGGAGGCTGGCTGAAACCAAAATAATCTCTTAACCCCTTGTTGCCCAGTGTAGGGTTTGTAACCCTATCACAACCCCATATAGATGGACACAAATGGTAAAATGGGTCAATATTTTCTTCACACAGTGAGATGGAAATGGTGGAAGATTAGGGGGAAAATAGCACCGAAAGAAGGTAATGAGAGGGGAAAAAAGCCTTGATGAAGTGGGGGAAATCCCCACATACAACATGTTTGGTGACACCAGGAAGATATGAAGAAGATATTGCTTTGGGTGAACTGGTTGGCTCAGGGGGGTTGCTAGTGGGCAAAAGACCCTTTTATCTCTAGGTTGTTGGTTTGAATCCAGCCCACCTCATTAGCCACAAGCCATGTAATCTGAGGATTGTTCACTGTTTTTGTGTTGGGTAGTCTCAATCCAGGGCCTCGTGAACAAGCGTCAACATCACTAACACCACCATCATAATTAGCACTAGCTGTTGGCAACTTCAGCAAAGAGGCCACAGGCTGGACAAGCTTGTAGACTCAGATGCCCTCTGCTTAGTCCATCTTGGGTTGGGGCACACACTGGCAGACCAACGTGGGGACATGTTCACTTCAATTCTCCATTCTGCAACTGTTCTGCTGATATGGTAAATGGAGCACTTCAGTCACCAGTGCTGTTAATTCAGCACTTTTCAAAAGCAGTAAATTCACCTTTTACAAGAGATCATAGATGTATGCACTCTAAAACTGAAGGGACAACCTTTTGCGCTGATTTACACCTCTTGCAACACCACTGACTTTATTGGGGCCACACAGAATGTAAGTCGGGGCAGAATTCAGCCTGACGTGAACACTGCTGGGAAATAATGCATTAAGTCTCTGTGCCACTGAACCATGTAATGAATCCCAGTGTTAGTGCTAATGCAAAAGTCGTGGTGATGTGCTAACTGGTTTAGCTGCTCATAAAATGGTGGTTAACCACCTGTCCAGTTATTACTGGGCAAGGGAAACTTAGCTGCAGTAATAAAACTGTACTATATAAAGTTACAGCGTTACTTAGAATTGAATACCTATTCTGAACAAACAAAAATAGAAAACAGAGTTAAAAACCATAAATTAAAAAAAGGGAAAAAGTTTCCCCATTTGTCTCCTGAAAGAAAACACAGTATTTAAAATGCCTTAATCAGAAGAAAGCTTCATGGGCCACTCACATTTTCAGCCAATTTTAAAGCTGGGTTTAATTATTTGTAGACTCTGATACACTAACTAGTAAATGGAGTTAACATTAAGCATGAATTTGGCTTAATATATATTAAACACCATAGCCACAAACATAGATGAGCAGATCAGTATAGTAGCACCATTCAGCTATGATTGGGGTTATAAATATTTGCATTTTTGTTATAAAACATATGATAGTAATTTGAACATGGTTTGGGAAGAAATACTCTGGCCAGCATCTAATAGTAGAAATTAGTCCTGCTTTAGTTACATTTTAACAAAGCGAAAAATAAATGCATTGTTAAAAACAAGCTTGCTTGCACGTTAAATTGTTAACATTCTTTTCCCCCTGTTTGTCCTAGAAAATGTGAATCCTACGCTTGGAAATACCCATCTGAATTTGAAACGTTAGTATCAATTTGAGTTGGAGACATGCACATCACTCCATATCTTGGATTATCCTGTGTGTGCTCTAGTGCTAGCGCTCAGTAGTAGATTTTCCAAAATATGCAATGTAGACAAATTTCATGCAATTCCTATTAACGCTGTTAGGTCCTGTGGCTGCAAGGGTCATGCTGTATTTATCACATAATCCTTATCTTGCAACAAGAGTCAATACACTGAACTGTAAGGTCATCAGTTATTAAAAGAACATGAGTGCAAATTCCACTCCCTTATCCTGTTTCTTATAGAAGTAACCTATTTCCCTGTGGTTTCTGTGGTTTCAGAGATGCTTTAAGTGTCCTTGTTATGAATGGATAAAACTTAGTTGAGCTTGGCCTTTTTAGATAGCAGTTAGCTGTCTTAATTTTTAGGTTAATTTTAAAATAATTTATCATCAAAAGCATGTGGATGATTATGGTACATTAATTATCTTGGAAATAGAGTGAAGTCACGTTATGCTTCGTGACAAAGAGAAATCTTCCTTTTTCTAAGCTGTGTATCCTGAAGAACAATTAAGGAAATCAGATCAACTTATAAAAACAACGAGGAGTCCGGTGGCACCTTAAAGACTAACAGATTTATTTGGGCATAAGCTTTCGTGGGTAAAAAACATGAACTTATCAACTTCTCATTTAAGAGTTACAACAAACATTTTTCCTACAATGTGTCTTTTACCAAAGATTCAAATTCTGGCAAACAAGGCCCTTATAAGTTTGTGGGGATCATTTGGTACTCCACATTTTCCCTTATAAAAGGCCCCATGATATGGTCACTAAAGCTTTCAACTGAGAGTTAGCTATGGCTCCCATCAGAGTACATCAGCTAGAGGTGAGTCACTGGAGAGACATGATAGGTCAGGAATTCAGAGCACTATGCCACTATCTCCACAGCTCCTGCCAGTCTGGTGAGAGATGAACTGACACAGAACTTGGAATAATTATATACAAGAACACAGACTTTTAAAAACCTTTCCCTTTGATATATTCCTTGACACTGTGTCAAAGTCTGTTTTAACATAGCATCAAAAAGGGAGTCTCCTGCAGCATCTCAAATCCAGAGCAAATAGATTTTAAAGTGATAAGGCTAATTGGTGTTCTAGCTATTCTTTGTTTACAGGTTTGTCCAGGGAGATTGAAGTGTTCTCCTACTGGCTTTTGTATGTTACCATTCCTGATATCTGATTTGTGTCCATTTATTCTTTTGCGTAGAGACTGTCCGGTTTGGCCAATATACATGGCAGAGGGGCATTGCTGGCACATGATGGCATATATCACATTACTAGATGTGCAGGTGAATGAGTCCCTGATGGTGTGGCTGATGTGGTTGGGTCCTCTGGTGGTGTCGCTAGAGTAGATATGGGGACAGAGAAGGCAACGGGGTTTGTTACAGGGATTGGTTCCTGGCTTAGTGTTTCTGTGGTGTGGTGTATAGTTGCTGGTGAGTATTTGCTTCAGGTTGCGGGGATGACACAAATCAGACATCAGGAATGGTATCATACACAAGCCAGTAGGAGAACACTTCAATCTTCCTGGACACTCAATAACAGATTTAAAAGTAGCCATCCTTCAATAAAAAAACTTTAAAAACAGACTTCAAAGAGAAACTGCTGAGCTACAATTTATTTGCAAACTTAATACCATCAATTTGGGCTTGAATAGGGACTGGGAGTGGCTGGCTCACTAGCAAAGCAATTTTCCCTGTTTTGGTATTGACACCTCCTCATCAATTATTGGGAGTAGACTACATCCATCCCAACTAAATTGGCCTTCAGCATTGGTTCTCCACTTGTAAGGTAACTCCGTTCTCTTCATGTGCCAATATACATTTATGCCTGTATCTGTATTTTCACTCCATGCATCTGAACATGTGGGTTTTTTACCCATGAAAGCTTATGCCCAAATAAATCTGTTAGTCTTTAAGGTGCCGCCAGACTCCTCATTGTTTTTTTAGAAGCATAAATGAATTTGTATTATATGAATATCAGTTATGCAGCCCGGGAAGATTTTCAGCTAATGACAATCTGAAAAAAACTAACATTTTCCTCTCACAAATGACAAACCCATATTGATGGTGTCCAACTTTTTAAATTGTCGATGCTCCTTGGGGGTCATTATATGCTGGTATAAGTTATGCCTAACCAGCCACCAGTACCCCCAGGGATCAGGGACAACAAAGGTCGTGTGTGGTGAGCTTTTCCGTCATTAGGGTCCTCCACTGAGCAAAGCACAGCCAGACCCAAGGATCAGGGTTAAAGTGTTCCTGTTTGGATCAACATATTGGAATAAATTAGGAATTATTGTTCTCAAAGGTAAATATTGGCCTTGGCTTCAACTAGGTTGTTTTCTACCGTATGGGTTGATGAATCCTGATGTTCACTTAAAGAGAGGTCTATATCTTCATATGGTCAGATAGAAGAACTCCAAAACAAAGAGGTTAAATGACTTTCCCAAAGTCAATCAGTGGACAAGTGATGATATGTTCCAAGTATGCAGACTCTCTCACCACAAACTCACCCCCTCACTTATCAGTAGGCTTGGAAGGATTAGACTTATCACTAAATGTCGATAAACATCAATTTCACCATACACACGAGCCAACAACAAAAAAATCCTATCAATAATAACCAAAATTTACAAATAGGGAAAAATAAGAAAAAAGCTGCTTGAGAATTTATTAGATTAAATATTTTTTGTCTAATACTCCCATAATTTCCTGCCACTGTGAAAACTTAAATCAATAAAAATTGAGAAAAATCCTTAAAATATACATACATATTATCCATCAAAATTATGAAAACAATAACAATTGTATTCTGCCAAGCCTTATCAGGCTGGTTTTAATAACTCACACCTTAAATTTAAAAAATATTGGGAGGACCAGGGAACATATTTCACCTTAATTGTATGAATTGTATACATAAGAATACATAAGAATTCTCTCTTATTTTATGCTTTATGTTTGTATTCTACTACAAATCATAATTCCTACAGTTTTAGAATGAAGCAAATAAAATAGCATATTAAAAGTAACTATAATCTTCACTGAAGCAAAGTTAAATCATTTCAAGGTCAGAAGTTATTTATATTATGGAAGGATTTCTAAGTGGTGTGAAATCTGGAATAATTAAAGTAAAAGTTCTGATCTGGCTAGAAAAACAAAAATATTTATAATTTAAACTATTTTTAGTCTAATAAATGTTTCTGATTTGTGGAGGCAGCTCTTTGAGCCTACGCCTGGGTAATACCAAACTTCTGTACAGAAAACATGTCAGATGCTTTAGATTATAGATTATGTTTTTAGTCTTTCCTTAGTTCCCTTGTTATACATTTCATTTTAAAGCAGATGATTTGCCAGTTGCAATAACCCCTGTTTAAATATTCTTCATGTATAACAATCTCACAGGAGGAAAGCTGAGTAGTGAAAACCACCCTGGCCCAATATGACTGTTTTTCTCTGGAGAGCTACTAAATGCTGTTCTTATAGCAGTAGCACCTGGCTCTGTAGCAGATTTACAAAACACTTGCATTTTCAGCTATTCAGTTTACTCAGATTTTGTCATGTATGGGCTGTTTCTGAGATCTGCATGGCAGATCCAAGTCTTGAAATCCTCTATAGAATATGATGTATGTAGTATAAGAAAGGAAGTGGAGACTGTTGTGTATTATTAATAGCAGCCCGTTATGAGAATACTCTGAAGTGCAAACCAAGATAGCCCTCCCTCCCATTTTGGGGGTTACATTTGCCTGTTGTTTTCAGAGTTACCAGTGTTCAAGGGCCCTGTGTTTCCCTCAATTCTGAGCAATGGACAGAAGCAAGATGTGTGAGAAGGTCAGGTATAAGGAGGAGAAGAACTAAAATGATTTTTCCATGGAGGCTTCCCCTGTACCCAGAAGGCCACAGTTCTAATATTACACAACATTTTTACCAAAGGCAGGGAATACTTGCTCAATCTGCTATGCACTCTTGGAGACTCAGCAGATTTTCACTTGGCAAACTACCTAGGAGTTAATGTCAGTCAGACCAGCATCACCTCCTACATGCATCTTCTGCCACCATTAAGAGGAGGCAGGGTTGAGGTGAGGTGAGGGTGAGCTAGCTAGGCTGCTAGGAATGTACAAGACCTAGGGAGTAGCATGGAGGAGTCAGATCACCTCATAGAAGACCAAGGACTTCTTGAGTTGCCTACGGATCTGAGGAATCCATAAGATTCCAAGACCAAGCCACCTACTCCTTCTGCAAGGCTCCATACTTCACCTTCACGTTCCTTTAGAAACTCCATGAGATTTTCTGCACAATGTGATGGCTTTGGGCCCTTTGGGGTGTCACCTGATGTGCTGGGGTGCCACTGAGTCCGCCTATTCTGCCAGCCTGGGTCCCCTTTACCTGGCTTTGCAGGGTTAGGCTCACAAGCCTCCTCCAGCCAAGCACACAGGCAGGGCCACACCAGCTGCACAGAGAGACAGATTCAGCCTTAGGGGCTTGGCCTAACACCCTGGTGCCCACTTCCTTTAAGGGGTACAAACCCAAAGGTTTTATGAAATTCACCTCCTCCCTCAAGGTGGAGAGAGATATGCACAACTTCTCCCCCCAACCCCCTCCACAGTTAGAAATTACATAAACTGGGTTATATTATAAACAAGAAATAAGTTTATTAACTACAAAAGGCGAATTCTAAGTGAATATAAGAGATAACAGACAGAACAAAGCAGATTACTGACCAAATAAAGCAAAATACATGAGCTAAGCTCAATATACTTAAGAAACAGGTTACAAAATGTACCATACATACTCGTTCATAAGCCGAATATTTTTGGTAAAAAAGTGACACGTCAAAGAGCGGGGGTCAGCTTATAAATGGGTCTACACCAAAATTTGATGATTTTAAACTCTATGGAATCATTGAATTGAATATCTAATACATTGTCGTTTTGTTTACCTGAAGTGTCTGCAGACATAGAGCCCCTCAGCTTCCTGTGGCCACAGTTTGCCGTTCCCAGCCAATGGGAGCGGCAAACCATGGACACTGGAAGCTGAGGGGCTCCATGCCTGTGAACGCTCGAGGTAAACAAAACGTTCAGGCCTGCTAGCGGCTTACCCTAACGGGCCAGGAACCAAAGTTTGCCAACCCCTGAAATATAGGGTTGGCTTATGAAAGGGTCATGTAATTTTTGCTATTTTTACCTAACCATCTTGGGGGGTCGGCTTATAAACGAACAGGCTAATGAACGAGTATATACGGTAATTTCTTACCCTAAATATTATTTTAGGCAGGTTGCAAAATTTCTGTGGTTCAGAGTTCCAGTCATATTTCTTTTCAGACTGGACCCGTCTCAGTCTGAACTCCCTTCAGGTGGCTTTAGCAGTTTTTCTTCTTGGGCAGACCGGCCATGGAGAGGAGGAGTCCCGTTTGCCTTCCTCCCTGCCCTTAAATAGGATTTACATAAGGCAGGAATCCTTTGTTTTCCAAACTTGACCCCCCCACCCCTTCCCTTCCAGTGGAAAGTTAAAAGAAGTACCAGGTAATGTTTAGTATCAGGTGACAAGACCACCTGACTCTGTAGTATCACAGCATCCATGAGTCAGTATGGAATATGGAGTGTCAGCAGGAAGGCCAAGCCTTTTCACAGTCCATTGTCCTCGCTGATGGGCCATCTGCCCTGTCTGACTTTTCCATTGCTGTACCTGAAGTGTTAGCAGTGGGTGTCACCCAAAGCAGCATAGTTGAAATACAGGTACATAGTCAATATTCCTAACTTCAGATACAGAAATGATACAGGCATACAAATTGGATAATGACGTTCAGTAAATTATAACCTTTCCAATGATACCTACAAGACCCATCTTGCATAAAGAACATCTCAGTTATGTCATATTCATATCATAAGCATATTTTCATAAAGAATATGGAGTGAAACGTCACACACACTTTTTTCTATTTGCAGCTTTTCCTTTCAAAGGCACACCATGTGACCATGTACATTTAAAAAAATAACTGGTCTTAAATATTTAATGGCAGATATTCAGCTGATATAAATCAGTGTAGTACTATTGAAATAAGTGCACAAAAGACCAATTTATACCAGCTCTGGTATAGAGCATCTGGCCCTTAACATTTAGCTGAATCTTTAGTGGGAAAATTCTCTTATCTTCCATTATATATTTTCATTAACCACAATGCATTTATGAAATATCAGAATAAATATAGAGGTCTGAGATAATAATGCTCAGCTGTTGCAGTGAGGAATGCTGTATAAATGTCTAGACAGACAGAAAAACAGTGACTGATAGAAATAGGGTTGGTGACCTTCTACAACTCGCATGAGAAAGCAGAATACATATCACAAACTTTTAAAGTAGTTGTATAAAATTCCAGGTTTTAAAGCTGATACCTTTGCCTATTTACAAGTATTCTGAAAGCCTTTCAATTTATAAAGGATAAATTTTGGGTATTTTCATAACTTCCATCTAAGAACACTTTCAAAGATCAGTGTGCTCACGTGATAATAATACAACATGTTAAAAAAAAATCCTATCAACCCACAGGAGAGCAAGATGTTGTGCCATAATGAGGTTCTTCTGGTGGGCAAACTTTTTAAACAAAATATGTAAATTAGATTACTTTGAACTGGCAAGATGCATGCACAAATTGGACATTCTATAATACAGACTCATGGAAGCATTTATATACATTAAAACTCCTTTTATTTATAGCCTGTGATTTGATTACACAGCTCATTAACTTCTGGAATAACTGCAATCCAATGGCATAATTTCCCATATAGCAATCCCAAGAAAAGCATGTCACTAAAGGAAACAATTTTTAAAAACGGAAACATTTCCATAAAATAAACAAAAGGAAATAAATTCAAAGCAGTGCATGAAGTGATATATGCTTCAGATGGTGTTTAATGGTTAACTATGCAAAACCTCTCAGCATGGGCTTGATTCTCTGGAGAATGGCAAACAATGCAGGGTGGAGAAATCTTCAAAGTTAAACCCTGAAACAGCCACATCCAACAAAATGTTACGGGCCAGACTGTGATGGCTCTTCCAGGGCCATATGGGGTTGGGGGAGCTGTACAAGTGACCTTCCTTCTACACACAGCCACTCAAGGGTTTCCCACAATAGCATTTCCCCATATCTGCACCCTCTTGCTAGGTCATGGATCCAGACTAGTGCTTTGAGGGGAACCAACCAAATGTACACTTTGCCCACATGCATTGATTAGCCTAAGGACAGATTATGCCTACTTGGGGTACGGTCTCTGCACGGCTCCTCCTAGGCCAGAGCATCTCTGCACCACCCCCTACACATGCTATACCGTAAACTAGCCTTCTAAGAGTAGAAACAGACATTTGTAAAGGACCCATCCCTGTAATAATGGGCATGTTTCCAACAGGATTATTTACACCAGCTAGTGGAGTGAGAAAACCTCAACCCTTTTTTCTGGATGATATATGTGAAAGGTTTTGTGCTGAAGATGCTGTTTGGAAGTAATACACATAAAAGATATCTTTTCCTGTTCAAATGAAATAGTCTAAAATTTTCCTTAAAACAGCTCATTATTCCTATCAAGGTAACATTTTTATTTAAACCATCTGTGGATTCTTGAGGCCTGATTGAACCTGACATTCTCAACCTTTCGCAACTGTATTACGCATGGCATACATTTGTGTGTGCATGTACATAGGGGAAAAAGGGAGGAAGGAATGAAAATCTTCTGGTAAGATAGGACATGTCTCTAAACTGTTGATCCCAAACAATTTTTCAGTCCTTCCATCTGTGCTTAATTTTGGTAAGAATACAGTCAAGAATGATAGAACTTATTCAGCAGTAAATCTGAAAAATTAATCAGTTACACCTCCAAAAGGTCTTTGTAGAGGAGAATAGTCACAACACTTGCACTACCAGGCCAAATAGAACAAGAGTCTTATTATCTATCAACACCAAGCTTCTCTTTCATGTCATGCAGATTTTAACTGTTAGAGAAAAGAAAAAGAAAACCAACAGCCAAAAAAGAAGAGAGAGGATTTTCCATCTTAAGCAGATGTGAAGTGAAGTCCTATAAAATGAAGGAATTTCTGTGTAATTTTAACTATAACCGTCTGTGGTTTGGCATAGAGGTATGCCACTGAAAGTCCATTGAATAGAACTCCTTGAGGATGAAAAAAAAGTCTCAGAAATGTAAAATGTTGTCAGCTCTTTAAGCCTTAGCGGGAACAGAAATGTCAAGCTTATACCTGTTCAGCATCATTTAAATTGAAATATGGACCTTCTCCAGTCTTCAAAATAATGCACTTCAGGTGATAATGATGGATTAACATTGGGGGAAAAGCCATAGCAGCCTGTTAGTTACTTTTTTCAACTGACTGGGAGCACACCAAATTTTTCATCCATTTGTCAACTTAGGACAGCTGAGAAACGACAGCTCTGACAAATGACAACTCTCAGAATGCTATAGAGTTAATAAATAAATATCCACTGATGACCATGTTAAAAAAGATGTGAAAGTAGAGAAATGTTTTGTTCAAATACTGCTGTATTTAGACTCCTGCTCCAACTGCAATCTATATTTATTTTTAAGTAGTGGCTTACTACTTCAAAGAGCTGCACCCTTCATAGTCAAGTTTTTCATATTACACAAATGCATTTTGCAAGGCAACTCTGTTGCAAGATTAATGCAGTGCCCTTTAAATTGTGGAAGCCATAAACAAATCTGGTTTAGATTAAATTGATTTAACACTATTCCAACATCCAACAACTCGAATGTACGTTTTCAATGGTTGAATCTGAAATCAGGTGTTCTGCATTGTTAAACCTCTTAGAGTTTGGATTCTTAGCTGTTCAGCACCCCAAAATGACAGATTCATCTCTGAACTCTGTGGCTGACTTCTATTTAGCTTTCTCAAGTGTCTGCTGTTCATCTGGGCAGCTCCCAGACAAAGATGATAATGTACAGAAATCAATAAGAAGCAATCCTAGACAATAGTGAGTCAGAGATCACTCCAGCCCATTCTAACCCAGCTAACTCTGATAGTAACTGACCTATGGAATGAACAGTTCTTATGCTAGTATAAGCACCATAAGGTTATAAAAATTAACGTTTTCCCTGGTATGTGGCATATGCCATACATCCCCAAAGTGACATGCATAAAGAGTACATTTGGTTGGGATTGGTAACTACATTTAATATACTATACCTTGTATATACATTGCAATATAATCCAGAGGGGAAAAGAACAGAAACCTAAGTCAACAGCAAAGTCTTTCATAATGTGGTTAGCCATAAGTAATAAAGTAGGAACAATGGGGTTTTTCTTTATAATTAAAGGGAACAGTTACCCAGCTTTTCCACTTCAAAGAACAGAGAGAGAAGACTTTTGTTACTTTGAGCAATGAAATGGACAGGAAATGGAACCTTGTGGATCATTCAGGCATTAAGCCTATGAACCTGAGATTTTTTTTTTTCCAGAGAGAGGAAGAGAGAATAAGAAAATAAGAAAATAAATGTAACTCAGTAACTGCTATTCAAATAAAAAGTAGATTCTTCCCGCTTCCCTTCCTCCAACATCAATAGCAGGTGCAGACAAAGAAAACCTATCAAGTTTGTAACCTTAAGCAGATAATTGTCATATAAACTTTATTGCTAAGTTTGGAACAATAAATGAGACTTCATTCATATCATGAGTCATTTCAAATTCACTTTGGATTTAGACAGAGCTGTTCAAATAAGTAATAAACAGATTTACAAATAAATGTCTTGAATTCAATTTCGTTGATGTTTGTGGGGTCCTATTGTTAATTATTCTTGAATATTCAGAGGCCATTGCAGGCATTAGTGGAAATATGAATAGAACAGTTTACTCATCAGTCAGTGTAGTTCTTTGAGATGTTATAGTTATTGTGTTATAGTTATCTCCACTGCACTTGAGACTGGATTTTTTTTTTGTATTAGCAGTGTCTGTTCCGACTGCGCATGTGCCCTGAGTCTCCTCATGCTCCCGTACGAGGGCGGAAAGGGTGGGGCAGCTATGACTCTCCCTCAGTTCCCTTGCACATGAAAACGTGTGTTGCTGAGGACTCTGAGAAATGGGAACAGAGGGCAGGTTGTGGGATTCCACTGACTACGCCATCTCCAAGAACCACACTTGCCAAAGGATAAGTAACTGTTCTTTCTTCAAGTATGTGTTGGTGGGGATCACACTGTAGATGACTAAAAGCGGTATCCTCCCTGGCCAGTAAAAGAGAAGGGTATCAGTTAAATGGAGATTCAAGTACTGCTTTCCTGAACTTGGTATGTGACCTCTCTGCCAGGTCAAGTGCATAATGTTTAACAAAGTTAGTGGGTTGCTCCAAATAGCTGCCTTGAAGATGTCGGAGGCTGGCATGTTTCTAAACCAAGCAGGAGACGCTGCTTGTGTTCTGGTGGTATGTGCACTGACTTTGGGAGGGAGCATATCATCAGCCAGCTGAGAGCAGATGGAAATTCACTGCATGATTCACTTCAAAATTCTCTGAAATGACCTAAGCATAGCCTTTCAATGTGTCAGATATGGCCACCAAAAAGCAGGGAGAGAGTTTGAAAGACTGTTGAGGTAATAGCGCAATGCTTTGGAGAGGTCCGAAGTATGCAGCAGAGTGCAGCTTTGGGAAGAAGACTGCTAAGGTGATGGATTGATTCAGCTGGAAATCAGAGACCAACTTATGGATGAATTTGGGGTATGGTTTCATCAACACCTTGTCCTATGGAAGGATATGTAAGACAGCCTGACCAGAAGAGCTTGGAGCTTGCTGACTCTCTGTGCTGAGGTAATGGTCTTTCTCATGGTCATCTTGATGGTAACGTAGTATATAGAACACTCTGAATGCAGTTCTGGGAAGGCCGGAAGGCACATGGAAGACTGCTTGGACATCTGTAACAGGTCTGCTGGACAAAACTGTCTCAGCCGATATGGAGCTATCATGATGTTCAAACTCTTGTCCTCATTGATCTTTGATATTATTCTGAGAATCAGGGGAATTTGCAGGGAAACATATAGGAGTCCCCAAGGCCATTAAAGGAGGAAGGCAGCCAGTAGCAAGTCTGAGCTCATGCCTCCTGTGGAGCAGAAATTCAGACATTTGGTGTTGTCCACTGTGGCGAACAAATCTTTGGTGGAAATCCCCCATTGGCAGAATACTGGGTTTAGAATGGATTTCTGCTGCGACCCCTTGTGTTTGGTTACCATATTTCTGCATATAGAAAGTCTGCTAGATCATTGCTAACCCCTGGAAGGTGCAGAGCCAGTGGAGTCACCCCCATTCTCAAAACTGGATGACTTCCTGACAAAGAAGGGAGGGTCAAGTGCCTCCTTGTTTGTTTATATAGTACATTACTGATGTTCTGTCTGCCTCCCTGATTTGCACCAGGGAGCTCTGCAGAGCAGTCAGGAATGCTACACAGGCCAGCCTGATTGCCTCCCGGACGTTCATATGCAGTTTTCAGTTGATCTTAATGGAGTGTTCCAGAAGGCAGAGTTTCAACCTCACATCTCACAATTTGTGTATCCTTGCAGAGAAGAATAAGTGTACCAAGCATCAGGCTTGGAAGTGTGATTCCCATAGACAGAAGAGACATCTACTCTTCCTGTCCTTTATGGGGATTAGTCCATTGCAGAATAGACAGGTCTTGAAGCCTGCAGGTTTCAAATCCACCATTTCAGAAGTCCTGTACAGTGGTGTCTGTTCAGGAAGTGTTACATGGCGGGGTCTGATCAACAAAATTCGCTACGGACAGTTGGTGATCAGCCAAAATGGTGGCCAAAATGGGACATCAGAAGTGGTTCTGAAGATTTGCAGAAAATTTTGAAGAAGTTTAGCCTGAGCTAAGAACTAGAACTAGAAGTTTAGCCTGAGCTAAGAACTTGCCAGTTGCATGGGCAGTAAGAAGAAACTGAGAGAGGGTAGTGGCCATCCCATCCCTTATACCCTCATATAGGAGCACAAGGAGAAACAGGGTCCACAAGTGGCTCTGACATATATTGCTAATAATCCAGTCTCTTGCACATGTGATGCATGCATATCTACAGTGAGATCCACATATACATATACTAAAATAAAAATCAGAACATTTCATGAATTTGGACAGGCATTATTTGCTGTTTGTTATTTATTACTCATTATTCACAGGTTAGTCATCTATTATTTGCACCTCCCCTCTTAAAAGTTTCAGTTATCTAATCAGGGAACAAAAACAATACCATGCGACCAGTTTTACACCACAAACAACAAAGAGCAGATAGCTGTAGTGAACAGTTCACAAACAATCCATTGTCTGAAAATTCCAAACTCCTACCTGAACCCAAGCAATAATAATCCTTTAATATCCCTTTTCATCCATAGGTATCAAAATTCTCCACAAAATGAGCAAGCTCTACTATGCCCTTTTGTACAGAGAGAAACCAAAAGTTGCTCCATTTTCATGACAACATACTTTGATTTCATAATTATAATTGTTAAGTTCACAGGACATAAACAAATAAGTTAGATAAAAACATACAATATTCTTGCTGGAACGATGCAACATAACACTACTTTATTTTTTAGAATTCAGAACAATAACACACCTAAGAATCCAGGAAGAGAGAGAGACAAAACAGGTTGCTCCCTAAGACAGAGAGGCACAACTCACGCCATCTTATTCTATGCTGGCATTCTGCCAACTAACTGCTAAGGACACAGATAATACACTTCCCCAAAAAGCCCCTAGCCTGCATGTAGGACCAGGAAACCCCTTAAGACTTAAAGTGATAGCTTATAATTTTTACACAGTTTTCAATATACCACAATAGCATGAATACTGAATTTTTATGATTTCACTAAAGGGCTAGACAACGAAAGAAGCTGAGTTGCAAATGAGAACACTATTGAAACAAACTTATGAAACAGTAGCAATAGGAAACAAGAATATGAATTATTTTCAAGTCTCAGTGGCTTTTTCCAAATTTGATCCAGTATTTTAAACTTGATTTCATAGCGCTGCTCCAACTGTAGACACCGGAGGAGGAGGTCTGAGGGCTATTAATGTTGAATTTTCACAGTAGATCAGCCTAATACAAGTTAGCACAGATAGGTCTGTAATTTTGATACTCTGGGAAAAGTCACAGTTTTAAGCAACATGCCTCTTTGGCTGGCGCTCCACTAGCATTTTTATCCACTGCATGACCCCTGGTTTAGCTCAGCTGGTGGTAGCAATGGTGGCAGCATTCATATAGACCATTTAACTGCTGACAGCTGGTGGCCTTATTACACTAGCACTCCTACCATTAGTACAGCTTGTATGTGCGTGTAGTACCCCAACTATCTTAGTTCCCTGGATAGTTTTAAGAAATGTGATTGGATTGAGAATCCCACATTTTTAACTCTGGATTTCTTTCCTTATGAATATTCCATACTCTCATTTCCAGAAAACTTTCCCCTCAAAGTAGATGTGGTGCAGAGCTGGCACAGATACTATCCTAAAATCACCAAAAGGTACCCATGTAGCATCTATAATCCAGCTACTCCCAGATGCTGGAATATTCCCTTGGGCCATATGCAGCCAGGGAGAAGTTTAGAGCTGCCTAAAGGCAGCTCTAATTTATACCTAAGATTGGACAAATCTACTGAATAGAGGAGTTTCAAAGGTAGCATAAAGTCACCTTTGTTTTGCCACCTCAGACCATGCACCAAACAAAGTTCATATGGAGCTGAGGAATGATGCCAGAAACTTTAATATAGCATTAGTGATGGGCAAGCCTCAAAGCTTTGGCAGTTCAGTTCCGTTTAGATAAGCACCTCAAAGTCAGGGGTGGCTCCAGGCACCAGCGCACCAGGCGCGTGACTGGAGCAGCAAGCCGCGGGGGGCAGCCTGCTGGTTGCCGTGAGAGCGGCAGTCAGGCAGCCTTTGGCGGCATGCCTGCGGGAGGTCCACCGGTCCCACGGTTTTGGCGGCAATTCGGCGGCGGGTACACCGAAGGCACGGGACCGGCAGACCTCCCACAGGCATGCCACCAAAGGCTGCCTGACTGCCGTGCTTGGGGCGGCAAAATACATAGAGCCGCCCCTGCTCAAAGTTCAGCTATTTTAGCTGATTTATCCAAAGCAACCTGCTGTTATTCTCTCTCTTTCTACAAAAATAAAATAAAGTAAATTAAAAAATTTTAGTATGCTGCTCTTGGGCCCAATTCTGCATTTCTTAGTCTGTCTTTACCCAGGCAAAATTCAAGTAATAAATTAAGATATATAAGTCAAGTGAAGTTTTGTCTGGGTAAGGATCTGAACCAAGGGACTGGGCACCTTATCATGATTTGGATTTCTCACACACCACAGGAGTTTAAACAAATGTACATTATTAATTATTATTATTTATTATTAACCTAGTACCCAAAGTGAGCTAAGCACTTTACTGATATGTAGGAAGAATTTATAATCTATAAGACAATATTCAGACAAAGGACAGACAAGGGAAAGGGGAGAGTTGCAAAAAAAGCAAACATTATTCTGGGATGTATTAGCAGGAGTGTTCTTAGCAAGACACGAGAAGTAATTCTTCTGCTCTACTCCGTGCTGATTAGGCCTCAACTGGAGTATTGTGTCCAGTTTTGGGTGCCACATTTCAGGAAAGATGTAGACAAATTGGAGAAAGTCCAGAGAAGAGCAACAAAAATTATTAAAGGTCTAGAAAACATGACCTATGAGGGAAGATTGAAAAAAATTGGGTTTGTTTAGTCTGGAGAAGAGAAGACCGAGAGGGGATATGATAACAGTTTTCAAGAACATAAAAGGTTGTTACAAGGAGGAGGGGAAAAAATTGTTCTTCTTAACCTCTGAGGCTAGGACAAGAAGCAATGGGCTTAAATTGCAGCAAGGATGGTTTAGGTTGGATATTAGGAAAAACTTCCTAATTGTCAGAGTGGTTAAGCACTGGAATAAATTGCCTAGGGAGGTTGTGGAATCTCCATCATTGGGGATTTTTAAGAGCAGGTTGGACAAACACCTGTCAGGGATGGTCATAATACTTAGTCCTGCCTTGAGTGCAGGGGACTAGATTAGATAACCTCTCGAGGTCCCTTCCAGTTCTATGATTCTATGCAAAACAAACCCCAAAATGTAAAGAGATGCTCAAACATAGCCAATGAGAAAACACCTAGATTCACATTGTTTCCACATACTGCCATACAGTCACCTAGGTTCTCATGAAACTCAGCCCAGGACTGACAAAAGGCTCATGAACCTGATGTTGGATTTGTAATGAAATCTGAAGCCAAGGACGTTTCAGCCTGGTTTCAGGTTTCATTGAAATAATGGGGCGGAGGGAGGGATGATTCTAGGTAGTTCTAAGAATGTTATGACAGTGTAGGCATGGCAGCATGTGTGAGCGTAGCACAGAGAGCACCTACACATTGCAGACGGACTAGTATTGCAGGTTAAGTACTTCCACTTTCTTGGAGTCTGGTACTGCTATGTCCATATGTAGCCATATTATATATGCATATGTATATCAATTGCACTAAAATATTTTCTTGGTCTTTACCAAAAATAGATTAGGAAACAAAACACTTCATCATACAGCCTATCAGACTGTGTAGCCAGACTCCACAGATTTTCCCACAAATATTGTCTGCCCTGCAGCCTAGTTCCAAAAACTGAAGGGATGACAAAAGTATTTGCACTATAGTAAGACAAATGTACAACAGCTGGAATATGAGACCTGGCACCAAAGGGCTTTTGCCAACAGGCCAAAGAAAAGTGTATGAAGAAAGTAGGAATGAAATTACATGCCTTGTCTGTCCACACTGTGTAAGAACCTAAGGCCAACAAACCCAGAATGATAGATCAGTAATTCATCATTGTAAGGAAGGCAGTTTACAAAGAACACTAGAAACTTTGAAAGATATGTAACACATTGATTGAATTCCCTGAATATTTTACCACTAAGAAAACCGAGATTTAATTATATATCCCTCAAAAATCATTACACATAAATGCTGTTTTATTTCACCCTTACTGATAGCTGATATTTATCAGGAGATTAAAATGCTTCCAGCTGACAACCTAATTAGCTTGTTCCATGTTTTCTGCCAGTCCTGACCACAGGAAAAGTCCACAGTGCAAGTGAAGTTTTGTTATAAGTAACAGGAAGGATTACTGCCCTGCACTGTCTGATTTACAAAAATGAGGAAACTTGTTAGACCTTCACATTTGAAAGATTTGTATCTGGCTCTACTTCTATTATAGCCACATACTCCAAAGCTGTAGTGGTTGTAATCTAGCTGAGAAGTCTCACTAGCTCACGCTCACACGCACACATGTTCTCCTTGAAGAATTTAGATGAAAACACTGGAAGACTGGACAAATTACAAATGGTGTGGGCTACTCAATCATTTCAGGTAAAGCTAAATTGTTCTTCCTGTTATAGTAGAGAATAAATATGGATTTTACTTCCAGGGTCTCACTTCACCCGGGAAAATTTTTTGATCAGTTATTTTATCTGTGTGTTCTACTCCTTATATTTTCCAAAGCTCCATGAAAATTCTAATATATGGATGTCTTAGCCATCAGCACTCTATTTGTGAAATTTCTAGAATGGGCACAAAACTGCAGATTGTGAGTCTAGACATACTTAAAGAGTATGTCTATATTAAGAAAACAATGCAAAGCACTATAAAACAGAGAGGAGAAGAGGACCTAGCATTCCCTGGCTGGGAGATTATTGAACATTTAGGGTGAAATCCTGGGTGCACTGAAATCAAAGATAGTTTTGCCAGTGACTTTTCATGGGGCCAGGATTTCACCGATAGAGCCTGATCCTGCACTGCTGAAATCAGTGGATGCTTTACCCATGGCTTCAGGGAGTGTGAATCAAAATCTTTTAGAGCAAAAGTTAAATCATTGTACCAGATATCTATCCTTGTAATCTCTTAGAACTACAGTGCAATGTATTACACACATTCACAAAATCCTGAAGCCTCGTCGAGTAGACACAATAACATATACATATGTAATAACAATAACATAAAATATTCACAACCACTGTATATATCCTGCATGAAATTCCCTAGTCAATAATTTTCATTGGCTAGACTTAGAGTACAGAATATCTTTTTTTAAACAAAAAGAAACTGGTAAGTGGCATGAAGTAACATTGAGCTAGTTCATATTAGCACCTGAGCATTTGACATGGCTAATTAAGACCCTGCTCGTGGAAACACTTGTGTTTGTGCTTTAATTTATGCATGGTGAGTAGTGCATTAGAGTCAGTTGGTGTGGCTGGCCCATATCAGCTGACTCAGGCCCGTGGAGTTTGGGCTGAGGTCTACAAAGTTGCAGTGTAGACACAGAGGCGTGCGCAAGTAGGGGGCAAGCAGGGGCATGGGCACCGCCAATCAGTGGGGGCACAGAACTTCTCCAGGGCTGGGGCAGGAAGATCGAATTCCTCCATCCCAGGCTGGGGCGAGAGATGACAGCTTCTCTAGACCTGGGGCCACGGGGGGAGATCCAGTTCCTCCAGCTGCTGTGGGAGAGCGAGCTCTACCAGCCCCAGGTGGATGGGTGGAGAGCCAGCTCCTCCAGCTGCAGGGGGGTGGGGACGGGAGGGAGGGAGCAGCCAACTCCTTCGGCCACAGGGGGCACAGAAAGTGTTTCTCCAAAAGCAGACACATTTTTATTCCTGTGCATGCCCCTGTGTAGACATACTGGCTCGGGTGGAGCCCAGAATCTGGAGGATCCCAGAGCCCGCAGCCCGAGCCTGAGTCAGCTGACACAGGACAGTCGTGGGTGTTTTCCTGCCATGTTGACATACTCAAGCACATGCATGCATTTTTGCAGGATCACGGTCTTAGTTTAAAATTAAGGGACCAGATCCTCAGCTGGTATAAATCAGTATCATTCCATGGATTTCAGTGGAGTTGTCCCAAGATTATATCTGTTGGCTCAAATTTCTTCTAAATATATTATTCATAATTATTTTTGATTAGCATATAATATTCACCGGGAACATATTATCATCCCACTTACCCTATTTTAAAACTAGAAACTGAAATACAGCCGCATGTTATATGACTGGTCATTTCTGAGGTTTGAGGACAAGACTGTTTACCACAGAACACAAACTGCACTGGAATGAGGAAACACATGAAAAACGTCAAGGTCCATTTCTTGCCAGTTCTATGGCTGTCTTTCCACATACCGGTTAATACAGAAATAATTTCTCTGTGTGAAAATGTTGCAGTGTTATTGTTTGGATCAGTCACATTTTTCTTCGCGTACTAGAATCAGTGTCACATTTTGCTCCCTCGTACTTTGTGGGTTAGAGAATTATAAAACAACGTCTGACAATAGATCCATTGTTATGTGATAATGCCCCAAATCCAGCCATTTGCTGTACTAATGTCCCAATTTCCAGGCATCATCAGATGACTATTCCTGGTTGCCAGATGTTATTGCTTTAATAATTTTCATTTCAAGAATTTATGGCTTTGTACAGCACATGCAGATATAAAAGTATAACTTTAAATAATGAGCCAGTGGCTTTTATATATGGCTGAGTACAGATTATGTCCCTTTGGAGCTCCCTCTGGAGAGCTGAACTCATTCAGTTTGGCCCAGCAGCTTCAAAGCTCTACTTGGGGGAAAAACGAACTACACAAACTAAATGAATATTTTATTGTGTTATTATCTAGGAAAGCCCAGGTTGCATTTCACTGTCCAGAGTGCAATACAAAGAAAAGAGGAGATAGACTGCAGTTCTTCAGCAAGAAAAGCAAGCAAACAAAGGAACTAATTCTGGAGTATTCTACATGGGGGCAGGTGGCCCATAAGCAGTGTTATAGTTGTGTATTGGCTATATATGGGGTAAACGTTGAGACCCACTCCACAGAAATTTGTGCAGCTCACTGCCAGCCTGTGGGTTTTGAGAGAGCAAAGGGTATGGCCAGTAGGTCTATACACAGTACAGATCCCTGGGCTAAACTCCCACAGAAAGGTAATAAAAAATCCCTATTCACACTTTCCCATATAAGTGATTACAGCTCAGTTGTGCAGACTCCTGCCCTGCTGAGCTGAGCATTCCATCCCTCAGAGCCGTGCTGTTTTCCTGTAGAGCTGCGTCCTTTTACAGAGGCTTTATGGTGGTTTCCTGGAGGTGGCCCTAATTAAATCTTCTGCATAAAGGGGTCAATCCAAAGCCCAGAGGGAACCCTCTCCATGGCACTGCAGAGCGACTGTGGAGCTGCACCGCATAGGCTACTGCCGCCTACAGAAGGCCTTTACACAGCCCCTTGTTGGCGGGAGGATCAGTGTAACATCTGCCCTTTGCCCTTGCCCCACCTTTCTCATAGCCTCCCAGCTCTCCTCCCACTACTGAATAAGGAGCTTTTGTGGAGAGTTCTCTGTGCAGCCTGGGCAGGAGGAGGCGGATGAACAGCTGCATTCATGGGCCCCTCTTGGGCAATGGAACCACACCAGTTCCATTGCCTATGAGCCCTTTGCAACTGCGGAGGAGGGGCCTTAAGGCTGAGTACAGCTGCTTTGCAGTGTGTGTCTCCGTGCAACTATAACTTTATTCCTCCTCTACAACACTCACTTCTAATTCACTGTCTAGTACAAGGCATATATCACAGTATAATAATAAATACACTTCAAGTGTTTGATTTAAAGAGATACAGTGAGAGCCTGCTGAAACTAAAAGCCCACTTAATTTAGGGTAAGGACTTCCTTCCTGGCTAGGTGATTTAATGCCAGCTCTACCTTTATTTGCTGAAAAATTCCCCCATACATATAGTTCAGCAACCACTGACAGTCAGGAGACCTAACTATGAAGTTAAGCAAAGGAATCTATGATCCTGGTTTGTTTAATGCTGTCCTAGTAACAGTACCGGTTACAAGAAAACTTGTATCATTTCAAAAAAAGACCTAGAGAAGGTATGATACGGGATCCATTTCTAAACTTCCAATTCTATTTCCCTTTTGGGTTCTAAAAAAGAAGCCCTATTCACACTCCATTAAAAGATGTTGTCAGGACTGTAGTACGCAGTGTAATATAATGTAATCCAAGCTGCCAGCGGAGATGATCCAAAATAAGCAATACACTGTAAATCCACAAATAGAAAAATTAGGGCTTACACTTTTTTTCTCCTGAAAATGCTCTAAAATTAGGCATTTTAGCTGGAAAGCTTTTCACAACATTAAAGCACCAGGGGTTTTAAAGATCTATACTCAATGGCTGTAAAAGCCCTTATCTAAACAAATCTGTGGAGCGGTGTGAAATCTCTTACTATATTTAATAATCATTTGTTTATGGAATTATCCCTTTTTAGTCTACGATCCAAAATCACGGATAAGTTGCAGGCCTTGAAACACCAGATCTAGAGCGTAGCTTTCCATGGTAGGGAGCTTTTGGTGTCCGAACCTGATTACGGGCCAAATGTTGTCATCATACCACAATCCCACAAAGCATCTGGGTAAACATGCTTCACAGAGGGAATCTAAGGGTCTGATCCTCAAAACCCTTAACCTTTATCCATGTGATTAGTCCCCTTGATGTCATGGCTACTGCTCATGACTAAGAAAGACGCCTCAGCCCAATCCTTTACTGCAGCCCCTGGGCTGCTCTGGAATCTACGGGTCCTATATGCCCCCTATAGTAGGGGTTAGGCCTATTGATCTGCATAGTGATAAATCCACTGGCTACTGCCCCAGCCCAAGCCCACAATACTTCCAAGCCCTGCTGCATACTGATCTGGGGCAAGACACTGAAAAGTCTCTCAACAGTGACTTCCATGCAGCAAAACGACAG
Organism: Terrapene triunguis; assembly: GCF_002925995.2. Taxonomy (NCBI): domain Eukaryota; kingdom Metazoa; phylum Chordata; order Testudines; family Emydidae; genus Terrapene; species Terrapene triunguis. Next base: position 3,707,361 of record NW_020664471.1, on the reverse strand, counting down.
TATGCTGCACCTAGGGTCTAGAACAGTGATTCTCAACTAGGGGGTACAAGTAGGGTTGCCAAGCGTCCGGTTTTTGAACGCCCAGTCAAAAAGGGACCCTGGCAGCACCGTTGACCAGGCCGTTAAAAGTCCGGTCGGCGGTGCAGCGGGGCTAAGGCAGGCTCCTTGCCTGCCCTGGCTCCGCACAGCTCCCAGAAGTGGCCAGCATGTCCCTGCAGCCTCTGGGTGCAGGTGCAATCAGGGAACCTCCGCACGCTGCCCCCGCCCTGAGTGCCAGCTCTGCAGCTCCCATTGGCCACAGTACCCGCTGCGGGGACGGTGCCTGAGGCTCGGGCAGCACGCACTGCGAATAGCCGGCTGGCGGCACCTCCGCCTAGAGGCTGGACATGCCAAATACTTCCAGGAGCAGCACGGAGCCAGGGCAGGTAAGTGATTCTGCCTTAGCCCCGCTGCGCCACTGACTGGGAGCCGCCTGAGGTAAGCGCCGCCCGGCTGGTGTCAGAGAAGGGACGGGGTGGGGCAGGGGGTGGGACAGTGGCGGATTAATGATTTTGCTGCCCCTACGCCCTGAAATAATTGCCACCCACCCACCCCTGGCCCTGCCCGACTCCACCCTTTCCCCGCCCCCATTCCAACCCCTTCCCCAAAGTCCCACCCCAACTCCACCCCCTCCCTGCCCCTATTGGATCCCTTCCCCAAATCCCCGCCCCAGCCCCGCCTCTTCCCCCAGCGCGCCGTGTTCCTCCTCCTCCCCCCTCCCTCCCTGTCCCGCGAAACAGCTGTTTCGCAGCGCAAGCACTGGGAGGGAGGGAGGGGAGAGAAACAGGACGCGACAGCGCACTCACGGAGGAGGTGGAGGTGAGCTGGAGCGAGGGGAGCTTCTCCGTGGGTGCTCAAATTTGCTACCCTAGGCCTAGGCCTTGTTGGCCTAGGCGATAATACGCCGTTGGGGTGGGGCTAGGGTGTTTGATTTTGTGCAATTAGAAAGTTGGTAACCCTAGATACAAGTACCCTTGGTGGTATGCAGAGGATTTCCAGGGGGTACATCAACTCATCTAGATATTTTGCTAGGTTTACAACAGGCTACATAAAAAGTACTAGTGAAGTCAGTACAAAGTAAAATGTCATACAATTACTTGTTTATAGTGTTCTATATTACTGTACACTGAAATATAAGTGCAATACTTCTATTCCAATTGATTTATTTTATAATTATATGGTAAAAATGAGAAAGTCAAAAACCTTTCAAGAACAGTGTGCTGTGACACTTGTATTTTTATGTCTGATTTTGTAAGCAAGTAGTTTTTAATTGAGGTGAAACTTGGGGGTACGCAAGACAAATCAGCCTCCTGAAAGGGCAGGGCCGGCTCCAGGCACCAGCTGAGCAAGCAGGTGCTTGGGGCGGCACGTCGGGCTTTTCGGCGGCAATTCAGCGGAGGGTCCCTGTCCCTCTCGGAGGGAAGGACCTGCCGCCGAATTGCCGCTGAAGAAGAAAGCGGCGCGGTGGAGCTGCCGCCGATCGCGATCTCGGCTTTTTTTTTTTTTTCCCCGCCGGTTGGGGCGGCAAAAACCCTGGAGCCGTCCCTGTGAAAGGGGTACAGTAGTCTGGAAAGGTAGAGAACTACTAGCCTAGGACATCCAGGTTGGGGGCAGTGCATCATTTGATTTGTACAATAAGAGCCAGAGGCGCCGAGTTCCTAATCTGCCGGGGGTGCTCCCCTCCCTGGCTCTGCCCAGGCCCTGCCCCCATTCTACCCCTTCCCCAATGCACCACCCCTACCCCGCCCCACCTATTCCCGCCCCCACTCCACCTCTTCCTGCCCAGTTCCGTCCCCTCTGCCCCCTAGCACCTCCTGATGCCACGAAACAGCTGATCCGCGGCAGGCAGTAGGCACTGGGAGGGGGGGTACTCATTGGCGGGGCCCGCCGGCAGGCAGGAGGCTTTGGGAGGAGGGAGAGGCATTGATAGGGGGCTGCCGGTGGGTGCTAAGCAGTCAGCACATATGATAAGAGCTGATTTTAGAGATGGTCTTTAAAAACAATGCAGGAAAAAAGGCTTTGCTTTTGTTTTTATACCAGAAGGTTCACTTCTTGGCCCTCTGCTCTTTTCTGCACACCTCCTGCCATGTGATCTTGCTGCAACTTTATAATTTGGCTGCTCCTTATATGTTGATAGCACTCAATAGTATATCTCCTTGTCACCATGAAGAGCTCCTTCCTGTCCTCCTCCTCTGCCTAGCTTGAGCAAGTAAACTTGGGTCTTCATCCCAACTCCCAGTGCTCTTGTCCCCTAGCATTCCAGAATGTCCCATTGAACTTCCAGGGTGCCCAGGCTGTGCTCCTACACCCCTTTATGGCATAGAGATGACTACCCTCATGAAGCAATACGGCCAGTACATGATGGGAGTTAGGCCCCGAGGTGCCTTGGAAAATCCCACTAGTCACTATCTCCATTTTTAGGCACCTAAATATCTTCAAAAATCTGTCCCCTGGCTCTTAAGAGCCACATTTTCATTGTCTTTCACAGTGACTTAGGCAGCTAAGTGCCTAAATCACTTTTGATCATGGGACTTAGGCACTTTTGAAAAAAACAACACAAAAGCATTTTAGTTTTACTTTGAGGCCTAGTATGTTTTAATAGTTGAGAAGGGTGTTTTACTGATGAAGCAACTATTTATATAATATCTAGGATAAAATGATACACCTCAGTCTATTTGAGAGCCTCTAACACAATATATATGCTCAATCATATGAGTTATCCTTATTCAAGAAAGTAGCCTGACTGCCTTCAGTGGGACACTTCTTATCACTAAGTGCAGGATTAAACCCTATGTTAGTACACATTTGAAATGATTTTCCACGCTGGCTCCTTCCAACATTGTATGGCATAGACTAATATGGACTAGAATATATGGAAGTGCCTTTTAATGAAGTACTGGCATGGCCTGTTTTTTAGTTAGTAACTTTTTATCAAAGATAAAGTTGCTGACAGTACAAGCTATTTTTGTACATAAGTAATAAATAAGAGTGAGGGTGACAGATTTGATGGCTTCCAGCAGAGCAGCTGTCTTGATTGATTTCAGTGAGACCACTCACTGTACATAAAGTTAAGCAAGTGCATAAGTCTTTGCTGGTTTGAGGTCTAATGATATCTGTATGTTTATTTTATGAGATGCAGTTTTTAGTACTTACTATCTTGATTTAGTGGTTTAATTAAAAACAATATTGAACGCTGTACTGTTCAGTGATTGAAGAAATACATCCGGAAGACATTAAAGGCCTGTTTCTGCCCCTCTCTCAACAGTTTCACATCAGAGTAATTCTACTGGTGTGAGAGGAGAATCAGGACCATTGGCTTTCCACTTTCCTTTTTTAAGATCCTGATCCAGGTCTCATTGATGTCAGTGAAAAGACTACCACTGACTGCAGACAGTGTTGGATCAAAACTTTATGCAGTACTTTATTGTATTATATTTAGTTTTATTTTCCTCTGTATGTAATGTAGCTGTTTTTTATTTATAAAAAAGGAAAGAAAAATACTACCGTGTATCCTAAGCATTTTTAAAACGTCCTCAGCATAGATTTTGGTGGCGATGATGTGCTTCAATGAACACATTGTTTCATTTCAAGTCCCCCATTCTATTGTTCCTTTTTTTCTAGAATACTTTCTTCATCTTCATTTTTTTCTGGAATACTTTCACCCTCTGAGAAAATGGTATGTGGGTTGTTTTTCATTTCCTGAAGACATCAGAAGCATAGTTTAAAAATACCACAAGCAGCGTGCCTGACAGTGCTGAAAAAGGAAAGATACAAGGAGATGTCCCACTGACTTCCTCATCCGTCTGTCAGACGTCATCGATGGCATTCGTACATCCAGGCCACCCACCCTCTGCTAGCAAAGCAATGTTAAATGTGTATGCTTCCTACAGGGAGATTGTCATTGGCTCAGTGTGTAATTGACCTACTGTAACAAAGGAAGGAGGAGAACCAATAAATCAAATGTCAAATGGCTAGGGAACTCGGGAGATTTTCTGAAAGGGGCTCCCTGCGGGTTCGATGAGATAAGATGAACATGAGTGCTATTTAGATTTTTTTTTTTTCAATTCACAATTGCTTAGAGGAAAACAGGAGGGAACAGTAGGTTTCAAAGTTTAAAAGAAAAGAAGACTGTTCTTCAGTAATAATGTGGAATATTTTTCAGGGATATGAATATTAGAGATTGGTTTAACTAAAGCCCTGGAGTCAAAACAATGTCAAGCTTTGCAGCATGGTTGAAATCCCCAACTGTATCCAAATTTTGGAAGTGACATACTAGCTTTATAACGTGTTGAGCCAAATCCCCAACTCTGAACCTCTCTCGCCAAACATTTGCATGCATGAAATTCAGCTCCAGAGCCAAGTATTGCAGACTAAGTCCCTCTCTAATCAATGTGTTAATGGCAACGATATTTGCAAATTGAAGTAAATTCAAGCCATCAACATTTTAGCCCAATCCTGCAGCCCTAACTCCCCCTGAAGTTAATGAAGGAGTTTTGGCTGGGCAAACTACAACAGGATCAGACTCCTGATATTCAAGGTACCTTATTTTACAAAGGTAAACTTAAGTTACTACTAAAAGTCAACAAGAATTATGGTCTATATCTTTACTGGAGTTTTAGGATAACTCACATTATGCAATGGTACTGTCTGTATATCTGCAATGAATCACCTGCTTAAGAGGTGTAGTAGAGCTGATTGAAAGTTTTCATGGGACATATTTTTACCCAAAGAAAAAATAATTATAATTTATTTCAATTTTGGGCTGTCAAAAAAGTTTTGGTTTCTTTGTTTTTTGTATGCTACTGAAAACCACATTTTAAAGTTTTCACCCTCTTTTTTTTTTTTTTGATGAAAGCCTAAAAAAATTGTTGAGACATTTCATGCAAAAAAGATTTCAAATGAAAATGTTTGTCTAGCTCTAGTGAGTAGCAAGGAGACCCCAATTTAATGTCATTAGTGTATTTTTAAAAAATCTATTAAATGTAGTCAGTGGGCACTGATGTTTGTAGGGAAAAACTTGCTTGCATAGTTTCACAATAGAACAAAATGCAAATTTCCATACTCTTTGTCTCGTGAACCTTTGCCATACTAGCAAATACATTTTTGCCTGCAAAGGCCACCTTCTGATTGCTCAAAACAAGAAAAATGATGTTTGACATGAAACCTTTTTGCAAAATCCACAAAGCCATACTGCTCCAGCAGTGTCACCTGCAGTGCTGATATAGTTTGCAAAAAACTAGAGCATTATTTTTATTTTAACTGAAACTACTTCTGATATATTTCTACAGAAATTGCATGCCAGTCTCTGCGTGACATCTTTTGTCTTTCACTTTCACACACAGATATCAAGTAGAGACATGGTATATTTGACAAGTAAAGCAAAAAATATATATACTCACAGAGGATATTATCAAAGGGCCTGCTTCTGGTCCCAATGATGTCAGAGATTTGCCACTGTCATCGGTGGGAACAGGATAATTCATATCAGATTCACTAGTATATTCCATATAAAGTTAATGCTTAACTAATCCGTTAAAAAAACCCTAATTATGCAGTGGAAATTTTAGATTCTCTTCATTAAACTTCATTTAAGTTTTTTTTTATCCACTCGACTTTTAGTGCAAAACATTTAATATACTTAAATGGTTTCCATGTAGTCTCATAACTCTCTAAATTACCTTGTACATACTATTTCAAAAGGGCTACAGTATGTCTGTTAATGCATAAATTAGTGGCTTATCTTTCCACTAGCTATATATCACTTCTTCTGTTACCATTAGAGATCATTTGCTGTATCAGATATGTCATTTGTTCCCCACTTTCAGCATTAAAATGTCATTTAACATCCGTGCAGATTCTGTTGTTATCACCTGCTCAGCTATTACTTCCAGTTTGTCTCCTACTGATTGCCAGCACTTTTGGACGTGTAAGCAATCCCATAAGATTGTTTTGGAAAACACTTGCCACATTCCCACACCTCCCACAATTTTTCACTATGCTTCAGGGTTATTCTAAACAGTCTTTGCATTGTCCTGTACCATCTGTTCAGCATTTTAAAGCATAACTGCTTGATATTTGCATCTGATGCCTTGTAACAAGTTTCAATTATACCAGACCCATTCACTTTTGTCATACTCTTTTCCTTCCATTTTATTTCTTTTTCTTCTTTAGCCACAGTACAAATGTACTCTATGGCAAAATCAGAAAACTCTGATGTAGTGCAGGGAGCATCACATTGAACTTTATTATAGCCAGAAGCATTATATTCTCAACTCACCACCCAGGGTATTGTCCCCATGAATGCTAATGGGTGTTGTGTGACAAATTCCCGAAGAAGACACAGACCTGAAGAAGAGTTCTGTGAAGCTCGAAAGCTTGTCTTTTTCACCAACAGAAAGTGGTCCAATAAAAGATATTACCTCACCCACCTTGTGTGTCTCAATTCCTAAATAGTGAGTTGAGATTACGTAAGAGGTACAGTATGTATATGGTGACTTAAATACAAGTAAGATTTTAGTGTTCTATTTCCAGTATTTTCTGTTGCAGCCCCTCCTCCTATCTCCCTCAATTCCCCCCAAATACTAATAACTGTAAACTATACAACTTCATAGCTTAAAACTGTAATAATCAGAAACAGATAATTTGATATGTGCTTTTAATGATACTTTAATCCAGCAACCAAAGCGTTAAAACCAGTTCTGAAGTTTAGACTGAGTTCATTTGAACCCCCTGAGCTACTATGTTTCTATTGGATAGAAGTGCCTCCAAACACTAACAAGTGAAACCTGACGGTGATCTGCTGTAGTGTATCTGCTGGTCCATCTGAGTGTGTCTGCAGAACTGTGTTTACATCTGCTCAGTTGGCTGCTAGTTGCAAGGCTGGTGAGTCTGCTGCTTTAAAGACAGCGTGGCCCAGTGGATATGGCACTAGAATAGGAGACTGGGAATTAGCATTCACATCCTAACTCTGCTGATGATTTGCTATGGGACTTTAGCATTCCGCTTAATCAATTTCTGTACCTCAGGCTTCCCCATCTGTAAGATGGGGATCATATGTACCCACATTTGTACATAGAGCTCGATGGGGAAAATAGTTTTTGCATCCTGCAAACATTTTTGAGATTTTCCCTGTCTCAAATCAGGCAAAATGTTGAATTTGAAAAATGTTCATGAAATGAAAATCAAAAAATGTTTTGGTTCAGGTCACTCAAAATGTTTCATCTCAATAATTTGGAAACATTTTGTTTTGATGTCGACTATAATTAGCTTAAATTTCTGAATTAAGTCATTCTGAACCTGAAAAACAATTGTTTTCATTTAGAAGATGTTGAAACAGGATGTTTTGACAACTTCAGAACTGCCCCACCCCAACATTTTTGGGTGTCAAGAAATTCATCAAAACCAACCCATTTCCACAAAAAGTTATGGTTTGACTGATTGACATTTATCAGCTAAAAACATTTAGTTGAAAAATTCCTATTTGTGACGCACTCAGATCTATGAATGAAAACACTAAGGTATAAAAGCTAAACATTACTAGTATTTATTGTATTAAAGTTCCATGGAATATACTATTGTATATTAAAATAAAAGTTAAAGCATTATTAAAAAAAATCCTAGCAAATGTTTTTAGCTTCTTTAATATACAATACAGATGACCACACTTTTCCTAATAATTGATAAGCTCTCAATGCCTGCTTAATGCTATTTAAGCAACTTAATTAACATATTTGTGTATCTGAATGAATAATTTTAAAAGATTTTTTATTAAGGGACAGAACTAAAGGTGACTGGAAGCAATGGGATTCTTTGGATCAGGCCCTAATATTTTATTATTAAAAACCCATACAATTAATACATCTATGAATATTCATGAATTATTTGTCCAGTTGTAGGTTACTAATGGGGAAAAAATCACAGAAAAACATGATAAATTTCATGATATTTTTCAAGTAGGCTACTCTATCAGCTGTACTCTAAACTAGCATTTCTGAAGCCTTGATCATGCCCCAAATGAAGACAAGTAATTTTGTGATTCTTTGCCTTTCCATAAAACTGTAACCTTACCTAAAATCTGACCATCTTTTTTCAAATCAGCACATGTGGTGACATCCATCTCTAGTAACCGTTGACCTCAGGAAGTTAAGAAAACAAACGGTTTCAAAAATCACACTGTGAAATATGGCTGCTGAGATCTCCAACACATTCTTCTCATTTTTCATTAGACTCCTGTAGCTGTCACAAGACAAAATCAGACAGGAAACTGGCAGCCACGTCTCCAAAAAGCAGAAGCTCTGTTTGAATGAAATGTTTTATCCATAAAATCTGACAGTAGAAATATAAGGTGTAGTCTATGGGCTCAATTCTGATTCCTGGTACTCAGTCAAAGTGAATGGATTTTGCACACTGGTTCCCCAAGGGCCTATGAGAAAACAGAATCAACCTTCTTATGCTCCCTCCAGCCAGGGAGCACCAGTGGGGCCCCTCCAGGGGGTTAAGAAGTGTAAAGCACACTTAACGCCGATGCACACATGCTGCATGTATCCTATTTAGGTGCCCATTAAACAACCTTGAGAAAAAATACTCTACTGGGCATGTTCTATGTGCAACTGTCAAGTGCTCATAACTTTGTTAAATTAAATCCACCTTCAGGGTAGCTCAGAAGTAGATCACAATATTATTTTTGTAAATCAACATCAGTAGTATTCGGACAAGCCCCAAATAGTAATTAAAATTTCCATTATCTCAGTTCTGTATTAGTACAAATGATTCATCCAAAATATTGGGTGGGAAGTGGGGTATTTGCTACTCACTATTATTTATTTGTATTAGAGTACTACCCCAGTGTGCTAGGCACGAAATATGCAGAGTAGGACTGTAAAGAGTTTACAGTCTGCACAGAAAAGAGACTAAAGATGGAAGAAAGGAAGCATAATTTACAGATAGAGAACTGAGGCATAGAGAGATTAAGTGACTTGCTCAAGTTCTCCAGGAAGTTTGTGGCAGAGCCAGGAATTTTACCGAGATTTCCTGAGTCCCAGTCTAGCAGGGCCGGCTCTAGGCACCAGCCAAACAAGCTGGTGCTTGGGGCGGCACATTTTTAGGGGCGGAATGGCCGGCGCCAGAATGCCGCCCCTAAAAATGTGCCGCGGGCCGCCCTAGCTCACCTCCACTGCTGCTGCCTGGGAGGGAGGGGGAGATCCCGAGCGGCCGCGGCGCGCGAAACAGCCGTTTCGCGTGCCACTGCTCCCCCTCCCTCCCAGGCTTGAGAGCGCCGCGGCCGCTCGGAGTCGCCCCCTCCCTCCCAGGCTCTCAAACCTGGGAGGGCGGGGGAGATCCCGAGCAGCCGTTTCGCGCGCCGCTGCTTCCCCTCCCTCCCAGGCTTGAGAGCCTGGGGGGAGGAGGCAGGGTTGGGGATTTGGGGAAGGGGCGGAGTTGGGGCGGGGCGGGGGCGGCCAAAATTGTTTTTGCCTTGGGCGGCAAAAATTCTAGAGCCGGCCCTGCAGTCTAGTGTCTCAACCACAAAACCATGCCTTCTCTCCTCCTTCTCTAGATCAGTGGTTCTCAAACTATGCTCCAAGGAGCCTTTGATAGCAGTCTGCTGAGAGCTGTGGGCTCCTACAGTACTGCAGGCTCCTTCATGGTTATCGAAACTGAGAAGAATCATCAGTGGTCACTATTAAGAGCTACAATAGGACTTGGGGCTGAAGCCAGCAACCAGAAGGCCTTGGAGATACCCCTGGGATCTCAACAGTACTGAAGCCTAGAGTGGTGGTGAAGGATTGGAACCAGGAGCGGCAGATCTGAAGCCAGGCTAAACTATTCTGCAAGTACTTGGAAGCTCTCCATGAAGTTAATAGGAGTGTGGCTTGCCCATGATTCTTAGTACCTTGTTTTCAAGCAAAACATGAACTTCTAGGTTCTCGTAAAACCCATTAAACAAACTTCAAAGCTAGGCAATCCTGAATCAGTACAGAGGTGTCTGGCAACAACAATAGGTGTTAACTGATGCAGCTAAGAAGGTACTCAACAAGAGCTACTTAGCCTTGCTACAGTAATCTAGTATGTTTGCTAATTAAGGGCTCAATTGTGCCTTAATGGCACAGTCCCAGCTTCAGGGGTGTTGTAGAGGTGCACTGATGCTGGGGAGCTCTGGAGAGCTTTATATTATTGTCATAAAGAAACAATAAAATTGATCACATGAATCCCAGGGGAAATATAAAAATAATAAGGAAGATTAGATCACAGCCAGACAGCGAGTAAAATTATATACATCATACCTAACAAGGAGAAGTTCATAGGCTGTTAATAGGGAGAAAATTTATTGAAGTTGTTTTTTAGTGCAACGTCTAGCTTCCACCTAAGTGATGAAAGGTGTTCCGATACCATAAAATCATTCAAGATAATGCAGTTTTTGCATGGCTAAGACTGCCTTATGTTTTGTCTACACTACGAAAATAACTCTCACTCATGTGCTCACTAATTCAGCTACCCCTGTGGTAGCACCAGTTCTGGCAACTTCTGGTGTCTTTACCATGCCGGTTAAACTTGATGAGCTGCAGAAAATCTCACAATAAAAAAGAGTGAAGGAGAAAATTATAAGCACCTTAAAACAGTGAATTTTTACCTGCACATTAATTCTGCATCAAAGAATAAAAATCTGCAGAAAATACTGTTGGCGTTCAGTTTAAAGGATTAACTTGACTCAGTCTAGGCTGATCAAGATTCAGAGGAACCTTCTGTCTTTATTCATATCCATACCTGTTAAATCTGAAGTTCCAGAAATTTGAAGATTTTAAGCAAAATAGTTCAATACCCTATTTTGCATATTTCAGAATTACGTATTTATATAGAAGACAGTAACTGCATTATCAACACACCAGTGTTCAGAATACAACAATCAAGTGATCAGTCTTCAGCTCTCTCGCTCTCACTTGTAAGTACTCTACTATTTTTCCTTACAAAAGGCCATGGGAGAGACTTAAATGCCCTGAGGAGGCAGCTGGTGCCTCGAGGGAAGATCAGCCCCATGGCCCTGACTGCACCTGGCTCTCTCTCGTGTGAGAATTGATGTTTCTGCAAAACGTAACAAAGCCAGATCAAAATTTTACATCTGTTAAGAAAATAACGACACAAAATCTGCGTTGAGACATCAAACTAAAAGTGCTACGGGCTGTGTGCATGTGAGAGAGAGTTGGAAGATCTCGTAGGGAATGACCTGAGGTATCCTGACCAGATCCCAGCCTGGCTAATTTAAGACCCCCCCCCAAGTCCCCACATCTCTCTCCCACCCTCCACAACTCCATTGTGCTTTGTCCCCTGCTCCAAGGTTAACCTCCCTCTGCCGCACACCAGTTACTGCTGCTTGTATTTGCTGAACTGCAGTGTGTCACTCTTACCACAGGGGCTGTGCTCCCTGCTCCCTCCAGTATAGCTTTCCTGCTGTAGGGGCCTCACTGCACTGTTGCCTTCCCACGTCCGTTGCTTTATGGTCCTTGTACTCTTCATTAAAATGACACTCATTCTTGGGTGGACAAAGTAACTGCCTGCCCATAAAAATGGGAGAATCAGGCAGCCTCTTGAATGTCCGAGAAAGGGTATCCAATATCAGGGGTCTCCTAGGAAACAAGGAAACTTAACAGGTCTATTCTGGTTTGCACATTCCCACTCTTTGGGCCTGTAATCAGACAGCCACTCCCATGGACCCCCTTGTGGTCTTAGGGCAGCCCTGCAAGCAGCCCCCTGCCTCAGTTTCTCCCTTCAAGGGGCTTCTTCAAAAACTCAAACCCCTTTGTCCATTCACACCCTTTCTCGGGTTCTGGTTTATTAAATTAACAAATATTCAAATGAAGTTCTCAAATCAAGTTAATGTGTTTATCTCTTCATCAAGTCACTTCCAGGCTTTTCCTACCTGTAGTCTGACTCCACAACTCCCAGGTTTCTCTGCTGGACCATTCCCAGCTGTCTCTGTACTCCACTCCGCTCTCCCTGGGAACTCTTTGCAGCTTCCTGCTGGTCTTGACAGGGAATCAGCTGATCCCTGAATATGTGTGCCTTCTCAGTAACTGGGGTTTGCTAGCCCCAGGCCTCTACTCCTTAAAGGGGCAAGCCATCCTATTTACAGTGCTCTTCTGAGACCCACACTATTGACAATCCCAAGCATTCAAAAATCCATGAGATCACTTAAAATCATAAATATAAATGTGGGTTCTTTTATATGACTGCTAACTTGAGCCTTTGGTGAGCACTTGTTTCATATTTTCAAGCTTTTCTCCATAACCATGAGAGCAGATTGCTGATCCCTATCTTAGCTTTCATTTAAAGCAAACATTAAAGTGACGTTCACATGCATTCACCCAAATCCAGGAGCTGGGGCTTTCAGAAACACTAGGTATTGAGGGATCCAGTGAAGTTGTGAGAGTTAGTAACACTGACATTCCCTCACTTGTCAGTGATGTTTTCACTTGTGCAGTAAACACTTCCTACCCCAATCATCTTCACACTAGTCACTGTCACTTATTGCCATGTCCTTTGATTTGTCATCGTCTATGACCCATACATGTTTTCTCCAAAGTACTCCCTTACTGCGTTCATACTTTCATTTTGAAGTGCTTCATGGTGTAAAAACTGGTATTTTGGGTCAGGACCACAAACTCAAAAATCCCTTTTTTTTTAAAAAACACAATCCACTATACTTCTCTCTGCCAGAGTGTAGCTATAATTCAAATGGACTCCTCGTCTGTTCACACTTTTGCTCCATGACTACGGGTTTCCTTCACTTGTTCATCATTCTATTTAATTTAAATATTTCCAATCACTCATTGTTGTCATAGCCAGGAGCTAGCACAATTGTACTCTTTAAAAACCTCGGAAGTTTGAGTTAATCAACCAACCGGTTTTTTAGTCACCCAAGCCTGATCCTGCACCTTTGATGTCAATGGGAATTTTGCTATTAACTTCACTGGGGCAGGACTGGACTACTAGGTCTTGACCCAAAGTTCATTGAACTCAATGGAAAGATTCCCACTGATTTCAATGGGCTTTGGATCAAGCCTCTAGATAGCAGCAATCCAGTGAATGCAAAATGACAGCAGCATCTACTGGGAAGAGGACAAGCCACTAGCCCGGGCAATTAGGAAACCTGGGTTCTCTCTCTGCCTCATCCACTGATCTACTGTGCAAGTCACTTCACCTCTCTGTGCCTTTGTTTTCCCTAGCACCCTTGTCTATTTGGTCTTTAAACTCGTCAATCCAGACTCTGTTTAAACAGGGCCTAGATCTCGGTTGGGGCTTCTACGCACTCCTCCTACTTTCAATACACACACACAAGACTCAAGAACATGAATTTCATTTCCTCAGATTCTTGTTATAGATGGCAGAGTAACGAGGGACCATGAATCATTTATTGTGGGAATGTCCAAAAGTTAAGCTATTTGGGAAAACATTATTTATTGGTATTTTAATCTTTTGAGCCAAGATTTCCAGCTTACTTTGGAATCTACCACATAGCATTAACGTAGACCTGCTAGATAACACACAGTCATGAAAAATGTCGATTTCTCTGAGCAGGGCTAGCTGCCAAAAATTCATACAGGCTCCATGGAAGAAACCTTCACCTCTAGATGTAACCCATCGGTGCAACACCCTGTTAGAAATGGCCAACTCTGAGAAAATGACTTTCATCTGGCGGAGAAACTATGTATGTAAAAGCAAGCCTGGGAACCCTGCTCGGAGCTGTGGGTTCTGTACTTTCAGATAAAAACATACATCATTCCACAGGACAAATAATTCCTATATCATGGAGACATTATTTACTGCTCGATAAGCTCCATCTTAAACATTAAGGGCCAGATTGTATCGCAGCCCTTGTGCATGCAGCTGGCCATGCACAAGAGGTGTTTTATGTTCCACTTGCTGGGTAATAACAAGAGAGCCTGTGCGCCTCACAAAAAGCACGTTGGTACACGAGCAAGCCCCAGTGCTCCCTGTGCTCTGGGGAGCACAGGTTTCTTGCTCTTGCTCTCCTCTATTCCCTGGAGAGCCATTCCCTAGGAAAGGGGCAAGGAGGCAGCAGGGCCATAGAGAAACAGTGAAGCACTAGAGAAACAGTGGAGCAGATTACTGATCCCCCACCCCCCATGCATGTTGATCTGAGTGCATCCAAGCTGGGAATTCATACACTGAACAGTATTTATCCCATAGCACTCGAGCAACTGTACTGGCCTTCTAATCTCTGACCTGGGCATACTGGGTGAAATGGTCAGTCACTGCAAAATGTTGCCCCACATTCTCCCAGTCCACCTCTAGAGACAGGAAATCAATACATTCCAGCTCCAGAGCTTTACTGCTGGTGATGTTTTCCAGATACACATCTCTGGTGTGTAAATTTTTCCTTTGAACATAGCCAACACTTAGGTCACATTTCCTGAGAAGGTCCTCAGCCATCCAGGGCCATTAGAACTGGTTTTAAAAAGGAGTCCCAGGGTTCTTTGCATGCCCAAAAGCATATGCAGGTCTCTTGTGGCAAGGGCTTCATGTTTGGCAGCTCTAATTGATTTTGCTGATTTTGTAGAGGATCTGCTGTTATTTGGTGCAATACTCCATTAATGAGCTTCAGTCTATTCCACTGGCTTTCAACCTTTTTTCATTTGTGGACCCCTAAAAAAATTTCAAATGGAGGTGCGGACCCATTTGGAAATCTTAGATATAGTCTGCAGAGCCCTGCTCCCCAGGGTCCATGGACCATGGACCATAGGTTGAAAATCACAGATCTATTCTATTTTCTTAACAGTAGCTTACCTCTGGGAAGGATGGAATAATTCCTGCTGGATTTCACCCCAAGCAATGTGTCATGGATACCCCTACCCTACAGTCAGGCCTCTTGCCAGTCAGCAGCATTGAGGTTGGGCAATGGAGATTGATCCAATGTAGAGGCCAACGAAACACTGGGGGCAGACCCAGAGTTTTTTCCACACCCCTGCGAGGGCTGTCATGGGACAGAAACCGTAGGAAAGTCATATGGGAAATAGCTCTTACTCCATCCACAGGAATTACAACCAACTGAGGTGGTCATGGATGACAGAATAGTGCATCAGCAACTATATTGCTTCTCCCCAGTCAATGCTGAATGCTGAGCTCATAACTAGCTAAAGTGCCCAACCCCTCTGTCCTGTAGCCTCTAGCTAGCCACTTGACAACAGAATTCAATGGGTTATCTGTCCACACCTGGAACTGAGTGAGTACCATACAAAGAATTTTGAAATGTCTTGGTGACATTTCCCTTCAACTTTAAGGCCAAGAATTCCAATTCACGTATAGGGCATCATGTCTCACTTTTGGCAAAAGACGCAGGTTTCCATTTCCCTTCAACTTCTTGATATAACACTGCTCTTGAACCTCCCAAACTGGCTTCAGATCAGAGGTTTGCTTGGTTCAGCAAAGACTGAAAATGGGGCATAAGATAGGCAATTAATGATTTCCCAAAAGGCCTGATCACACCTTTCATCTCATTTATTCCCAAAAAGTTTTAAGGGATCATAGTGTTTGTTGAGAAGGCTTTGTGGACTTTCTGGATTCTGTCTTGCATTTCCTTCTCTCGAACTGATATTGCTAGTGAAGTCATTCATATGGCTTTGCAATAATAGAATAATTCTTCATGTATCTGTTGCAATAGCCCCCATAAAAAGATCTTGAGCAGTAATTTCGTTGGCAGGCCGATGGACTAAAAAACACTATTTTATCAGGATCCATAATTATACCTTTTTATAGTAGTATGGGTCCCACATACTTCACCAATGTTCTACCAAACTGGCATTTATCAACTTATAGCTTTAGGGCTTGTCTACACAAAATTCACACTTCAAGTGCATCAGGCTAATGTGGGGTAGATTTACAACCCAGCCTGCTGCAAACTGTGTTTGTTTGTGTAGATAAGCTCTTATTCTATAGGTTTCTAGCTAGTCTAACACTTTCAGGAGCCTCTCTTCATGCTTTTCCTGAGTTCTCCCAAATACCATCAGGTCCTCCAAATAAACTAATACCTGTACTTAATTCATGTTTCCCACAACATTCTCCATTAGATGGTAAATGTTGCAGGTGCTCCAGAAATGCCTTGGAGCATACATTCAAACTGACAGAATGCCACGGGGCAAATGAAAGCTGTCTTCATCTTGTCCCAGAAGACTCTAGCAATAGCCACTTTGAAAGTCCAGCACTGAAAATCACTGGCTCTCTAGCAAACAGTCCAAGTCATCTTGCATACAAAGCACATTAAACAGAGGCCCTGTGGTTGATAAGTCCAAGCTCTGGAAGTCTATATGCATTCTTATCTTTCCATTTTTCTTACTGACCACGACTATGGGGGAGGCATATGGGCTGCATTATTCAGCAACATTTTCTAGCAGTTCCTGGAGAGGTCAGACATCCTCCATCTGGGAGAGATCAATTTGCTGAGAATGCTCCCTAACGGGTCATGCATTTTGTAGTCAAATATTATGCTCCACTCCATTTGAACATTCCACATCCTCTTCTCCTGTAGTGAGAGCACCTTGGGTCTCTCAGAGCTTCTCCCACACCCCAGCAACAGTGAATTTCCAAAAATCAAACTTTTAAGGTTCTATTGGTGAGGCCAAGGCTTCACATTAGAGTTTTATAACGTTCTTCAGATCAAGTAGGTCTAGTATCTTATAGCCTTGTCTCACCACAATGCCATGAGCTGTCTCAGTGATCAGTATTGCCATCTTTTCTCTGTCTCTTGCAGGTAAAGTTATGACTCCACTGAGGGCCTTCCTTCCTATGGTTGCGCTGTCATTGCTACTGTTGGTTTACCATCTTTTAGGCAATTACTCAATGAGGAGCGGTTTCTTCCTCAGTCCCAGCAGCAATGCGGGTTTGCCAGCATACTTTAATGCTCCCATTGGTAACTCAGGCTGCTAGTGTTCTCTGTTTTCTTATAGGCTGCTGCACATAGGGAATGGATCCACAGGGTGACCAAGGTATTGCTCCCCGTTTGTTGTTTTGAGGAATTAGAGTGTACCTTCAAAAGGCAAGAATTGGTCACTATCAACACAGATGCAGGAATACCTGCAGGGTCAGGTCAAATCAGTACTGCAATATTGACTTCTTACCCCGACAACCTCATCTGAAAATTTTAACAACAACATAGACCTTGGTAGGGGTTTTCATCTTTAATATGGCCACACAGGCCTACTCCAGTCAGAGGCTGAATTAGCAAATACTTAAGCATCTTTTGGTAGAAGGACTGAAATATTAATAGTCAATTGGGATCCAGTGTCAAGCAGGGCTTTATATGCTGCCCCATCTATTTTTACCATGACTTCTGCAACCGGCTCGATCTGTCCTGGTGAGATGATATCTTGGAAGGTCTTTCCACATAAGCCTCTAACCTCTGGAAACCTGGGTAGCTCCTTCCCAAGGTTCCACTCCAGTTTCCCAGCTAGTCCTCTGTATCTGGTACACCAAGACTGAGTTCTCGTCACTCTGACATTTCACAGAAGTACGTCCATCTTGACCACTCCTATAGCAGAAGATGACTCAAACTCTCCCCTTTTACTCTGACAGGACAACAGTTCTTAACTCAGTCTTCCCTATTACCGCACCGTGCAGCTCCTGTGCCTTGCAGTCATGGAAGAGATGGCAGTGCTCTGCAGCTCAGCAACTTGATCTGTTAGGCTCTTGATCAGATGTGTCAATACCTCTGCCACATTCACCATCCGTTTTCTGGGGTCCCAAATAGATGGTATGGTAGATGGCTGGGGTGATTTGTAGCAACTACTCCAACCTTTAAATTGGAGATGACCTTGCTGGTTGGCATTACAGAAGCTGAAATAAAAAGGTTCTCTGCACCCTCCATGCTCCCAAAGATCTGTTTGGTGGCATTTAAATATTCCTCTACTCTAGCCCTGGGGTTATTGAATCTCAAGGTGTGGACCACATCAGGGGGCGGCGAGTTATATGGGCCCATGGTGCCCGTGCTCCAGCAAATTCAGGGTCTGGGGGCCCAGCTCCACCAATGTTCGGGGCCAGGTCTCTCCCCCAGCCCAGCCTGCCACCCCTGCGCACCTCCCCCGGAGCATCCCTGCCTGTGCCATGGGCAGCAGATGGCTGCCCTGCCACTCTGCACTGTGCTCCCTCGCCGACTGCTGCCGGATACAAGGGAGCGGCGCTGGTGGCAGGCTGAGGAGGGGAAGAGGTGCACACGTGATGGCAGTCCCGCCTCCCCTCCCCCGGCACCCACCACAAGGGAGGTGAGGGGGCTTCCTGGACCTGAGAGGGGCCCGGCCCCTAGGAGCATGTGCAGTGATGTTGCCGGGTGAGTGTGCTGCCGGGAGCGGGGGTGGGGGACCCTCCCCCAGAGCTCGCTGCTGCCGTGGTGGGGAGGGCTGGGGGGAGTGTAAAGTCCTCCTCTCTGCCCCCAGCCCCGGGACAGCCTGCCTGCATCCCAAACTCCTCATCCCCAGCCCTGCCCTACCTCAAAGCCCGCACCCCCAGCCAGAGCCCTCCCCCTCCCACACCTTAACCCTCTGCCCCAGACCTGAGCCCCTCATCCTTGGCCACAGCCCTCACCCCCGCACCCCAACCCTCTGCCCTAGTTCTGAGCCCCTCTCATACCACAACCCCTCATCCCCAGCCCCAGCCAGAGCCCTCACCTCCCCCCCACACGCCAACCCTCTGCCCCAGCCCTGAGCTCCCTCTTGCACCGTGAACCTCTCATCCCCAGCTCCACCCAACAATCCTCACCCCTGCATCCCAACCCTCTGCCCCAGCCCTGAGCCCCTCCCACACCCCAAACCCCTCATCCCCAGCCAGAGTCCTCACCCCCCCATACCCCAACCCTTTGCCCCAGCCCTGAGCCCCCTCCACACTCCAAACCCCTCAGCCCCACCCCATTAATTTTGTTATGTGCACCAATATGCAGGTGGGGCGGGAGCAGGACTTGGACCCATTCTGGGTACCACCAAAAGTTATACAAACCTGCCGCCCCTGGACCACATCCTAGGCCAGGCCCCAGAGATTCTATTCAACGCTTCCATTTTTCTGCATCTGGTACCCCAATCATTCCTGCATCATTTCAGTGGCCTGTTCTAATAAGGTGTCAAATTCTCCTTAACCAGTCAATGTAACCATGGCCCCAGAAAATAACCTTAACTTCTGATATGGCACTGACTCAGGATGGGGCTGTACAGCCTTCTATCATGCTTGCCCCAGTTCTTGGCCCATTAGGTGCCACAGCAGCATCCAGGGTGGGGCTGGTGGATGAATGTCTAACAAGCCCTACAGCAGCCACAGACTTTCCCTCTTTACTAAGAAGGCTGACATCCTTGCTAAAAACTCCTCCATTGACACAGGGGGCTGGGAGGGCTGGCTTCCGAAAGCTAACAGCTTCTACAAGCGGTCTTCCAATCTGGCCCCAAGTTACATACCTCCCTGATCCTACACAGGCCCTCATTTGCTTTGCGTATTTTTGAAAGCACTTTGAACTGAAAATTTCCTATTTTGATGACTGCAGGGCATTCAGTGGCCCTGCTGGGATTAAATGCATTTATGGTATAGCATCTGAGCTATGCTATTCAATGCCCAGGCCTCATACCATGTATTTATCAGACCTGATTCTTCATTAATTTACAGCTATGTCTGTCAGGAATAACTGCAGTATAATCAGTAGAAGTATACTAATATAAATTGAAATGAAAGATGTACCAGGCCCAGCATACCTATAAGCTACTGCAATACAGAAGGTATCTGTCCTTCATTCTGGTGGCAGCTTATCTTTCTGCATGGTGTTCTAGATAATTCACTTTTTTGCCCAGTGACTGACCTTCAGATGCGGTTCTGAGTCATGGTTGCAGAACATATATGACAACCATAGTTTTAGTAACGTAATACTAAGATTCAACCAGCCACATGTACCAGTATTTCAAAATGTTTCACATGTTGACACTCACTGTAATGCTCTCTAACCTGCGCACTGGACATCGAATCATATAGAATAGATGACAGGAAGAGATTAAAATCTTCATCAGTGCCAAGTGTCATTCAGGAAGAAGGCTTTGAGCCCTTTCAAACCAACCACACATTCCCTAAATTGAGGATATCTATTATAATAAACTCAGATTTTTAGCACAAAATCATTGGATGCCAAGAATTGCCATTATGCAGATAACACACCTCAACACTCATTTTAATGTCCAGATCCAAAATCCCCCCCAATTTCCGGGGGATGCACATTGCTTAGTCTAATATCATTCAGCCTGTCCTTTTAGTTGAGAAAGGGCTCAGTATAACCGTACTGCAGTGAAACTGAACATGAGTAACAGCAGAATTTGTTGGCTTATACTGTGTTCATTTTTTTAGTAACTCAGTAATAAAAACATGTGCAACAGTGAGATCTCTCATATATACACACACAATGTATGCTCTTTAGTTTCCTTGGACATACAGTTAGATAAATTCAATGAAAATACTGCATAATGTGTCTGACTATCTTTAAATCTTTTTTTCCAGTCACATCAATCTAAACAGAGAAACACCACACGAAAATGTTGTGCTTAATAGCTACTGGCACAAGACAGCATTTTGCTAGTTGTAAGTGTACGTCAATAGTAACCACAGCTAGCAGGAGATGTAATAAGTGAGTTCTCTCTGATTTGTAGAAAAGCTCTTTTAGTTAAGCTTGTAGAGCAGTCAGCCAGGATTTCTCACCACTTTGGTTCACACTTCCCTGAAGGGAAGAAAAATGATTGTGGTAGTTCAGAAAATGCTCTAAGTGTTTCTGAACCCCATAGCTCCAATGCTTAGTGCACAGAGGTAACAGCATTGGCATTTTAAATATAGTTATTGAACATTCAGTACTTACCCATGAAAACTTGCTGTTTTGCCCTTGGATAGATAGATACAATTCCCTCAACATTTACAATATACACTGTGTGTTTCAGGGAATGCTGAAAATACCAAGGTATTTTCTGACAGGTTTCAGAGGGGTAGCCATGTTAGTCTGTATCAGCAAAATCACACAAAGATGGGACTACAAGCCGTCAGGAACAGTATCCCCAATAATGTCACGGCAAACCTGGTGGCTGAGCTTTGTGACTTCATCCTCACCCACAACTATTTCAGATTTGGGGACGATTTATACCTTGAAGTCAGCAGCACTGCTATGGGTACCCGCATGGCCCCACGGTATGCCAACATTTTTATGGCTGACTTAGAACAACGCTTCCTCAGCTCTTGTCCCCTAGTGCCCCTACTCTACTTGCGCTACATTGATGACATCTTCATCATATGGACCCACGGAAAGGAGGCCCTTGAGGAATTCCATCAGGATTTCAACAATTTCCACCCCACCATCAACCTCAGCCTGGACCAGTCCACACAAGAGATCCACTTCCTGGACACTACGGTGCAAATAAGCAATGGTCACATAAACAGCACCCTATACCAGAAACCTACTGACCGCTATACTTACCTACATGCCTCCAGCTTTTATCCAGACCACATCACACGATCCATTGTCTACAGCCCTAAAATACAACCACATTTGTTCCAATCCCTCAGACAGAGACAAACACCTACAGGATCTCTATCAAGCGTTCTTAAAACTACAATACCCATCTGGTGAAGTGAAGAAACAGATTGACAGAGCCAGAAGGGTACCCAGAAGTCACCTACTACAGGAGAGGCCCAACAAAGAAAGTAACAGAACGCAACTAGCCATCACTAGCCCCAACTAAAACCTCTCCAGCACATCGTCAAGGATCTACAACCTATCCTGAAGGACAATCCCTCACTCTCACAGACCTTGGGAGACAGGCCAGTCCTCGCTTACAGACAGCCCCCCAACCTGAAGCAAATACTCACCAGCAACTATACACCACACAACAGAAACACTAACCCAGGAACCAAATCCTGCAACAAACCCTGTTGCCAACTCTGTCCGCATATCTATTCAAGAGACACCATCATAGGACCTAACCACATCAGCCACACCATCAAGGGCTCATTCACCTGCACATCTACCAATGTGATATATGCCATCATGTGCCAGCAATGCCCCTCTGCCATGTACATTGGCCAAACCAGACAGTCTCTACACAAAAGAATAAATGGACACAAATCAGACATCAAGAATTGTAACATTCAAAAACCAGTAGGAGAGCACTTCAATCTCCCTGGATACTCAATAACAGACTTAAAAGTGGCCATTCTTCAACAAAAAAAACTTCAAAAACAGACTTCAACGAGAAACTGCAGAACTGGAATTAATTTGTAAACTTGACACCATCAAATTAGGCCTGAATAAAGACTGGGAGTGGCTGGGTCACTACAAAAAGTAATTTTCCCTCTGTTGATATTCACCCCTTCTTGTCAACTGTTGGGAATGGGTCACAATCACCATGATTGAATTGGCCTCGTTAGCACTGACCCCCCACTTGGTAAGGCAATTCCCATCTTTTCATGTGCTATATATTTATACCTGCCTACTGTATTTTTCACTCCATGCATCTGATGAAGTGGGTTATAGCCCACGAAAGCTTATGCCCAAATAAATGTGTTAGTCTCTAAGGTGCCACAAGGACTCCTCAAGGTATTTTCTGTGTTTGTCATTTTTCAAATATTTAATACACGTTTATAAAAAGATGTGATTTTATATGGGGAAACCACTTTTCACAGTAGAGCAAGTCTTTCCTTTTGCTCTAGAAAGTTAGCTTTTATTTATTAGGAGTGCCCCACTCTACATTTTAGAGTAGTTGTCTTTAGCATGTTCTCACGGAACATAGCTAGGAGTGATGAAATAGACACTTCAGCTACTCTTTCAAAACCTGTTTTGCTCTAAATAAGTGAAAGTTACCTCAGGACTGATCCAAAGCCTATTGAAATCAATGGGAATCCTTCCATTGACTTCAATATTCAATATTCTTTGGAAAGGCCTTATGTGCAGTATTCCCTATAGCAGGCACTGGAAACGCCAAGGCAGTACTGCACATACTGAGTTAACCCTACCGAAGGCAAAATAGGCAAGTTTTTAAGGGCACCCACTGTAAGCTGTCAAATACGGTGCTTAAAATTCAGCATATGGTTCAGCAAAATATGTAGAAGACAGACAATGGTTTTCCTAGAAATAAGTGAATTCTTCTCAGCTGAATAAAACTACCAGCAATGTATAGGTATTATTTCAGCAGAAACAGCCAGCAGCTCTTTCAAGTCTGGTTCTGAATCACAGCCCAAATATTTTTCACTACAATTTTTATTTTCAGTGAAGCAGTGCAGAGCAAGTCCCATTTTCTCTATTGCTCTTCCTATGTGTCTTAGGATTTCATGGCCACTGCAATGAAATAATCAGTTTATTCTTCAAGAGCAGCTCTGCTATCAATCTCTATGGGAGACTCAATTTGGAGAATTTATTTATAATGTTTCTCATTGTGCTCCAAACCAGACCTTTTGGAATAAACATGCAGCATTGTTTTCCAATGGCATACTGAGGTGAAGACAAATTAGTCCATAGCTATGAAAAACTGGCTTCTTGTTTTCAATAACAAATTCCCTTAAGTGGAAATTTAAACCCTAATTTGTTAACCTTTTGTGTTTTTACATGTTGTTTTTATCTTAATTGTAGTCCTTGATCATTTTTCCAAATTATTTATGAAAAGGAGACAACACTAATGTCTTCTGGTAAAATAAACTGACAAGACTTAACCAACAGAGACAGAAAATGCATTCAACTTTTCAGACAGAGGAGAACAAAAATATTCCTGCCAATGCTGCCACACTTACTTACATGAGTAATAGTTTATTTGGCAAGTTGTCCCATTTAAATCAATGGCGTGTTTGTGGAATAAGGTACTAGTCAAAACATACAAGTGAAGGTGAATCTGTCTGAGAAAGCACTGTATCATTATTATTTTCCCTTCCTCTTCATGCAGCAGCATCAAGTAGTGCGATGACTATTTATGGTAGTACAGTTAAGCACATGTGTTTGCAGACTTGAGGCCTAGGCAGAAATATATAGTCTAGTAGTCTGAATGGGGGGATGGGGGCAAGGAGCCAAGAGTTCCAGGTTCAGTTTCTGTCTCGTCCACCGATGTTTGATGTCACTAAATCAACTCCTTCTGCCTCAGTTTCTCCATTAAAAGAAGGTTTAAAACAGGGGGTTGCGAAGTGTAGTTAATTGTTTGTGAAATGCTTTGAGATCTGAAAATGAAAGACCCCATATAATTTCAGTATAATAGATTACTGGTAAAATGTCACAGCCTCCTGTTTCAAAGTAGAGAAGTAACACACACAAAAATGTATGTGTCACTTACTCAGAAAATTCCTAACATATGAGTTTTTAATAAGTTGTAAAAAAATAAATGAATATTGAAAGCTACGGTAGGTTACAGAAGGGAAATAACGTAGGACTCCAACATACCTAATACCATAGAATAGGTGGCCTTTGGAAACCCACCCATATAATTAAATGGTTACACTGCCACCCATAAACAGGCTGAACAAATGAACCAATTACCTACAATTAATGGGCAATGTTGGAGCCAATGAATGGCAACACTTCTCAAAGCAAATTTCCTCACTGCTGTCTTTATTTTGTTACCCGTTTTTATTGCCTTCTAATTGAAGCCACTGATGTCTAATTGCTTCATTTATCATCAAGTTTAGAGGCCACACACTACCAAGTTAGAGACCAGGCATTGTGCTTTAGTTCCCTTTTGAAATCTTGCTAGCCTTTACACGTAATTTCAATTCATTATGTTTCAAAGAAGCTGAAAGAGCAGGAACAAAAGGATTATTTTTAAAAGCAGCATGGAGATTAGACTTGTCCAGGTAACACAGTAATGCACTGTTATTAGGCTTATTTGAAAACAGGGTGGAGGGACAGAATTAGCTGTTTCCCTGAGTTTCAACACTGCTAAGCGTGAGCCCACATAAAGAATCCAATGTGAAATGCTAGCAGCAGAGCTCTGCTTAGCACACATAATTATCACCCATACTGATTTTCACAGGGAAGTGGTGAATTTTGCACCTGAGGTGAGAAATACTGCCCTAAGGATTTAAATCTGACAAGTGCCAAGGTCTTGTGAAGGTGCTTCTGTTAGGCATGGAAAGACAGAAAGGCAGACTTCTGAGTTCATTGCTCATTGGCTCTAGAATAAATCACCCGAATCCTGCAGACATTTGGCTGGCCAGCAAAGAAATGAGTGTTGTTTTAACTGCTTTTAACAGAAACTTGATAGATTTTCAACTTTTTAAGGCATCTTTGATAAATATTTCTGATTTAAAGCCTAATCCTGTTTTGCCTTCCTTGCACAAGTTGCCCCAGCAACTTCACTGGGGCTGTTCCTGTGACTAAGGCAAGAAGGATTTGACCCTGAGTTGGAATAAAGCGGATTCTATTCCCTTCTTGATATTTGATTTTGTCCTGTCATGGCTATTCCTCTTCCTTCCCCTTTTAGGTCCCCTATATCCTGACAGGCTCATTCTCCCTAGACAAACTTACAGCACATAAGCAAAATACATTTGTTGCCTGGGGAACATGTTATTCAACATAAGGTTTTACCATCCTAGGAGAGCTGTAGACCTCCAAGGAAGTTTTTATATCAATAATTTTAACTGATCAGAAATATTTGCTGAGTAAAACATTCCTCACCACTTGCTTGATGCATTGCAAGAGGTTTGCCAGATTCATCATCATGATAACCCTTGATTTATTTAGGGTTTGTGTGTGATTCTTTGTTTGTATGTTTTTTATTTTTTGGTCTTCATCTCAGAAGTGTTCCCAAGTAGCAGTGCTGGACCCTGTCGGAACCTCAGAAATCAAGAATACTAATTATTGTGGATGCCATGGGGGAAATCTCTGGTAAAATGATCAGAAATTACTGGTAAACTCTTTATTAGACCATCATTTTGTCTAATTATTTCCCATATTTCACTCAGTCAGTGATTACTTATAATAAAGATAAAACAAAAAGTCTCTTTGAAAATCAGTCTACTCAGTTCTATTATGTTGCATAATATAGAATATGATTTTCATAGCTCCTGGTAATGGTCCCTGGCACTCTGCTGCTGGTATGGCTAATACAGTCCCACTTTCTCTTACAGAGAGGCAGGAAAACAGTCACACCCCAATTTCCTGTAATAATTACTCTCTTAGCTAGGTCTCCGTCTCATCTGAGAGAAGCCCCACCCTTTGGGGGTGGGGATTGTCTAGGTGTGTCCCAAGAAACACGCAGACACCCAGCACCACAGTATTATTTACTGTTTGTATTGTGTTAGTACTCAAAAGGCCCAGCAAAGACCAGGCCCCATTTTGCTACATGCCAGGCATACAACCTGTTATTAGCAAAGTGGCAAATAAATACTTTTCCTCATATATACTCCTAGGGACAGGTGAGTAGTGCAGTCACATGTCACTGTCTCAGTACCAAAGCTGTGGTGCTGGGAGTGGCAGATATATGTATAATAAATGGAAATAAGATTGAGGAGAGGGCCTCTATAGGAGGGGGATGGGAGGGCACTGTTGAGCCCCGCAGAAATGATTTCAGTTATGACCATTGTTTCGTGAGTACATCATGCAAACCTCTAACAGCTACTTATATGATTTATAAAATGTTCTTTCCACCTGGGTCAGGTTACATGTACATAATCTAATAAAACCCCATACAAATCTGCCCTCTTTGGTAAGCAAAAACAGGAATGACCTCCCCCAACAAAACAATCCCCATCCACTCAGGCTAATGCCTGAGAAAAGAATTGGTCTTGACACAGTGCCCTGAAAGCCAACAATCTTGGACTCTGTTGAACCAACAAATTCTGGGGACCCTTCACAGAAAGCTCTCTACCACCAGGCATCTGGTGTTTAAATCTGGTGACTATTAGCTTAGCTATCTCAGTTGATCTCAAAGCTATAGCAGATCATGGAGCGTGAGATGATCTCTCAGACAGCCAGGATCCAAGCCACCTTCTGCTTAATTAGACAAAAGTCAACACCTTGAATTACAGTGGAAAGTGCACAGGAAGCTCAGTCAGCTGTTGAAAAACTTGTGTAAGAAGTTCCTATAAGCTACCACCATCTAACCAGTAGGCAGTTACATTCAGCACTATTTGTAACTTTCTAGACACCATCAAAGGTAGCTCTTAGTACAGTGCCTTGCAGTAATCTAATCTAAAGGTCATAAAGACACAAACAATTGTGACAGGGTCGGCATCCTAGAAGAAAGGCCATGAACACTTAGCTACACAAGAAAAGGGGTGATTTTGGCCACCAGTGCCACCTGGGATCGAAGAAGCAAATTAGTATCTAAGATCCCTGTCAAATGATCAACCTTGGCATTGGCTAGGCAACACCTCAATAATGGTAGCAGAAACCATCTCTACTATACCTTGGGGCCCTTCCCCCATCTCAGTAGCATTATGTCCTCTGTCTTTTCTGGACTGTATTTCAGCCAGCTCACTCTCATCCCCAGTGCTACTCTGGCTAGGCCCTGGGAGAGCAGCCATCTCCAGTGAAAACAAGACAGAGTTGACATCCACATATGGATGCCCCACTGTCATCACGTACATGAGGAAGAGGAGGGGTGAGGAAACAGAGCCTTGAAGAAGTCCCATTGAGCATCCCCTTGTGACAGATAAGCAATTCCCCCCAAACTACCATTATCTTTTTTAAAAGAATAATGCCATACCTTTCAGCCAAGATTGGCAAGCAAGTTAGCAAAACCTGGATATTTTATCCACAGAATTGAACCATAAATTACCCCTTGCCCCCGATAAACAACAATGTACTATTTCAACACTTTTCTGTGGCATTTAGGCTCTATGATCTAATTTGAACCTCCAGTGACAGTAACATTGTTGCATGAGGAAAAATAAACCAACACTTAAAAAGTTCCTGAATAATTTTCCTTTACCTAATACAGTTTTTGTGCAGGGCTAAAGCCCAAAAGATACCGATAGGTCTGGAAAAGATTTGCAATAAAGGCTATTTTAGGACACTTGCTAATGCCCACAAGAACGGTTGTTTGCTACATGCACAATATAAAGGGATGGACTGAAAGTGTTATTAGAACAGACTAGGTAGCAGCAGAGAAAGAGAGTTTGTAATACATTTAAGTGGAAGGCACCTGTAAAACAATTTCTCCACCCCATTAAAACCAATAGGAAGGTTTCTCAGCACAACTGCTTTAAATAAAACAAGCCCACGTGTGATGTGTATACAATTCAGAAATGCATTTGAATTGACAATATTTTTAACAATCATAAATGGATGGTTTAAAAAAAAAAAAGAGAGAGAGAGATCCAGGCAAGCATATTTAGTTATTAGTCTAACCACATATGTCAGATACAAAAGTGTACTTGTTGATCAGCATTGAAAGCTACTACGTCTCTTATATGTACTACTAAAGTGTGCTATTCCCCATACGTTATAGTAAATTATAAATATTAATTGTTAAACTACGCTTCCACCACGTGATGTTTTGTTGTGAGGCCTTAAAGTGCCTGACAGACTATATTCTCAGTGTTAGTGATTCTGGTTCTCAGGATATTGTCCTTCTGATATTTGACGCTTCTTTTAGGCAAGTTATGATTAATTTTAAGCTATTTTTTATTAGTTATACATTATTTTTGAAAATAATACATGTCTTTAAGGGGTTTCACTCACTGCCACAGCACCATCTGTTGGACATATTCCAGGAGGTTTCCACATGATGCAAGGGCTTTAAGGACTGAATTACTCCAAAACTATGGAGCAAGAAGTCTGCTGCCATGGAAAATAAGGACCAGTGAATGTATCTGATTCTTCATGTGCATGCAAAGTTCAAGCACATTACATAAATAAATATTTTAAAAATCACCAGTTGTAATAATGTGAATCTTATTTTTAAGAGTGTGATGGGGTTTAGGCATGTTTAAATGGTTGTGTTTGCACATGCGTGCACATGTTTTAATTCAGTTATTTAAAAATAACTAAAAGAAAATATAGTATATCATCACCAAATGACTAAAACAGCAAAAGCACATTCACTACACTTGAATGACTGTTATTGCATTTATCTTATACAAGTGGGGCCTCCTGTACTTGAATGTCTTTGCTCTCAGTTTCTGTCTTACACCTGTACTTAAGTTGGTTACTTGCTGCTTTCAGCAACTCTGGAGACTCTTTGAAATATTCATAAACGTCAGCACCAGACACTGTAGTTCAGCTGCACTGGTAGCTATGCTTTAATAATATTGTCACTTAATCAGTTCCTTTCTTTGCTCCAAAAGGTGAGTCATTAAGCTGAAAACCCTTTTGTGTTTGAGACAACAATTGAGAGCATGGAAGATATGAGTTTAAAAAAAATTAGCTGTTTTCATTTTGTGGTATTTGTTTGAAAAGCTTCCACCCATCTTTGATCCATTTTTGCTCTTTTGAAATGATTCCCCCTCTTATTTGCTGTAAAATTTAGCAATCATCTTATATCTTGTCAAAAATCAATCCCAAAGTGAAGAACTTCAGCCAACTCCTCAAGTCAAACCATTGCACTTCATTGTCCAATGAGAGAATTGACATTTGTTTGAAAAGAGATGATTGAAACCATACCATTTCCCAAGGTAGTGATGCCTTATCTGCCTCCCTCTCCAATTTTCTTCTATTACATTGAAAGACAATGCGCAAAACAGCCTGAGCTGATCATCCATGGAACTTGTCCTCTTTCCTTCTCTTTAGTTAGAATGAAGACCTCCATGACACAGTTGAGTTCTGTACAATTGGCATCAAAGCTAGAATGCAATGAATGCTTCATAAAATACTCCCATTAGGTTATATAGAATGTAAATATAACAAAGAGAAAGAGACTCCTAATCACCCTCACTGAATTCTTCCGCCTCTAAAATAAAAAGTGCTTTAATGAAGGCCAGCACTGAAGGACTCATTCTATTAGCAGCAGAAGGAACAGCCACTTATTGGCACATTATACTCTATTTCTACAAAGTTTAGAAATGAACAGAGAGATTCTGCCTTTTTACTGGAGGAAGAGAACTCACTTTGCTCTTTCAGAATATGACATTCAATATCAAAACCTCGAAGCTTCCATGCCATTTTTACCACAGTTCTGATTTACCTGGCACTTTCATCCCGAATCATTCTGTCATTCAGTTGGTTTAGCTTCTGGTAAATTGATCTGTGCTTCCCAACAATAACATACATGTTATCAGCTACATAGGACAACATGCAGTTTATACTAAGGCTGTTTTCTTCTATAACGTTGGAAGTGCATGAAGCAATGGCATCATTTTTCTCATTGTTATCACGGTAAAAATCAAGTAAGCCATATTAGTGCCTTCCGT
This sequence comes from Terrapene triunguis, assembly GCF_002925995.2. Taxonomy (NCBI): domain Eukaryota; kingdom Metazoa; phylum Chordata; order Testudines; family Emydidae; genus Terrapene; species Terrapene triunguis. The sequence continues at coordinate 3,676,986 of NW_020664471.1, read as the reverse complement.
CTTTGAAAAACAAACAGTTACAGAGAAAAACCTCTCATTTCTCTTATTTGAGGTATCTGTTCAAACTGAGTGGGGGGAAGCACTAGATCAAGATAATTAATTAAGAGTTCCTGAGATTCTGGTGCCAAAACATTCTCAGCAATGCTAGTTGATTTTGTACATCTACAAAGCATTTTTGTGTGTGCAATTTCTGAATCTGGTAGAAACTTTGGAAGCAATTTGTTAGCACAATCTTGACAAGAATAACTTAAATGATGAATCAGACCATGGTGAATTTCCGCTGCTGCTACCACTAGGTTTTCCTGAAGCCATGGTGTTATTTCTGTAAAAAAATAAATAAACAAACAAATGTAATTTGAGGTGATCATTTCTGATTTTTCACAGCATCTCTGTGTTTTGTATTCCATATGAGTGGCAATGACCCTTTCCCCTTCATATTTAATAGAAAATGCTTGATGACACAAAAGGCATTCAGACAAATTCCTTGGCTTTACAAAACCAGTTTTTATACTCAGGGTCCTTATAACAGTTGTCACTAAGTACAGTGGTACTTTTTCCTTTTCTCAACCATCAACGTTGCTATGTTTTGAAAAGACACTATCAGAATCATCCATTTTGAAAAATATATTTGTTCCTTTTAAAAGTGCAAAACAGAGTTACATTTGGTTGCTAGGAGCCAGCACTGACTTTACAGTAACTACATAACGTATGTCACAGCACACGTTCACTAATAAGATGGTTGAGAGAGGGCAAGTGCACATTGCCTTGACATTTCAATACTCTGGAGTCTCAAGGAATGTGAGAAACTAAACAAGAAGCTGGTAAGATATATCCGCTTCATCATTCAGTTTTGATTTTGAGAAATTCTATATAATTTCTCTCCCAGGTTGCTCTCAGCAGCCTTCAGGAGATTAATCTTGAGTTCCTAGAAACTCCAGGACAATCATGGACAGTTGGTAACCCTGTTTAACCAGTGTTGGAGCACAGTGCTGCAGGGGATCTTCATCTCTAACGCCTCCTGTTGACCACCACTTTAGCCCTGCAATGACCTCTCTCTCTCTCAAGATTTTCTGTGGCCTATCCCTCTTGCAAGTCACCTGTTCAGTTCTCTCCCAGGGTAATGAAAGTCCAAATAATTATCCAAACCAATAATCCTTCTGCCCCTCTTGGGCTATGCCGAATTCTCTGCTCTTTGTCCCTGCTCCCAGGCCCTGCAGAGTTCTTCTGTACTGCTTCTTTCCAGAAGCTTTCCCCACTGCTTCTTATAGGCCCTATCTCCAGGCCTCCCACAGGAGACTAACTTGCTCCTTGTGGTCCTCTCCAGCCTGGCTTCACCAGGCCCTTCCCAGGATGAGGAAGATAACTCTTTGTTTCCACCTCCTGGGTTTCCTTTAACTGAGCTCTCCTGTCCCTTGTGTAGTCTTCTGACCTCTCAGAGAAGAGACCACTAGTTGTGCTTAAATCAGCATATCAGGATCAGCAGGGAGAGGGGGGAATAACTATTGTGTCACTGACACGGGTGAGTCAACTCCCCTTGAAGGGCCAGCCAGCCTGTGATATAATCCAAAGCAGCTGCCATTGTAGGTTGATTTTTCGTGCCGATTACAATTTTCAATTCAGAGAATGATCTTTCACTTAAAGTAAAATCTATAAGCTGCAAAATGGTATTAGACAGAAACACAGGACTTGCCAGACTGGATCAGACCAGAGGTCCAGCTAGTCCAATATCCTGACAGTCAGAATTAGAGAAGCAATGTCACCTAGTGGATAGAGCACTAGACTGGGACTCAGGAGACTGAAGTTCTATTCCCAGCTCTGCCACTGGCCCGTTGGGTGACCTAGGGCAAGTCACTTCATCTGTGCTTCACTTTCCCCATCTATAAAATGAGGATAATGATACTGACCTCTTTTGTTAAGCACTTTTAAATCTACGGCTGGAAAACACTGTATAACAGTATATTAGATGCTTCAGTGGAAGATATAAGAATGTTGCAGTAGGCAGATACGGGATAATCTGTTCCCTCATCTCTCCAAACACAGGTCTCAGTAGTAGCAAGGGATTGGTTTAAGCCCTGAAACACAAGGTTTAATATTCCTCCCAGAAAATTATGACAACTGTGGATATTCTTGATATCCATAACTATCCAACATCCTGTTAAAATCAGATGCATTTGTTATTCTTCTACCCAACATAAAGTCTGAAAGAAGTATTCAAAGTTCAAAATAACTAAAATTGTTTCTTTTTGGTGGCTTATTTTAAAAATATATAACCTATGAAAAAATGCCTTTGGATAGTTGATTAGTTGTTACAATTTAAAAAACTGAAAACCTTAAATCTGGGCCAAATTCCATTCAGGAAATAGCCCTATTTATGGTCAATAGAACTTAAGCACATGCTTGAACTAAGTACATGCTTAAGAGCTTTCCTGAATCAAGGCCTAATTGAGGAAAACTCCTAATGAGTTCATGGGAGTCTCTCCACTGACTTTGGTGGGAGGTAGATTGGAGCTCTTATGTACCATGACTTTAGCTCTGTATTAGGGCTGTCAAGCGATTAAAAAAAAATTATTGCAATTAATTGCACTGTTAAACAATAATTGAATACCATTTGTTTAAACATTTTTGGATGTTTTCTACACTTTCAGATATATTGATTTCAATTTCAACACAGAGTACAAAGTGTACAATGCTCAGTTTATATTTATTTTTTATTACAAATATTTGCACTGTGAAAAAACAAAAGAAATAATATTTTTCAATTCCCTCATTTAAATACTGTAGTGCAATCTCTTTATCATGAAAATTGAATTTATAAATATAGAATTATGTAAAAAAAAAAAAAAAAACTTTAGAGCCTACAAGTCCACTCAGCCCCACTTCTTGTTCAGCCAATCACTCAGACAAACAATTTAGGTTACAATTTGCAGGAGATAATGCTGCCCGCTTTTTGTTTATGTCACCTGAAAATGAGAACAGGCATTCACATGGCACTGTTGTAGCCAGTGTCACAAGATATTTACGTGCCAAATGCCCTAAAGATTCATATGTCCCTTCATGCTTCAACCACCATTCCAGAGGGCATACATCCATGCTGATGACAGGTTCCGCTCAATACAATCCAAAGCAGTGTGGACCGACGCATATTCATTTTCATCATCTGAGTCAGATGTCACCAGCAGAAGGATGATTTTCTTTTTGGTGGTTCGGGTTCTGTAGTTTCTGCATCATAGTGTTGCTCTTTTAAGACTTCTGAAAGCATGCTCGTCCCTCTCACTTCAGATTCTTAAACCTTGGGTCAAGTGACGTAGCTATATTTAGAAATCTCACATTGGTACTTTCTTCGTGTTTTGTCAAATCTACAGTGAAAGTGTTCTTATGTAAAATGAACATGTGCTAGGTCATCATCTGAGACGGCTATAACATGAAATATATGGTAGAATGTGGGTAAAACAGAGCAGGAGACATACAATTCTCTCCCAAAGAAGTCAGTCACAAATTTAATTAATGCACTTTTTTTTAAATGAGCGTCATCAGCATGGAAGCATGTCCTCTGGACTGATGGCTGAAGCATGAAGGGGTATACGAATGTTTAGCATAACTGGCACATAAATACCTTGGAATGCCAGCTACAAAAGTGCAAACACCTCTTCTCACTTTCAGGTGACATTGTAAATAATAACCAGGCAGCATTATCTCCTGTAAATGTAAACAAACTTGTTTGTCTTCACGATTGGCTGAACGAGAAGTAGGACTGAGTGAACTTGTAGTCTCTAAAGTTTTACATTGTTTTGTTTTTGAGTGCACTATGTAACAAAAAAAAATCTACATTTGTAAATTGCACTTTCACAATAAAGAGATTGCACTTCAGTACTTGTATGAGGTGAACTGAAACATACTATTTCTTTTATCATTTTTAGAGTGCAAATATTAGTAATCAAAAATAATAATATAAAGTGAGCACTGTACACTTTGTATTCTGTAATTGAAATCAATATATTTGAGAATGTAGAAAAACATCCAAAAATATTTAATAAATGTCACTTGGTAGTCTATTGCTTAACAGTATGATTAAAACTGTGATTAATCGTGATTAATTTTTTTGAGTTAATCGTGTGAGTTAACAGCGATTAATCGACAGCCCTACTCTGTATTATAACTTTGTACAGCTATAGTTAGCCTTAGGATTGTTGGTTCCAGACAATTCACCTCAGAGTGTTAGGGTTTTATATATATATCTACATTATATTGTTCAGTTTTCTTCTCAGTTTGACCCATTTCACTTTTATACTTTATTAGCCTTTGGCATAATATTATACTATGATTTCTCAACTACATATATTTTGTTTATCTTTGGAAATAATGCCTATAGTATATATAGTTGTCTTACATACAATTTTTTAAAATATAGAATTGAAATTTGTAGCCTCTATTTATATAACCACATATTAAATTGTATTTTTGCGGTTTTGGTGGCGCTGTCAGACAATTTTAAACAAACATTTCTGGAATTGACAGATCTTGACAAAGAAACTACAAGATACTCAACCACTTGAGGGGAATTGCTAACATTGACCTCTAAACTCTTCACGTAAAATTCAGCATACTTCTGTGGTTGAGCAATATTAAACACTGACTTACCATGTTGTTTTCTATCTTTCAGAATGCTTTGCGTTCCATTAATACTAGTTGTTTGCTATATTTAACGTTGCACTAACGCAGCAGTCTCCCTACTCCCTCCGTTGGGACTCTATTCAAGGTTTAACATATACGTTAGTCTATCATACATTTAGCTATTTTGGAGTTAACGGCAGCAAGAAAAGGCTGGACGCATTATTTTAAGAGCAGGAGAAGCATCTTTTTTCCCCCATCGTTTTTCTAACTCAGAAATGGCTGAACAGATTTTGTTCAAATTTTCAAGATATTTTTAAGGAATGTCTGCATTACTGAAAATAAAGGTTTCAAATGGAAATGGATGCTCAATCTTAACAGTAGAATTTACTGCATGGGAATGCTATAATCATTAAGTTAAATGGGTGAAATTAAGGATAAGTGTGGAGTAAACTGCCTGGGTCATAGGGTCAACCATACTATGTGAAGTGGAATATGGAAAAGAAATAATCACAATAACCCACATTTTTATATTACCTTTCATCAAGATGCTTCACAGACTAAAACTCAAAGTCCAGATTCTTATTTCAGTTACATTGATGTAAATCAGAGACTCTCTTAGAGTTATTAGAGCTACTTCTAATTTACACAGACTAAACAGAGCTCAGCATTTTAGCCCTATTGTATGTATATAAAAGGCATGGCCAAATGTACTGACCCTTCGAGCCGCATACGACAAATCTTCAGAAGTTCGAGAGCACCTGTCGGTGCTCGGGGCTTCAGCCCTGCTCCCGCTGAAGCCCCGGGTCCGGGCAGGCACCTCCCATGGGGCTGAAGCCCCTAGCCCCACCATCCCACTGCAGGGCAGAAGCCCCTAGCCCCATCACCGAACTGCAGGGCAGAAGCTTCTAGCCTAGGGGTTGGCAATCTTTGAGAAGTGGTGTGCCAAGTCTTCATTTATTTACTGTAATTTAAGGTTTCGTGTACCAGTAATACATTTTACATTTACAGGGGCCAGTGGGCAGAGCCACTCAGCCCACTGCCGGTCTGGGGTTCCGTCCGCTGGCCCCTGCCAGCTGGGGTTCCATCCGCCGGCCCCGCTCAGCCTGCTGCTGGCCCGGGGTTCTGTCCATCCAGGCTGGCAGCGGGCTGAGCAGGGCCGGCAGCCAGGACCCCGGCTGGCAGCAGAGTGCCACTAAAAATCAGCTCGCGTGCCGCCTTTGGCACCTGTGCCGCAGGTTGCCCACCACTGCTCTAGCCCCACCACCACACGGCAGGGCACAAATCCATAGCCGCACCACCCCACCTCAGGGCAGAAGTCCCTAGCTTCACCACTCCACTGCAGGGCAGAAGCCTCAAGCTCCCCCAGTGTGGTAGGCAGAGAATGGGGGAGGGCATTGGGGGCTCCTTGGGCTGAACTTTAACTCTAAAAGAGCCGTATGCAGCTCATGAGCTGCGGTTTGGCCACTCTGGTACAGAAGAAGAAGTTTCATTTGGGTATTGGTCTCAAACAACTATAATTTGAGGCAAATTCATTTTCCAGCAAAAGAAATACATAATCGTTCACCTGCACATCTACCAACGTGATATATGCCATCATGTGCCAGCAATGCCCCTCTGCCATATACATTGGCCAGACCGGACAGTCTCTAGGCAAAAGAATAAATGTACACAAATCTGACATCAGGAATCATAACATTCAAAAACCAGTGGGAGAACACTTCAACCTCTCTAACTACTCAGTGACAGACTTGAAGGTGGCAATTTTGCAACAAAAAAACCTTCAAAAACAGACTCCAAAGAGAGACTGCTGAACTTGAATTAATATGCAAATTAGATACAATTAACTTAGATTTGAACAGAGACTGGGAATGGTTGGGTCATTACACTAATTGAATCTATTTCCCCATGTTAAAATATCCTCACACCTTCTATGGGTCATTTCGATTATCACTTCAAAGGTTATTTTCTCTCTCCTGTTGATGATCGCTCATCTCAATTGATTGGCCTCTTACAGTTGGTATGGCTACTCCCACCTTTTCATGTTCTCTGTATGTATAAATATCTTCTTTCTGTGTGTTCCATTCTATGCATCCGAAGAAGTGGGCTGTAGCCCAGGAAAGCTTATGCTCAAATAAATTTGTTAGTCTCTAAGGTGCCACAAATACTCCTGTTCTTTTTGCGGATACAGACTAACACGGCTGCTACTCTGAAACCTGGCAGAATTATGGGTGATAGGTTTGGTACTTAAATATATGTGACAACAAATGGGAAAAAAAACAGTAATGAAGCTTCTTAGCATTTATCCAAATACTGTTTTATGGAAAACAGCCAAGCTGTCATAAAAATGTTTAATATTGTTTTAACTTATAATTAAGAACAATTTTTCTAAGAAAACATTAGCGTGAAAGAGTGGAGCTAGGGGACAGGCTGAAAGAGGAGACGTTAAAAAACAAATGCATTCTATTACAAAGCTATGTTCTGTTGCCTCTGTTAGTAATCCCTTCCTGATTAGGGAATCATTTATTTAGTTTTTCTTTCAATATTTCCCCTCCCCCCACCACGTTCATATTGAAGTTCATAAAGATGTAATTTTCTCAGTTCTAAAAGCCAACTATCAATGTAGTTTTATGGCTTGATCATCATGATATACAGCTGAATCAAAATTATAGTCCCGCATTTATAATCAGGAGATCCGCCATACTATCAACATTTTCCAAGTTGGCTGCTGAGAACATTACAGTACATATTCAAACTCTAGAGAGAAGCTACTTTTTGCCTGAGCCCCTAGACAACAGCATTCCTTTCTGTGCCCCTACTGAATCCAATGGAAGTCTTTCCCTCGACTTCCATAGTCCAGTTAAAGTTCTTTGTCTCTCAAAAGAAAACTGACAGGTCACTTTCACACATCTTACAAAAATGCATACTCAACCTTTTTTTCAAGGGCAAAGACCAAGGGTCAAAGATTTTTCATGGACAGGAAGATGTCTGCTTTTTCACAAATTGTACCCTTCCTAATCCAACTGTGTGTCAGCAAATAACTTAAAACTTCCCAGGAGGGTATTTATCTGAGATCAGGTCAGTAAGAGTGGCTTTAGAACTTAAACTGCTGGTATGTAAAGAGCAACAAACCTTGTAGTTTATTTGAGCAGTTAGGTCAGAAAGTAAGCATGAACCTACAGGAAAAAGTTATAAAAAGTTCACTTTGAGTGATGAACATTAAACTATCTACTGTTATTTAAATAAACAGGGTTTGCACACACCATTGATCAAGATTCAAAAAGTCCTCTTGTATTTCTGAGCTTCTGATTTCAGGCAACCAAGGGTCACAACAAGCTCAAATCACCATCTATTAAGTGAGTTCACTAGTTTGTAGATGTCCAGGACTCATCTTTTTTAGACTTAATGCTTTAATATTAAGGGCTAGATAGCACTCAGGTCTAAAACACAACCCAAGTTTTAAATTTGGGGCTGATAAGATGGTTATTGTAATGGTGCATGATACGACTTATTTCCTTTAAGAGAGTTTACTAGCATCCACTCCAGATATAAATACTCCAGTTGACAACAATGGGCAGTTGTTTCTAAGGCAATCTGATTCATGCTATAGTAAATTACACATTTAAGCCCAAAACATCATATCAGAGAGCAAATATTGGAAAATATTTTAACTTGTGTGTAAAACTCCAATTGAGATTAACATGGAATAAAGTAACTTTAACTATTTTGACATCATTGTTTATTTAAAATGTGATTTTCTTTTTACTGGCAGCAGGACCATGTTTCTGCATCCATCTGCTTTATGGAGACCAGGCAAAATCAATCTGATCAATGAAATGTGTGTTAGCCAGACTAAAGGCCAAAGGATTAGCAATTTGAGATGTTTGCCTTGCCACTCTCCTCCTGGCCCCATGCTCTATTCAGCCTGACTCAAACCAGTCCAAAAAGCTATATTAACTTAAAAAAAATAAATTTAATAGATTGATCAGTGACACCTCGCCTTCACTCAGCATGCCAACACATGACAGCAATTCCTCAGCTGGGAACCATGGCCTCAACAGTACAATTCCTGAACAAGTGAAATCCTGGCTCCACTAAAGTCAGTTGGAGTTTCACCATTGAATTCAATGGAGCCAGAATTCACCCGTGCTGTTTTGAACACCTACACTCATGCCCCACTACTAGGGCAGCATAGTGACTTCTGCAAGCTGAACAAGGCCTTGCCCTTGTGTATAAGTTCCAGGAAGTGATTCATGCATTTGGCCAGTCTACATAGTACTGTAAGTGCCATATGTGGCAAAGGAAACCCCTATTCCCTGAGACCCCTATTTACGGCCACTTTGGCCCAATGTTCTTTCTTTGGGTATGTCTACACTACAAACTTTTGCTGACACAGGTTATGTTGGCATAAAAGCCATTGCAATCAGCATATTGCTTGTGCACACACATACTTGGTTCTTGCATCAAAGATGCACACACTCACCAGAGTACTTGTTCCGATGCACAGTGCAGTGCACGTGGGTACTCACCCCAGTGTGCAACTTGCCCCTGTCCAGTGCACTGTCTTTTGGGAAGTTTTGGCAATGCATGGTGGGGCAGAAATGAGTCATGCAGAGGTGATTGGGACTGCAGGGTCAAGTTCTCATCATGCTACTTTCTCCTCCCCATCATACCATCTCGATCTCTAATTTGTGTCCATTTTGAAAATCCCATAAACATGCGTGGGACTTGTTGCTGTCTGCCATCTCTGACAGAAGCATGGAGCCTGCCTGCTCTGCACTATTGGTCCTGAGAGTTGCAAGCACAGGACACATGATCCTCCAGTATATGCAGAGCAGTAAGAAGAGCCAAGAGGAATATGAAGATATCCTGGAAGGCAGACTGCTGTGGGACATAGTGAGAACCAATTCAAGATCATTGGTGGTACTTGCAGAGCAGCTGGAAACAGTGGAGCACCGCTTTAGGGCCCAAGAAATGAGCACTGACTGGTGGGATGCCGAGCTCACCTCAACCCTCCAGCACAGGAACACCAGAATGAGAGCTGCACTGACAATGGAGAAGCAAGTAGGGAATCACACTATGGAAGCCTGCAACACCGAATTCCTACTGATCAGTGGGAAATCATTTTGGAGTTGAAAAATCCACTGTGGGGGTGTTGTCATGCAAGTCTGCAGGACCATTAATCATCTCCTGCTACACAGGACAGTGACTCTCAGCGATGTGCAGGACATAGTGGATTGTTTTGCAGCAGTGGGGTTCCTGAATTGCAGTGGAGCAATAGATGGCACGCATGTCCCTATTTTGGCACCACACCACCTTGCCATGGAATACATCAACAGAAAAGGCTATTTTTCTATGGTTATGCACCCTCTGGTGGATCACCGGGGTGCTTCACCAACAGTATTAACTGGTCAGGGAAGGTGTATGACATTCACATCTTTAAGAACACAGATCTGTGCAGAATGCTACAAGGTGGGACTTTCTTTCCAGACTGGCAGATTGCCAGTTGGCAATGTTGAAATGCCACACTGGTGATCCTAGGGATCCCAGGCTACCCTTTGCTCCCCTGGCTAATGAAGCCCTCCATCGCACCTTAACAGCACCAAGAAAATATTCAGCTACTGGCTCAGTAGGTTCAGAATGACAGTTGAATGTGCTTTTGGTAGATTGAAAGGACTCTGGCATTGTTTACTCACAAGACTGGAACTCAGTGAGAAAAATATCCCAATGGTTATAGCTGCCTGCTATATATATATTATGTGTCCTGCATAATATCTGTGAAGCAAAGGGGGAAAAGTTGCCCCCGAGACAGAGTGGCTGTCTGCTAACTATGAACAGCCAATCACAAGGGCCATCAGAAGAACTCAACAGAGCTCTATGGCTCGGGGAGGCTTTGAAAGAGCACTTACAGTGAGCCTAGGAATGTGTTGTGGTGCACTATGCTCTACTCGGCCCTGCTGTTTTGGTGCCTGTTAGGAATTATGTGGTGCTTGGTGTACATCTATGAATATAACACTGACAATGCACCTATTAATTTTGTGGTGCTTGCTGTACATGTCTGATTATTACACAGTGTTTGTTACTTGTCCTGTGAGTTGTGTCAGTGTACAATTACAAGTAAAGTGGGTGCTTTCACTACCAACAGGCATTCTGAAGCCTATATTGGGAACTAATAAAGAAATTCTTTTCCAAACAATAGTTTTACTGAGTAACAAAAAACACTTAAATTTATGCATATTAAAAGCAAATACTTTGAAAACTTAATAATTTTATGGAACAGAGCTTAAAGGGGAAGGAACATTCATGTTCATTTTAGCTACACATACATCAAGTGTGGCTTTCACAGGTCAGTGTATGTGAAGCTGTGGTTGTCCTTAATGTTCCCCAGGGTGGAGTGGAGTAGGGATGCAGTCCCTGATGCTACATGGAATGCTGAGGTGCTGTACTGGAGTTCTCCATGAACTACAAAGGATGGCAAGCCTGGGATTGTTGAACCTCCAGGTCCACAAAGTCTGCAGCATCTGCGTTTTCTTTCAGAGAAGCCCCGTTATGTGCTGGTACATCTCCCTCTTCTTTTCCTGACCACTCTTTTCTTCTCCATACAGACTGCAATATTCACCCTCCAGGCTCTCTGTTCAGACTGATGCATCACTGACTTGCAGGATCTCACTGAACGTGTCATCCCAAGTCCTCTTCTTTCTCCTTATCTGGCTGAGGCATTTTGCAGGGCTTGGGGAACCTCTCATGGCTGCAACAGCAGCAGCTGCAGATTTAAGAAAGAAAGAAAGAAAGGCATCATTGTCAGTATAGTCACAACAGAAAATGAAAGTTAAGATTTAGAACTCCCTTCCTTTGCTTCCCTAAAGTTTTAAGCAAGACATGCTTATTGACACTTCTGCTTTGTAGTGCTTGTGCACGGTACCACTCTCAGCACTAGCCATGGTGAGAATGGCTAGGGAGGGGTGAGGGAAATGAGGAGGGAATTGCTCAGTTGCATGAAACTATGGGTATAGTGCAATGGCACTGAAAACTGGCACCATTTTCCACAGGCAGTGGTGATTTCAGCAGATCTCTCATTCCTGAGGGTAACAAAGGCACAGAGAACACAGCTGCTGCTGGCATTCCAAAGCCACCTGGACCTGTACTAACCTGTGTACTACAATGGTACCTGCCAAAGTTATTGCTGACTGGTGTGGGAAAGTGTCCTACCACAGAGGAAGAAATAAGGCTGCCATCCTTAAAAACCTTCAGCAGAGGACTACAGGAATGTTTCATCAAGATCTCTCAGGAGGATTCAAGGGACATCCCTGTGTACATAAACAAACTGCTATGCATGCCCCTCCCCACCTAACTCTACAGGGGAATGAAAAGCAGATAACAAGCATACCTCTTTGTTGTACTGCTACCTCTTCCAGTACGAGTCAATTAACGAGAAGTCAAAAGTTGTATCCTGCTAAGTTGGGGGCACCATCTGTACATCATTGTAATGGGAAATACATTTACACACTCACCCGAGGTTTCTTCCCCTGTATTGGGCTTGCCTGTGCTCAACTGCCAGGACTGATTGGACTGCAGTGGAGTCTCAAACAGGTTCTGGCTTGCAGCATAGCTGGACCCCCTGGTCACATGTCATTCTGCTCATCATCATCATCCTGGTTGTTCATGCCAGGGGCCTATGACTCAGGCTCCTCAGAGATATCCATGTTGGTTTGTGGGGCTCCAGCAAGTATGGCATGAAATCTCTTTGTAAGAGCAGCAGGTCTGTGGCTCGGCACTGGCTCGACTGTTGGCTTCCCTGGCCTTCTCCAGGTCCTTCACTTTCACGTGGCACTGCTGCTGATCCCTGTTGTACCCCTTCTCCTGCATCCCCTGTGCAATCTGCTCATAGATGTCCATATTTCTAGGGCTGGTCCATAGCTGTGCTTGCACAGACTCTTCTCCCCACCAGCCCAGGAGATCCAGTATCTCCTGTCTAGTCCAGGCCAGAGAGAGTGTCTGAAGTGTGTAGCTATCATGGTCAGTAGGGTATTTGCACACACCTGGCATGGTCAGCTGCTAGGTGTGCTCACTAAGATGGACAATCAGGGTGCCCTACAAAAATTGCAATTCAAATCATTATATTATATCATATCTATAATTCCCCTTTGTATATATTCGTCACATCTTGTACTAAACTGATGTCTAATGTTGCTGTATGTGATTAAATATCTGCAACAGCTCGGTGGTAGGTAAAGAAATTCTTCATGTATACAGACTGTAAAGTGTATCCTTGATCAAAGGACCAAGTTACATTTTAAATGTAAGCTCATTATCCTCTCTCCTCTACATATTATACATATATACACACATGACCCAGGTCTGTATATTGAATGTGTTGGAACAGGGGCTCTCAAACTGGAGGTTGTGACCCCTCAGGTGTCACAAGGTGGTTATGTGGGGATTGAGAACTATCAGCTACATGGGGTTGACAGCCCTGACCCCCCATTCAATTATCCCCCCCATTTTTAATTTATAAGGGGAGGGGGTCACACACAGAGGCTTGCTGTGTGAAAGGGGTCACCAATATAAAAAGTTTGAAAACAAATGTGATAGAATATATAGAACATTGAATATACCATGAACTAAGGCTCACAGAAATAAATCCTGTAGTTCCCTTTCAAAGGGGCTGACTGCAGAAGCTTGCTCAGTGGGCCTCTATTGACCTTCCTGAGTTATCTGAGCGTGCTCTTTCTAGTTATTACACCATAAAAAATGTGGGCCTAGCATTCCATTATGGGCCCATGGGAGAGGGGTAGAAGACACTCCTTGTTCCATGCTGCTCGGAAAGGTGTTGGCAAATCCTGAAGTCTGAGCAATTCCAGAGTGATGCAAAAATGTAAGTTTTGCCTCGAGTTAGGATTGTGCTGCATGAAGGTGAAGGGTGGAAGCTCTACAAAGGTTCCACAGCCAAAACCACTGAAGATTAAAAGGGATCCTGAGTGGGGCCCTTATGTGTAACTGTAACACAGAAAGCCAGACAGTGTGGTAAGTACTGACAGAAGTCCTGAAAGGTAATAATGTCTCTAGTAGCAGATATTAGGGGCACCCTAATATCTGCTACTAGATGCAGTAGCAAAGCATCATGTCAGGTTCAAACCAATCCTGCAGACAAGTCCTACTTCTGAAGGATTGAACCTAGGCTCTGTGCTAGTTTATGCCTACGCATTATGAGCAGAGCTCTGCCATGCCTCTACCTGGCTCTCCTTACCCTGACATGCCCCTTCAAAATGTGGGAGAGGAGGTGGCTGAAGCAGAAGCCAGTTCTGCCATCTCTATGTCATTACAGAGCTCTTCTCCACCACTGGCCATTTTCAGCCAGAACCTGGCCCCTTTGCTCTGCGGGACCACGTACCAGAAAATCTGGCCTACCATGTTTCAGAAATCAAGGACAGAGCACTAATTTGTTTCACATTCTCTAAACGACATCCCCTAAACCTTTTAGAGCTGATCCCAATCCTTCAGAACCATGAAACGGTCCGATTTGTACAGGTGTGGAGCACCCACACCTCTAACTGAAAGAAATGGGAACTGTAGGTACACAGCACAAATAAAAAAGGTCAGACACCAGTTGTACATAGTTGTGACAGAACACATCTCTGTAGTCACATCCTACACACTACTGTAATAATCTTTGTACAAAGTATGTCTTGTAAGGTATCATTTGAAAACTCAATTTGCTGGTCATTATTGTCCCGGTAAAATGTGTGGCAACACTGCATGTGAAGTTAAGATTCCCTTGTATGGTGTTATTTACATATTTTCCAAACACCACAGTCCTGCCCAAACAGATGTTGGCAAACGGGTCTGTTCTAAACAAAGGACTGTGTGCTCTGCTTAATTTGCAGTTAAGCAGTAAACAGTCATCAAGCAGGAAGGGAAGACAAAGGAAGTTTGAACAGGTGAAAAAAACAGCAAGGAATATCCTTCCACAAAGTCTGTCTCCTGGGTCTCAGCTGGAAATGTTTTTCAAGAGGGGACTGACGCTATGAAAAAGGAGGGACAAACACCCCAAGGGACCCCTCTTTCTCCCTGACAACCACAAAGGATGCAGTCATTGGACTCTGAGGGAGGGGTCCTGACCCGAAAATTTGATCAATCTTCTGGAACATGTGATGAGAAACTTTGCTTGAATCTAATACATATTGTTAAGTTAAACATTAGTACATGTTTTATCTTTATTTCTCTTGTAACCATTTCTGACTTTTATGCCTTATTACTTGTATTCACTTAAAACCTTTTTTGTAATTAATAAACCGGTTTTACTGTTTTATGTAAACCAGTGGGTTTAAATTGAAGTGTCTGAATAACTATTTGAGATAATAAGATGACATGTTATTCCCTTATAGGAATAACGGACTTAAAATATTTGTACTGTCTAGGAGAGGGCTGGACAGTACAAGACATATATTTCTGTGGGAAAATCTGAGACTGGGGGGTATGCTGGGCTCCAAGGCTGGTGAGAACCAGAGTATAACCTGCGTGTGGCTGGCAGGCTGCAGTTACATACAGACACTCAGGGTGTGGCTTGCATGCTGGACGTGTGTTTGTGAGTAGCTCAGGTGGGAGCACTTCATCAAGGCATTGTAAGGCACCCAAAGTCTCAGAGTGGGGATGACACAGCCCCTCACTGGTCTGGACTGTACCATGGTATGTCACAGTAGTGTTGTCCCTTTTGGGCCCAAGTGTCTAGTCAATATTTGCAGTCATGCCAGGTTGGTTCCATTAGGAGGCGAAACTGATGATATAGGTGAGGTATTTCTTTGGTGCAGTCCTTTTTTATTTACAAAGAATGTTCTCAAAGTCCTGTTTCCCTGAACACAGTAGGCACAAACAGCAGGCAGATTCCTTGCCCAGAAATCCAAGTCTGCCTTTCCAGCAAATACCATGCCCAAAAGAAGCTCTGTCTATTGGCTTCCTTCCAGGGCCACACTCAACACTGCTTCTCTTGCTTTCTGCCTCACAGACACGTACAGCTGCAACCAACCAAACCCCTGGCTCCTGCATTTTCAATCATTGGCAAGGAAACCCCACAGCCTAGCTTCTGATCAGCCTTGCCATGAGGCTTTTTGCCAAGGGTGGTGGTTTCTTATTGTTTCAGCTATAACTACACTAAGGGGGATGTAACTGTTTGTTCCACTTAGCTTGAATGAAAAATGGTTAATACACCCATCAGCTTTAAAACAGGGGTTTGGCTTCACTACATTAAACACTCAAGCTATAACTCAAGTTTTGACCTAACCCAACTCCTGTCCACACATTTCTAGCTCCAGTTAAGTAGTCCTTTAAAATTTGAGGCAGTTGGCCACTCGGAGGGGAGCAGGGGTGTTGAAGCTCAAATGCTGCTGACACTGGAACTAGTAACGCAGTGGAGATGCAGCAGCTGGAGTTACAACAACTCATCAGCTACTAATCCAGTCACACTGCAAATCCAATCATTGGATTTGGTTCGAATGTTATTTTACAGTGTGGCCAATCTCATTCAGCTAGGCTAGCTCTGCTGGAGTATTAGATTTGTACTAACTTGGCTAACTGTTGCAGTGAAGACAAGCCCCAGATCTATGACGCTTCAATAGATAAAGACATGCTGGATGCCAGCCATTAGCACCTTCCAGCATAACAATATCACAGCCAAGCAAAGATCATCAGCACACACAAAAACTGGCTTCACTCTATTTTGAGGAGTATTTCATAGCTCTTTAACCTCTTCTCCATCACCCTCCTCCCAAGAATTCCTCTTGAAAACATTCTGAAATGCAGATGTGTATATATTACCCCTGCTAAGAATTACACTTAGAAGGCCTCTTGTACCAGGTTGCATATAAACATTCATTTCAATGGAACCAGTCAGAGTTGCTGCCACAACTACAACCAATTATAATTGCTTGAATTTACAGTGCCAGTAGTGGAGTATTCATAATATGAGACAGATTAATCTAAGGCACATAGCTATGCAAATAAGGAAGAAGAAAAAAATAACCAAAGGCAAGAGGCATTTTCTTATGCAAAGAATTGTGAGTATTTGAAGAGAACATGGTAGCAGACACAAATGATGCCATGGTTCTTAACACCAGATCCAAATTGTTCCCTACCCACTCCCAAGAGAAAGTCTAAAAGGAAAGAATTTGAGAAGGGGGAAATGGCCAACAGTACAAAACAGAGCCCTTATTTTTTCTTTAAGTCTCAGATAATTCTGTTGCTGTATCTTAGCATAAACTCATTGGGCTGGCCTATCTTTCCAGAACCTGTTTGTCTTTTAGATCCAGTGATCATTTAAGATGGAAAGTAGATCACTACTTTTGATTGTGATATTTGACCTAGCTATTAAGAGCTTGATTCCTGAACTGTTAGGTCTTGTCTAGACTAGGCAAAAAGGTGTTGCTGCTTTTTAAAAAGCCTGTCATCTCACAGGATTCTAAATACCACTTAGCACTTAGTATAGATGGGATTTAATACCTAGACCAGCTAACACTTAACACTTATAAAACCTGTTTAACATGTTTAAATTGTTAATACCACTAGGTGATCATTTGTGTTTAGAAGTATGTTTTGTACTAGTCTAGACAAGGCCTTACTCATGAGAGTAAGGCTTCTCAGTTCAGTTCTCATATTGTAAATTCTTCAGAACAGAGACCATGTCTTCTTCCTATCTGTTTGCAAGGCACCTAGCAAAATGGGGCATTGATACTGAATGGAGTCTCTAGGCATCACCACAAGGAAGGACTGAAAGAACAAGTCCTAAGAGAATATACAGCAAGAACATGTTTTGAGTGATCAGAGGATAGTCAAAGCCTCCCTGGATACTTTGTAGCCCCCATATCTAAGGGGCAAGTAATTATTCCTTCCAGTAATGCCAACTATGGTTTTGTGCTGTATTCTTTGTTTCTCTAGAAACCTAGGACCATATCCAGCTCTCAGGGCTATTGGTATTTGCTTTGTGGGCCAACCCCAGGATTGAGGGAGGTGGGGGAAAACCAAGGAGGGAAGAGAATGGCAGAAAGGCATGAGGATCTTGTTCAGTACTGTGGTTTTGAATAGTCTGCTAAAAACTCAGGGCCTGATCTTGCTCCCACTGAAGTGAATGACAGAACTCCCATTCATTTTAATGGGAGCTGGAGCTGTCCCTTAATCTCCATTTAAAGTCATCCATTAAGAAGAAATAATAAAAATTCTGAATGTCTGAATTCCCACTACTATGATCCAAATGTAATTTGCAGCACAGGTGGTTAAAAGACCTAGGTGGAAATAAAGGGATGTGTAAATAGTGATTAGACTACACAACGGGGAGTCAGGACTCCTAGTTTATATTTTCAGCTCTGCAGTATGAAAGACCCATTGTTACAACACCGTAAGTGAGTCCTAGTTAGCCTTTAAAAAGTGCTTTGAGACAGTCAAAGCAAGGACGTACCAGAAGTGCAAAATAATGTCATTAGGGTATAATCAAAATAGCGACTACTCTTTGGTTTAAGAACCAAGGAGTACATGTTTTCAACATGCTGCAAAGGGTGAATGTGTTAAAGGGAGTTTTACAGCTAAAAATCTAATGCATCAAGACAAGACTATAGCCCTAAAGTCAAATGTTAGTCATATCTAGAGTATGTTTTTACAACTGGTGGGCTGGGGAAATTGAGATGGACTCTATCAGCACTGAGGTTTACATCATCCATTTATAAATAAATTCTCTTGCTCAAGCCCCAGACTCAATCAAATGGGAATTTCTTTTCTTTTTTTTAAGCGTAGGGTATATTAATTTCCTTAATGCAGTAGAATGTGACTGATGAGATGATCTACAGGAACTAAAACTGTAATTTTTGCTTGCAGGAAAGATACATGGATTATATTTATAAGAAAGTTATAATAGTATGTAGCATTTCAAAAGTTTTCAAACTAGCCACTTACTGGCTCAGGCTTTGTGGTACTTATTTACAGAATTAGGTTCACTAAACTCAGTGGAATAAGTATTACACAACATGAATAAGGATTGCGGAGTGGAACCCTAAGACCCGTGAAACTGTATGATGAGCCATCCATAGATTCTATTTAGGGTTTCATGTCAATCTTTCACTTTGGTGCTACATTAATAGCCACACAGTGGATTAAAGAGATGCTGATTCATTAAAAAAAACAGCTATGTATTTTCTTTGCCTGTTCAGCTTGGAGTTTTGCCTTTGAGTATATCCTCCAAAGTCTCCATGGAGACTGAAGGCTCTCCTTCCCTTCATGCCCACCAGGTGTAGTACTGGGAATGCCCACAGAAACCCACCATAGATGTCATGGCTCAGAGGCCAACTGATAATACTGCTATATCTGTTTAACTTAAAAGTTAAACGCAGGGAACATACCACCTCTCATCTATGCTTCTTAAATGTCTCCATCTGTGCCACGAAACCATTATCCACACCCTGCACATCTCTCACCCCTATTCAGCAACCTCTTCTTTTTGGCCTCTTTGCAGCAATATTACTGATAAAGAGGTGAGGTGAGAGGCAAGACAGTTTTCTTCCCTCACCTCTCAGATAATGTTAATTCCCAGTTTGAAACTCTCCAGTGATTAACTCCTACCAGCCAGATGAAGCTCATGCATCTTGTCTCTATTTTGATGGCTCTGTACAACTTCCTTCTCAACTACATTTCCCCTCTCATCCCATTCACTCAGCTAACAGGTTTAAATCAAACATCTCCCTTTCTTGTCTCCCACTCTCATCTTCATGGGGAAGATTTCATGGTGTCCTATATGCCAGGAACAGTCTCCCTTTTCCTGTGTTCAACCTTATTCCCATTCAAATTCCTCCTGAAAACACGCTGGTCTTAACCCTGAACTGCAGTACAGTCCCTTTGCAAAAGAGAACTTGCTTTGATTGAAGACAGATCACAGGGTATATTTCGAGTCCCTGACTGGGAAAGTAACCCTCAGAATCAGGTTTCTGGAGCAATTAAATCAATTTCAACTTTGCAATTGGAAGTTTCGTTTACCTTCTGCAATATTTGCTTTAAAAAATCCTGTTTCAATAAACATTTTTGCCAATAAACTCATTTATTAAACTATTTGTGAAAAGTGTACCCAAGTCAAAGCAAATTCATTCAGGAATTCAAACACAGCAATTTTTTTTGCAATACTTGTACACTAACATTTAAAGCTAGGTATGTGTACATCACTGCTCTCTACTGGATAGAATCCAAACTTCTGAAGTGTGTGTCACAGATACTACGCTGCCAACTGCTAATGGAGATTCCCCTTTTATTCAAATGGCAAATACCTGTGCTTTCGGAGCAGAAGGTTTTATCCCAGCTATCCCCATAAATGCCTGAATGCCATTGTTTGCAGCTTACCAATGGCTGTGAAGCCCCGGAGAGCCAGAGATTTGTTTCAATATCTTGCTTCACATAGGACTTCATAGTAAGTCCCACTTCTCATAACCATTTTTTTGTCATTTTGGAAAGTGACACTGAAGAGTGAAAGAACAACCCTATTCTTCATCTCATCCTTAAAAACTAGCAAAACATTTCTCATATAATTGACAAATGTTTTCTTCTTTAACATAAAAGCCTTAAGAGTTCTTTGCTCCCCCGTAACCTTCCCTCTTCTATTTCTTTTTCTCCTGACAGAAGTAGTGCCATGACAGTTCTTAAATAAATCAGATCCCAGTTGTGTTTTATGATGTCATGGTGAGTGCAATCCTGACCCTTAGTAATCAGCATCTCAGCACAGCAGGAAGCTTTCTGCTTTAACCACTCTAGCAGCCAGGCAAACTTGCCTACGCTGCAGAAATCATGTGAATTACCTCACTTCTGTGTATCGTAATAACCCGTACCACACATTATGCCAAATATTCAGCTCAGTGTTGGAAGGAGCCACAATGAAGACAAAACCCAATAATGTCTAAAACAGAGTTCAAGAGAAGCTGGGCCTGTGCCAGGCTACAGAGATCATTCCTTATGTCAGACTTAGATCTGACTCTTGTGCATATAAACTAACCAAATGAGTTGGGAATAAAACAGTATTTAAGTTTCTTACAGAGCAGGTACTTAATAATATCCATATTTCCAGCATCAGAGTGCTATGCTTTTATTAAGCAAAGAACCACTCCCTAAAAATATCCCTTGGTTGCAGTAGAAGCCATAAGCATGACTTTATTTCAGCCTGTGAACAAACCCATATGGCTTTCATCTATGTGATTTTTGATTGTGCTTCTTACAAGTGTCACAATGTCAGACAAAGTCTTAGATCGGCCCCCAAACATATGCAGTGACAGCTAACAATGTAAACTACACTAATGACATTCTTAGGCTCAGTACAGAACAGTGTCAGCTCAAAATGACTAAAGAACTGAATATCAAATGCCAGCAGTTGAAATTCCCCAAATCCAAACCAACAGCAGCATACAGTACTCCTCCAATGGGAGCAAATTTTGACAGACAAGCGCAGAAATTGTTATTCACGATCACAGCTATTTTTCAAACTTTTATAAAATTCAATATTCTTAAAGAGTATCGTTTTTTCCCTCCACATGTCTATATTAGAATGTTCTCACATTCATTCAACCATAAACTGCAATAGGTAAGTTGATACCACCCATAGCTTTCAAACATTTGATCCAAAGCTCACTGAAGTCTCTGGGAGGCTTTCCATTGACTTGAAGGGGGCCTTCGGATCAAGCCCATAATCACTAACCCATGTCCAGCTCCAGGCAGTCGCTTCCTTGATACTAGTCCAGAAGGAGAAGATTTCAAAGAACCTTCTAAATCATTTGGAGCAAACTAGACCCCATGGCTCTCTGATAAGTGTTTCTTAAACTCTTGCTACAAGCAGAAAGGGGAACCAGTAAAACAAAATATCAGAAGAACTTTTAAACATACCAAATTAACTGCTCGTTTTTTCCATGTTGTAGTAAGTTGCTTAGAAACACAGCCACACATATAGGGTTATTACGCATCGCGGATTCAAAGCAAAATTCAGGATATCAAACAAGAGCTTGCTTTATAGGCTGTGCTTTTTCATATTCAGTCAAGCCAAAAAAACAAGAGAGATCTGTTTATTTTTAATGCCAAAAAAATTGCCAAAACATTCATAACAGCTGGTCATACTACTGAACAAACCACTCAATTAATCAGCTAACTACCGTATGTTTGAAAGACAGTACAAGTTTTCCATTCCTAATAGTGAAAAATACTGGTTACCGTAATTCTGGACAACACGTGAATAAATTACTTGCATTCATAATTAGGCTTTATAAAGTCCAAGAATTCTAGATGCTTTTCACACATCATTTATCACGATTCTTTCTTTCATTTCTCTTTGCTTTTACTTCAGGTTTTTAGAACGATGGCCAAAACAAACAGAATATTTCCCTTATAGTTCTCTCTCTCTCTCACTTCCTGCTTATGAAAGAATTTTCACTCATTCACCCATGGCCTCTTGCACTTCTTGGAATCACATTTCTCTCAGAAAACTTCAGCACTGGTTTCTTCACCAGTTACAATCCAGCATTTTAATTATTAGCATTATCACAAGCTCCCTTTTAGTCCCCCACCCCCACATTCCTCCTTCTCTGTTCCAATGGCTAGCCCCTCCCAATCCAGCTGTTAGAAGCAGGGCTACAAATTTACTGCTTACTTCCTCAGTGTAATGCCCTCTCAACGCCACTTTATGAGTCCTGTTCTTAAAAACCCACCACACACCTCTGAAATTTGTGGAAAAGCTCTTTCCATGTGGTCTATTTTTAGGTGTATTTTATAGGTTGTGAAAGGCTTAATCTATCCCCCCATGCTGTAGCTCGGCAGTTTCTAATAATGGCTTCCCCCAACAGGGCTCTGGGATATCGGCACTCTCTTTGGGCTTAGTTAAGATTCAATATCCAACACTGTAGTCATCAGGGAAGGCCAAACAGATAATAAAATGCACATAGATCTTGTATAAATTATTTGCAGCAGTGTATAGTACATAGGTAATTGTTTTCTGTAGCTGCTCAGGGGAATTTAAAGAGATTTTGTAATCAAGTATGCATCTCCCACACTCTTAAAACTTCAAAGGATTTCGGAAGGGGATTCCTTATAAGGCCAGCTGGCCACATTTTTAAATACATTTCAAACTAAGCTGCTGAAATTGGCCAAGGCTTGTCTTTGGATTGAAATGTTTTCCAAGGAACAAATCAAGCAGCACTGTCGAAGTGAGAGAACATTCCATGCAATATTCCACTGCACTTCAATGTGAAACCACGAGTTTTGTTATTTGACATTTTGGTTTAAAAAAAAAAAAAACCTATTCAAAATATGCAACTGAAGGATGCCACAGGCATAAGTAGTTGTGCAGAAGACAGCCCTCTGCTAAATAAGCAAGGTCAGATTTATCTCTGGAATAATTTCATTGACTTCAGTGGAATTAAATGGGGAACGAATTTGGCCTGTGACATGAGTGTGAGCGTAAACTGATGCTACATTTAAAAAAGATCTGTCTGAGAAATATAGACATACTAAATTACTGGACCCCTGGCATGCTCTATGGAAGTTTCATTAGGGCTGAATACATTTTATTTGTAAAGTACATGTTGAGAATACTCTTAAATTGAATGTTGAAGAAGGTTTCTATATGGCTAGTACTAGCAATATAGCATTTTCTAGGGAACAATTTATTAATTGAATGGTTTACTCATGTAAGAGTATTTTACTCTTTGGTGCCTTTTGCAGATGTATTCCTGTTCCCCAGGGTATTCATTTATAAGGATTTCACTGTCCCAGTGACTTAAAACATGAGGTCTCCTATAATGAATTGAACTAAACACCACAAATAGTGCGCTACTCTAGAAATGTAACAATGGGGTAAAAAACATAGCAATTTGTGACAGCAGAGAATAGAAATTATTTTACTTCAAGGACGACGAGAATAACAGGAGACCATAACAAAATAAGCACTTACACAGCATTTTTCGTCCATCAATTGCAAGTGCTTTCAAAAAGGCTGCTGAGTATCATTTAACAGATGAAGAAATCAAGGCAAAAAGAAGTAAAGCCCAAGTTCTCAAAAGTGGCCTCTGATGTCATGTGCCTCAATTATTCAGTGCCAACAGGTAGACAAATGATGTTGGGAAGTTTTCACAAATCTCTCAAAAAATTCTGAATCATATTTCAATTTGGGCATGTTTGGGTCTCTAGCAGAAGTTTGTTTAATCAAGAAACTATATTCATTTCAGGAGGAAGCAGAAATAGTTTATAAAGCTGAAAAGACTCATTGAATAAACCGTTTGCAATGATTATTTTGACCAGCTCTAGTTCCAGAGATACGGCGGTAAATACCTTCCAAAATGAAGGGCAAAAATGGTGAGAGATGAGCTCAGTATTTCAAAAGTCTAAAAGGATTTGTCATTTGTCTTCCATGGTCTTAAACTTTCCATTTTTAACCATTTTGATGAAATATCTGTCAATCTAAAAAAGCAGAGCACACATTCCAGTGTCTCGAAATAAATCAAGTTCGCTTAGGAAAAATCTTGAAGTGACTTTGGAGTAAGAGTACGTGTCTGTAGATAGAACTGTGAGAAAAAGATAAGACTTTGAAGATGAAATGAATATAGTTGATGGCTAGAAGTAATGAATAGGACAGAAGTATAGAACTGGCCACGACTGATTGGACGAATGGTCCATCACAGCCCTGTATCCTACTCATGGAAGTGACCAATGTCTGATATTTCAGAGAAGGTGAATCCCTCCTCCACAAATTATCTGGAGAACTGTCCGATGCTGCTTATTGCCTTAAGGGTTAGGAAGTAACATTCATAAGCTGATGTCTAGAAATGAGCTGTGACTACCTTTATCTCAGCATGTTTAACTACCTGGTCCCCAGTTGTTCCCCCCTGCCACCACTTTCTTCAGATTTTAAAAATTGTTCACAAACTACACTTCAGATTTCACAGCTTTGTTGTATAGAAATTCACAATATGCCACTTCTGGTTTTGTTTTGTTTCATAGCTCTGCTGACGTAACAGTCACAGGGCCTGATGCAGCAAGGTTAATGAAAATAACAGGACAATTCACATGCCTATCATCATGTGCTTAAGTACTTTGCTGAATCAGGGCCACAGTTTTTAAATACACATAACCTCCCTTACTCCCAGGACATATGCATTAAATATACATGTCCCTGCATAATCATATTGTCTTCTCCTACTTCTCCTCTCCAATATTATTGTCTTACAGCTTGTTTCTTTTTCTTCCTGGGGCTTGATTCTGCAGATCCTTATTCACACAAGGACTTCCATTTAAGTCAATGGGATTTCTCACATGAGTGAGCAGGAAATCCACTTTGTCTTGCAAAGCATTAAATGCTCTTGTGAAAGTAATAAATAATAGGCATAATGAAGAAGATTTACAAGTAGTGGATGGCTTAACAAAACCTGCATCCTGCATGTACATACAATTAGATTTTCTCAGATTCCAGTCGGTCATGAAATTTGGCAACACTGATTAGCATACAGCCACAGAATGTCTGTAAACTGTAACTCCGGGCAGCAGGCGTGGGAGGTGTTCCCCTGACAAAGGGAGGCTAGTCAGGGTGTTCTTATGCCTTATGGTTTCTACAAAGGCTCTTTAGGCCATCGTTAACTAAGTACAGCTGGTCTAAGCTGAGCCAGGGGCTGAACTGTCCAATGGCTAGATCCAGAAAAGGATGGAATGAAAGTGTGGCATAATGTAGCCCTAGTATTCTCTGCTGCTCTCACAATCAGTGCAGCTTGGCTAGACCAGAAAATGTTAGCCATACTATAGATTCCTCAGTAAATGTTCCGGATACTAGCAGTGATTTGGTGGTGTTTTACTCATTATTAAATTTCTTTGCATAGCCAATGCCAACCATTTTCTGTACTAAATAATCATTTTTCTCTCTAAAACAGTAAATGCTAAGAGGGAGTGCTCTTGATGGATTGTGAAGAACAGGGATCGGCAACCTTCAGAACGTGGCCCGCCAGTGTAAGCCCCCTGGTGGGCCAGGCTGGTTTACCTGCCACGTCCACAGGTTCGGCCGATCACGGCTCCCACTGGCCGCGGTTTGCCGTTCCAGGCCAATGGAAGCTGAGAGAAGCCGCGGTCAGCAAATCCCTTGGGATTGTGGGCCTGTGGGAGCTGCAGTCGGCCGAACCTGCGGATGCGACAGGTAAACCAGCACGGCCCGCCAGGGGGCTTACCCTGGTGGACTGCGTGCCGAAAGTTGCTGATCCCTGGTGTAGAACATCATATGTTTCTGCATGCCTGTAGCCAAACTCAAGCACAACAACATAAGAGATTCCCTCTCAAAACTAACTCTGTTGTATATGCACAGCAAGAGAGTAGTTACAACACATCTTTAATACGACAAATCTGTTTTCTATTTTGTTAGAGGAGTAAAGCATTGCACTGGCATTAAATGGAGTGAAGTCTGCAAAATTTAAACCTCGCCACAGTCTTTGGATATGGGAGTGCCTTCAGATGTTTGGGTTTAACATGAACAAATTTATGAACTGATATGGATTCCCCTAAGAATAGATTTATTCCATCTATTTGCCGAGTCCTAATTTTGAAGGAAGAAGTGTAAGTGCTTTGCGAAAAAAAAGAAGCAGTATTTTCTGCTATTTTGAGGCTTTTTAGTGAAGATTGTTCTTCTTGATGAATATTTAAGGACACAGCGGGAAGAGGCTGTCGGTTAGTATATTGACAAGACTAGAAAAATATGTTGAAATCCTCATATTCTAAAATCTCAACTGCTACAATTTAGTTAATGTATTCATTCATTCAGTTGTTGCTATTCCAATTTTAAAATCCACAGAAACAGGTCATTCACTTTCATTTCTTCCTACTAGTATTGCCAACAGTAGCACAAAGTAAAATAATCACCACAATCATTTCAAATAATATCACAAATATTGCAATTTTGCTGGAGAAAGACAGACGAGAGAGCGGGAGAGAGAATGATCTTGTTTGTTGGGCCTGGCCAAGCTCTGTTTTGGAAGAGAGAGGCTTCATGCTGTCTGTACAGTCCTCCAATCCTGATGCTAAGTAATCTCCAGGAAAAATTTAATGTACTCTTAGCACTGCTCTAAATTGCACCCAACTGCCCACTTCCCAAAGAGACATTCCAACAACAGATGATCACACCCCACTCTGTCCACAACCATCTCCCCTGGCGGTGTCCTTTGATCCAGCAGGTGATGGCCATTTGGAGATTCACCCACACTAGGGAAATCTTGCAGAAACTGTTACATCCATTTTACAGCCTTTTCCACTGCTGAGGAGCATGAGGCCGCAAGTAGACTACAGAATCTAGTCTAATATGACAATTTTGGTTCAGGTTAGATATAAGTCAAATTCAGACTAGACAAGGTTTAAGTGAGGGTTTAGGGTTGACGTCTGCAGATAAATCAGGGGTAGGCTTTGATGTTGCAGTAATCATGAGAGATGTTCCCATCACAATGATATACTCTCAATTTCAGCCCACAATACTGGTAATCTCACAAGGCCATCTCATTTCATGAGATTTCCACCATCTTGCCTCATGGAAAATCCAGTAGAACAGCTGTTCAAGTGAGAGCTACACCTCTTCTGACCTAGAACCATAAAAATAGGCCACTTCTGATATTGGATCCAATTTGGAACCAGAACCCTGCAAATCCTTCTCCCCATCTCCTCCAAATCTGAAGGGGCTTGAAGATGAGGTTTTTGTTTTGTTCCATTTTCATTTATACAGGTTTCAGCAGTCATTTCTCTACGCAGAACCTGAAGGGTGCAATGCTGCCCTCTCTGAAATCATTGGCCAAACTCCCGTTGACTTTAACTAGATGAGGGTCAGACCTAACTTTGTTATGGAAAAACAGGCAAAACTGAATTCTGGCTGGTAGCTATTTAAAGGGTGGGTGGGTGGGGGTGGGGTTAAAAATACAAAGTATATACTTTGCCTTTGATGTAACTTCATTATCCTGTATGTCAAAGAGAAAACATTTAATGTACAACATATTGTGTGTTTTACTGAAGATCCCTGTGTTTTAAATGTTCTGCTTGCTTATTAACAGCTAGCTATGGCTTTCCCCTGGAGACCTTTCATTGTATGCAGTACAGCACCTTTTTTCCCCAAGTGCTGTCGTATGGAAACTACCAATCAAATGACTACCTAAATAGATTGGCCTTTAGGT
Organism: Terrapene triunguis; assembly: GCF_002925995.2. Lineage (NCBI taxonomy): Eukaryota > Metazoa > Chordata > Testudines > Emydidae > Terrapene > Terrapene triunguis. Next base: position 3,649,195 of record NW_020664471.1, on the reverse strand, counting down.
CAGATGATATTCCCTCACCTCCTAAGGGAACGAGGATGCAGGATAGTGGGTAGTAATTATTTATTTAATGACCCATGATGAAAGCTCAAATGCTGCTTATGGTTTATAGCGGAGACCCTACTTTTTTCAGGTGGTGTACAAGAAGATCAAGTCCCGCCCTTAAAGTCACATGGAGAGTCAATAGGCTCACTGGCTTTCAGTCTTTTGATGTAAAGATGAGCTGACTCATGTTAGCTGTGTTAGAATGTAGGATCACAGAGGATATGTTCATTGCTTTGACTGGGCTAGATTGTGCAGCCCTACCACACAGAGATGAATACTTACTCACACAAGTCGTCCCATTGAAGTCATTGGGCCTGAGTAGGTGCTCTTTGGAAGAAATAAACTGCCCAGCATCTAGACCACTATGATAAAGTCTGATCATTCATACAAGAGTATTTCATTACTGTCTTCTTAATCTGCTCATTAACCAGTGAAAGATGCAGCATCTTATGTACAATAGCTTGTACTGCTGTTTTCATTTTGACACTTACTCTGTGCTTCCACTAGATAAGACAGATACAAGAGGACCATTCAAACCAAAACTGTAACATTTCTCTATTTACCAACGTTTATATTTACCCAATATTATTCATATATAACAGAGGCTGAATCCCTACTTTAAGTGAAAAACTCAAACTGTCTTTAACTATGCAGCTGCATCTGGCATTTTGATAATATGTGAGTTCTATACTTATGTGCATTAAAGCTGAATACAGATCAGGATTTTTTCAAGCTCATGTGTGCAATGAATTTTAACTTGAAATCATCTTGCAACTTTTAGATGACAACACCGCACAATTTAAAATGACACAGTACACTGAAGTATGTGTGCCAGATGAATCACGGTAAATATGTATTTGTTTTTAAAAGCAGAATATACTGTCACATTAAACCCATTGGAACATGTGAGGACTGCATGGAGCTACTCATCTTCCTTTTGATCAGTTCCATTCTGCTACCACACATCACAGAACACTATTTAATACAAGCGAGTGAGCTATATAACATGCTGCCAAATTTATGTTCTGCATTTCATGGAATTTTTTTTTAGTTTGAGCATTAAAGCCATTGAATGCCCAAGTCTAAGAAACACCAATCACTGAAATGTCACACACACTGTAGAGAGGCCCATACACCACTGTGCTTTTTAGTTGCCTTCTGAAAGTAATTAAAGCCAGACTACATCTTTCCTGATTAACCAAATTTGTGTTTAAGGTGAATATAGAGAACTTGCAATGGTTTTGACCCTTATTAATTAGGACAATGGTGTTGCAAATTCAAGATCTTTTGTACCACTGTGAATTACATGCCATAGATGCTTTAGAAATAAACTCATAGCAAATTCTCATATGAGGAAAAAGAGGTGGAGAATGTGATACTGGCAAACCAGATGCAAGCTCTTGCCAAGGCAGCGGGCCTCAGCCAAGCACTGGTTTCCAGCAATGAATTTGTCAGTCTGTTTCTCGTGTGTGTTAGTATGGTTAAGATGGATATTGAACTTATAACAATGTGTTTAGTGTGTAGGCTTTATACAATTCTAGTAAGTTGGTGTATGCATTAATCTAACATATAATATCTTTGTCACAGGCTGTAAGATAATATTTAAGTTTTTGCTTTATAAGTCTAAAAAATGTTTGCTCTGAAACTGTAGACCTGTCAGGAGGTCTTGCTCATCAAGAAGGCTATCAAAACTAAATGAGCCATTGTGGGACATCACAATACGAAGACTTTCTTAATTGCTTCTCCACGCCCTTGAAGAAGCTGCATGCAGAGGGGCTCGTCCCATCAGCTTGAATTCTTGAAGAAAGAAATAAAAATAGCTGACAAGAAAATTTGTCATCTCTTTGCTCTTTGGACTCTCACAGGGCCAGAGCTACAGAACAGAAGCAGAGATCCCCAGGGTCAGCCTGGATTATCCCTAAAAACATTCAAAGCTGACACATTATTACACCTCTTAAAACCATAGACTGTAACTTGAGTATATACGTTTGCTTGCTTTAACTCTGCAATAACTAATTTCTTTTCTTAGTTAATAAAATCTTTAGTTTGTTTGCTACAAGATTGGCTAAAAGCATTGTCTTTGGTGAGAGATCTAAGGTAACGAATTGACCTGGGGTAAGTGACTGGTGTCTTGGGACTGGGAGCAACCCAAGTAGTTTGTGATCTTTAGTGTATAGCAACCAACTATCACTAAGTCCAGTTGGTCTGGGTGGCAAGATAGACTGGAATGCACAAGGGAACTGTCTGTGACTCCATGGTAAGACTGTTGTAGTGCTTTAGGAGGTCACACTTGTTACTCAATTGGTGAAATCTAATTACAGAACATAACCAGCTTGTGGTCTCTGCCCTGCTTCTTGACAGTCTGCCCTGAGGCTGGCACTCACTGTTGTGAGTCACTCCACACAGCATGCCAGAGAACACCTAAATATTTCCCCTAGCTGTTCTCCGCTTAACACAGCAGGATGGTAACATTTTCCAGTTCTCTATGACACAGGTTGTACCCTGAAATCTGCTGTAGCAGCACATCTAAGTATCCAGGAATCTTTTCTTCAGCATTTGTTCAGAACAAGATGGAGATGGGGAGCAAGCCCTGGCTGGGGTGCCCTCTGGAAGCAGGCCTCAGCACAACACGTACATCTGCCTACATTTCACCTTTCTTCCAGCCATGAAAGGAGCACAGTCTCTCAGTATCTGATACAAAGCCCCCCTTTGGGCTTAATTTGTTCATATACAACAGAGCAATCATTTCCCAAAACCCTGTAGTAAAAAACAATCTCCAAATTCCCTCAGTAAACATATGACAGTACAGTGCTTTTTCCATTCCCTTTTCCAGGGACATCACTTCCAAGTCACCCCCTCAAGAGTCATAACTGCACTGTGTTCTCAGTTACTTTTGCCCCTAATCCAGGGCCCCACTCTCCAGGTCACCCACCTGAGAGTGACCAATCTCCTGACTCATACCACAGCCCCCCCAAGTCAGGTCTCCCACAAAACAGCTTCCCACAGGATTCCACTCTCCAGGCCTCTTTGCCTGGGAGTCCTACACATGCTCAAGGAACATCCTTCCAGGACAAACACTTTAACCCTAACCTCTTCCAACAGCTCTTGGTTCAGATCCTTGCCAGAGGACTCCCCCACTCCTGCAGTTTTTCCAGTCCCCAGGCCTCCCTACCTGTGAGTCCTACCCCTGCTCAGGAGGAACCTACCCTCCCGCAACAAGCCTCTGGCCAGGGCCGGCTCTAGGCACCAGCAAAACAAGCTGGTGCTTGGGGCGGCACATTTTTAGGGGCGGCATGGCCGGCGCCAGAACGACGCCCCTAAAAATGTGCCCCGGCCGCCCTAGCTCACCTCCGCTGCTGCTGCCGCTCCCGCGCCACGGCGCGCACAACAGCTAATTCGCGTGCCGCTACTCGCCCTCCCTCCTAGGCTTGAAAGCCTGGGGGGAGGAGGCAGGGCTGGGGATTTGGGGAAGGGGCGGAGTTGAGGCGGGGCTGGGGGTGGGGTAATTCAAAAACGGGGGGGGGGCGGCCAAAATTGTTTTTGCTTTGGGCGGCAAAAATCCTAGAGCCGGCCCTGCCTCTGGCTTCCAGACTCAGCTTCCCTGACCAAACTGGATCTTCCCCTTTACCTAAGGACTACTTCCCAAGCCTTCCACTCACCAGAGGTCCTTGGCATTGGTCAGATCTCACCAACAGTTTTGTTCCTGCTTTCCTCCACACTCAGCAATCTCATCTCTCATGCAACTCCTGCCAGCTCTTCCTTCTTACTTACTCTCTCTCTCTCTCTGAGTCACAGGCAGCCCCCAAACCACTGTCTGACTCATCAGATCATTCACTCCCTCCAGGGTTGGTGTAACCACTAGGCGAACTAGGCGGGGGGGGACAGGAAGGAAAAGGAGACCGTGGCCACCGGTCCACCTGCGGGGGTGGATCATGGCCCTGCCAGAGGATATACGGTTAAAGAGCTGCAAAAGTATAACCGTCCTCAGCACGTGCCACCTTCCAAAGCTTCATCCCCATCCATCCCTGCAACCCTGTGGAGCAGGTAAATAGAGCCCCATTTTTGGGGAAACCGAGGCAGAGAACAGGGACGTGACTTGCCCAGCGTCACCTGAGGAGTCATTGTCGGAGTCAGGCTCTGAACACAGGAGATCGAGGCTCCTAGTTCTGTTCTGGCTCAGACCAGAGGCCTTCAAGCCCTGAGCTCTGCACCTGCCCACACAAGGTATTAATCTGGGATTCAGGGGCAGCACACTGCAAGTTTTCAGTGAAGAAACACGGCTTTTCTTGAGCCCTTATGGCTACAAGGAAAATCTTCCAAAGGTGATGGGCGTCTAGCCGACACAGTTCTGTCTGCCTGAGTCTGCAGCCAGCCTGGGACAACAGTTCTAGGAAATGCGGCAGTAACTGTTAAGTCTAATTACGACACCGTCAGAGCCAGATTTTCACGTAACATGGGTGACCAGTTGCGTGGTGCACAACCACTGCAAGTGTGCGAGCAACTCAGGTTAAGTGCAACTGAACCCTGGGCAGGCTGCAGCACCCAAGAGATTTTTGTTCTCCCACTGAATGACAGCAGATGCACCAGTAACTTTACTAGGTAGTAGTTTAGTGACCACATTAGGGCCATATCCTCCCCACTCCCAGCATTGGACCAACTGCCCCTCATCATTCTCCTGATTGCTTGTATTGTTATTGATGGGAGATCTGCTGTGGATTGAGGGGTGTATATGGACCTGCCTTTGCAGGCTCAGTCCTGGCCAAGCATTCGAAATAAATTGCCCTGAGTTTCAGAAGTACTGAGAACCCTGGAGTTCCCACAGACATCGGAGGAACCGCAGGTGCTCAGCATCTCTGAAAATCAGGCCCAGAATGACACTGACGCCTCTGCCTTGGGCCAGAGCTCTCTGAGTAAGGGGCTTCAGCAGTGATTGGCGTGGGGCAGAGTAAAGCAACCAGGACGGTCATCACGGAGGCTGGAACTCTGTCCTCGCCTCACACCTGTGGGGAAGTCAGGCTTTCAGACACCCCCTCCCGCCTGCATTGCACTTTCCAGCCCAGGAGCAAGAAACCATTTCACACCTTAGCGCTGGGGGAAGCTGAAGCCCAGAACTGGGAAGTAACTTGCCTGAAGTCATCCAGTGAGTTGGTGCCAGGGTGGAGAATAGAAGCCAGATCCCGACCCCCAGCTCTGTGCTCTGATCCCCAAAACAGCCCTTTCCAGATCCATGGGGGGGCGGGGGGCAGGAGGGACTCTAGCCACGTGCAGGAGACCCAAGGCCATTTATTTTCATTAAATCTGTAGACTAAATAATGAAATTAATAAATTTTCAAGCCGAACGTGTATTAATTCTAATGAACAATGCCACATTATGCAGTATTCATTTTTGAAAGTTTATAATAAGCGATGCTCCAGGGGGAGGGGCAGGGGAGGAGGGGCGCAAGGTGGAAGTTTTGCCTAGGGTGCAAAATATCCTTGTACCGGCCCTGGCTCCCTCTACAGCCCAGGTGCCTTCTCTTAAGCCTAATTGGGGTTCAGCTGGACACTCACAGGTGCACTGGCTTCCCTCTCAAAGGGCCAAATGTAAATGCCACAGGAAATCTTTATAGTCATGCCCTACACAGACACAAATGGATTCTTTATATTCATATACTCAAAATGCAAATTTTAATGCAAGACTGACAACATCATAGGCTACTACATGGCCATTTATTTCTGATGTACAAAAAGATTAACAACATGCCATGCATGCAGCCCGCAGGCAACTTGGAGAGTGCATATATGACGACAGTGGTATGTACATCCATAGAAAAATACTAACTCAGGCTCTTAGAGAGAAAAAAGCAAGAGAGCAGAAGCATTGCTAGGTGAAAGCATTGCAAGCAACTAGCACAGTAAGGGCCTGATGCATCGCTTACTGAGCAGTCAGTGAAAAGATTCACATTGATTTTAACAGGAGTTGGTCCTAAGTCAGAAGGATCTATAAGATGTGGTTAAAAATTCATATTTTAAAGCTGCCAAAATGTGCTCCATCAGGAAATGTAACAGACTGCATGCACCAAAGTACGAAACACATGTGCAGTAATGAATATGCTTTGGAAAATGCTTAAAGATGCATGTCACTGACCCTCCAAAATGTATAGTTATACAAATCCCAGGACATTTTCTCAAGACTCTGTGCATCTTTTAACCTTTCATCAAAGTTTTCCTTGAAGGGTCCTTTACTCCAGAACTCATTTACTCCCTTTGGTCCAGCACAGCTCAAATTTGTTGACCTTCCAGATGTTGCAACGCCCATCTCATAGAGGAAGTTTGATGAAGCTAGGATTGAAAGAGCCATTGGGTTTTGTGAGGGAGGCTCCTGCCAGGGTTGTCAAGTGGATTTTGATATTATATGGATTGAACCTACCAAGTAAGTGATTAAAGGATCTATATTGTAAATTATGTATTTTGTAGTAAAATAATATGAAATGCTTTGAGCTTGTAAAACTCTAGGGGCCAGATCTACAAAGAAGACTGAGACGCTGCATTGCAAGGCCTAACTTTTAGGCACCCTCCCACCTAGTGGAATTTACAACCCTGAGTTAGGTGCCCAGGTCCCTGTATGATGCATGGGAAGAATTGGGTGCCTAAGGATGGGACTCATAAAAGCCAGCATGATGAGCAGGGAGCTGCCTAAACTAGCTAGTAGTTTGGAGTTTGGATCAGGCCCTGATACTTCTGCCTTAACTTTCAGTTTTCTGAGGTGAGAAAGGGAGCGGATTTGTCTCATGTCGAGCCCTGATATTGTTTACAATGAACATTTCTTTGCTCATGAATGTTCTACAATTGGGTAGAACAACAACCTGCAGTCTAAATAACCTGCAATAAGTACAGTGTATCCTCTCTGTAAACAATGGCTTTTATTGGACAAAAACTGCTTTTACATACCTCAGAGATGGCGGAATGTGCTAAATCCGCTTAATGCCTGGGTATTATGTAAATAAATTAAAGCTTTGAAGCCTCCTGTGTTAGAAGAAATTAGGTAAATTGCATAGCCTTCTTGTATTAGGATACAGCTTATTAAGTCCTTTGTACAAGGCAAAAGGTATTAAACTTTTTAAAGATTCTTTGTTGAAAAAGGGTTCCTTTGTCATTTCAGATGTGTTATTAGGCCCATAATTTACCTCCAGTGAACACAATTCTGCTAACAGCAGTATATTATTTTGACAGTAAGTCAGTTGGCATAGGACTTCATTGTGTGTCTTTTGTTTATATAATCCTTCCTAACAGTAACAAGGTGTTTACTGTTCAACAAACACATTTGATTTTAACTGCCAACAGTAAAGCTGTCTGATAAAGTTTGATTTAGCTAAAGAAAGCAAGTTCTCATTTAGCCCAAATAAATCCATGGCGCTATAGACAGCTGTTTGGAGTACATAATCCCTCCAGCTCTTATAGTAAAGCAACTCTAGCTGTTGAAGGAGCAAGAGAGAGCAGGCTCAGCTGTTCAGGATGTGCTCCATTACAACTGTAATCTATAGCATCATACTGCCATATTGTGAAAGCATTACTCACATTCAACTGCAATGAAGCAAGTACTCATCTGACAGATGCCCCACAGACTGACAGCTGACACCATAATCTGTGTTCTATAGATTTTCACTGAATACATTCTACAATCTAGATAGATGTGGTCTGACTGTCTACCCTCACCCCATTCTTTTGCTTAAAAGTAAACATAATACCATTTGTGTGCAATTCTCAGGGAGTTAACTAACTGGATCCAAGTGGAAAAAGTTCAGATTTCAGGGAAATAGCATAGTGATCGCTCCTGCCCAAACGCATCTGAAAACAACAGCATTTTTCTGCTTTATAGAAAAAAGAATAAGTAATGTGAAAGGCATTTTCCCTTTCATTGCATGGATGACTTTATCCTAGAGAAACTTGCCAAAGCAACACAGCTTTTAAGTCTGATACTATAAAAACTAGTTTTGTGAGGACTGGGTGAGGGAGTGTGATAGTTGTGGGGGGAATAGCTGGCCTATCACATTCAATCAAAAAGGTGGTTTGTAATAAAAAAAAATCCAGAAATTTGATTTCTGGCAAGGTCAGGATATGCCAGGAGCCCAGAATGAGTCAATTTAACTTCACACATACAGTATAGGAAGGAAAAGCTACACTATGAATCATTCTATCATGCACAGTATTAAAATCTTTTAACCCTGTGCTGGGTGTAATGCTGAATTATTTTCTCTCTCTTTCCCAGAACTACCTGATCAGCTCTGATCCTGCTCCCACTGAAGCAAAACTCATGTAATTCCCTAGAAACAGCAGCAGGCCCATAAAATGGTTGTGGTTTGGAAACTGCTTTCAGGAATGATAATTAGGTCAAAGGAAAAAAGCAGTCATTTATCTAAAGTGAACATAAGCTACAATTAACGAAGAGAACATAAGCTTCTCTTGAAATATATCAATTTTTCTCTGCGTATAATTTTTGTGCTGGAATTTAGTGGCAATTTTCCCCCTGAACTTTGTACCATCTCTAAAAATTTGAGATGCCAAGATTCTCTCTTGGGAGATTTCTCTGCTCTTAGATCGATTAGAAGTTCCTGAAAGGACCACACTACTTCTGCTTTTGATTTTCAGCTTTCCATAGCACATATTGCATGGAAAGCCAAACAAATTTGTGTGTCTTTCTACCTGGAAAGAAATTTCCCTCTCTAACCAGGCTGTCTCATGCATACAAAAAATAAAAACCATTTGTAGCCACCATTAGACTTTCAATTTGTTGGTTCATTACTCATTAGGTTGGACTTTGCCATTATAAATGCATATTGCATTAGCATTTTATTCATGTATATGTAAAACATAAATGTCTATGCTTTGCCCAAACTGAACCAGCGCTGTGAGAGAGAGTCACAGAAAAGTGGAGTATCTAAGAGGCAAATGTTGTGAGAGGAGAGAAAAAAAGGAAAGCATGTTTGTAGTTTAGATGGGAAATTAAGCAAATGCCAGTAAAAGACATTTAGGATTGCCCTTTGAACACAATACTTTTCTAAATTCGGTAGTATTAGTATAGTAAAACTCACATTAACCATTGATTGCTCTAAGACATTCAGACAGCAGTAATATAGCTACAGTAATATAGTAAGTGCGCCCATGCATGGTCCCATGGAGAATTTCAGTTATCTGTAATTTAACAAAGCACTGGTAAAGATTAAAATACCTTAAAGAAAACTGGCACTTAGCAACATTACCCAAAGGTGCAGGAGGATATGAATTAACTTGGAGACACATTTTCTCCCCTATCGCCCTCTCTGTTGATGCATTTTGATTTTGTTTTATTTACTTAATATTTTTACCCAGTGAGAAATTCTCATGCAATAAACAGCTTATTTCATAATATTACCTTAGCATAATACTAACACTGTTATGTGTTAGAATTAGGGCATGGCTACACTTGCAGATGTAGAGCTCTGTGAGTTAAACCAGCCTTCGTAGAGCGCAGTAGGGAAAGCGCTGCAGTCTGTCCACACTGACAGCTTCAAGCGCACTGGCATGGCCACATTTGCGGCACTTGCAGCGGCATTGGGAGCGGTGCATTATGGGCAGCTATCCCAGCATGCAAGTGACTGTAACGTGCTTTTCAAATGGAGGGGGGGTGGAGTGTGACAGGCGGTGTGTTGTGTGTATGTGGAGGTTTTTGGGGTGCTGAGAGTGTGTCAGCATGCTGTCTTGTAAGTTCAGACTCCCCTTTGCCCCCCCACCTCTCTCTCACTCACTCAAAGCAAACAGTAAATGTTTGCTTTTCTCGGAGCTGATAAGCAGCCGGCTTCTCCGAAACGGAGCTTTGAAAGGGCATTTCCGCATTCCTGCAGCTGATTTCACAGCAATGACAAGAGTGGCCACTTGACTTAAGGGGATTATGGGACATTTCCGGACGCTGATCACAGCACAGTAATGCAACACCTCGTTCACACTGGCGCCGCGGCACTCCAGCGGGGGCGCAGCAAACGTTATTCTACTCGCCAAGGTGGAGTACCAGCAGTGCTGTAGCTGCGGAGTCAGAGCGCTCTACGTGCCTTGCCAGTGTGGACGGGGAGTGAGCTAGGGCACCCAGGGCTGCTTTACTGCGCTGTAACTCGCAAGTGTAGCCAAGGCCTGTATCTAAACTAGCAGATAGTAAGACTGAACTGTGTACTGTAAAACCATGGGGCCAGTTCCTGAGCTGCTATAAATCATTGACTTCAATGGAACTCTGCAAATCTACACCAGCTGAGCATCTGACCCATATAGTCAGGTTTGGAAGGATTCAGTTTTTATCAGTAAATGTCAGGAAACATCAATGTCACCATACACACGCAAACCAACAAAAACTATTTCCATCAATAATCATCAAAATTTACTGATAGGCAAAGTACGAAAAACGTTGCTTGAGAATTTGTACGTTTGATATAAGGCTATTTTCTTTGTAAATTTTGACATGCGCTGTTGATAATTTGTGTTGTAAGGGTTATAAAACTTTAACTTTTTGAATCTCAGAGTCATTAAATAATTATTGTCTATCACCCTTCTCTGCCCCACAATTTCCTGCAACTATGAAAATTTAAATGGAACAATTTTTTTTTTAATTTTGCCGTCTACCTGTAAATGAGAAATACATTGTTTGCTGCTGCTGTTTGAAGACATCATATTGTTAGTAATTCATAAAATTATACATTAAATACAAAATAATCAGAATAGAATGGATTAAAAATAAGTATTGCATTGGTGTAATTATTAAGAGCCAACAATGCACTCCGCAGTGTACAAGATGTAAAAGGTAGAGGGACAGATCCTCAGCTGGTATAAATCAGAATAGCTCCAGTGGAAATATAGAACTAGGCTGAATTACACCTGCAGAGGATCTGGTGCAAGGACAAGTCCCTGCCCCTAGGACCTATTGACTTCAGTTATGTAGAACTGGACTCTAGGACACACACAAGACAGTTAAAGACATATGTAAAACAAAATATTGAACTTAAGCTTCCACCATTTATGGTATGTAAAATTCAGAACCCATTTCTGGGCTCTGGAAACATATTGGGCATGTCTTCACTGCAGCTGAGATGGAGCCTCCCAGCCTGTGCAGAGAGACAGACTCTAGGTCTGCTCCAGCTAGGGCACTAAAAATAGCAGCGTGGCTGTGACAGCAGGGGCTAGCCTCCCAGATATGGAGCCAGAAGGTCAGGTGGGCTTGTTCACAGTGGCTAGCCTGTGCTGCCACTCATACTTCATCGTCCACACTGCTACTTTTAGCATGCTAGCTCAAGCCGAGCTAATGTGTCTGTCTACCCACGCTGGGAGTCACACTTGCACTCTTTTCAAACACTGATTGAGGATAAGTGGTATTTACAGAGTTTTCCTATCCTCTCATCTTTTGGGGCCCCAGTGCTAATTGTGTAAGCCCTCTACCCTCAACCAGCCATCCACTCTGATATTGGCCATGTGATTCAAATCTGTGGCCATCAAAACCTCAATATCACAAACAAGTGAAATCAAACTGCATTTGACTCCCAAAAGAAAACCCTGACAAACATCAAATGTGGCCACCAACTGCAGCATTGATCTAATTCTCACTGTCATAATCAATATCCAACACTGGTTATTGTGTCACCTCAACAATTTTGGGTGAACCCCGTGTAAATATTCATAATTAATCATTTTCAGCCAACCTATTAAGCCACGGGATTTTCTCAGAGTGACAACAAGCAGTTTTCACTAGTAGTTTGTGTCTTTTGGTGCCCGTGGTCATTATTTTGGGGGAGTAACAGCCCTACTGTTGGCATAGATCTATGCACACACCAAAGAAGCTCTGCCTGTGAAAGTGGCACTATGATTATTATCAGGCTGCCCATGCTTTCTCTCCTCCCTTCTCCACCCCTTGAGGGCACCCACATCATATCCCTCCGTGGAAGATCTGGACCAGCAAACCCTTTGGTGCCATGTCCTGAGAGCTGTTATCTCTGAGTACTAAAAACTGTGGGTTCAAAACCTAGTCAGGGAACATTTTCTCTCCCAGCACCTAAGTTTTGTTTATTACAAGGAGAGTTTTGGCAAAAGGTCTTCTTCCACCGTAGCAGTTGTGAGATGGGGAAGCCGAAATAGTTGGAAAGATACTTCCCTTTACTCTTAGAAAGGGAGAGTTAAAATGTTAGTTGAAATTCCATGGCTCTGGGGGCAAATAAAACATGATGGAAATGTCTGAAATAATCCTGTGAAATTATTTATATTTTAAGAAATATTCTGTCAGAGTCTAGCTATGGGTTCTGAGTTTCTCTGTAATGAGAAACAAGGAGTTTAATCTGAAGAAGTCATTCGTTTCATTGGCTGGGTTGGTTTTGGTTATATGGCAATTCCCTAATAATATAAACATAATAATTCATAGCTTTTCTACAGCACCTTTTAGCCAATGATTTCAAAGCACTTTACTATGGTGGGTAAGAATCATTATCCTAGTTTACAGATGGAGGAAACTGATGTACAAAGAGGTTACCTGATTAGATCAGTTTTGGACAGCCTAAGGGCCAAATACCTTACTTCAGAAAGGTCCAGGGGCCACAATCAATACATGGGGCAGATTTTCTGTCAGCTTCTGTTCCCTTTGTGCAGCTCAGCAGTACAAAGGGAACAAAAACCACCCACAAATCTCCTGCAGGGGACTCCCCTGGTGCGCGGGAATCACACAGAGCCAGCATAACAGGTTTGTAAGCCTCCCCCCCACCACACCCCTGCCCCCATCCCTGCCTCCGCCTCTGGGACAGCTGGGGCAGGGAGGGGTGTGCTGGAGTGCACTGCACCATGGCTATCTCCAGTTGGTATATGGATCCTAGGATACCTGAACCATCTTGCCCAAGTTAGAGTGGGCCAGGGCAGAGGAACAGGGAGTCATACTGGCCATTGGTTCTCACCTCTCTTTCTTCCTGGATGGAAGGAAGGAGAGCCATCCTTTGGTGTGTGGTCTCCCAGCTCAAGCAGAGTCAGTCAAATTCCGTCTGCTCTCCCTTGGGCCCCCACAGACTAGCAGGGAAGTAGGTAATGGAGCAGTCACAGGGTTTTTCCTCTCTGCCTTGCAATGTTGTGGGAAGTCAGTGGGAGAGCTGCTGAGTAGTTGCCACTGAAAAGGGACAGCAGCTGTTGAGAGCACGCCTAGCTCACATCAGAGCCACCCCTGCAGCTGCAAGGGAAACAGTGGGAGGCAACTGCACGCAGCAGCACTGGGGTTAATTCCGAGACTTCCGTTCATAAAGCTTAGGGCACAGCTCAGGGAACACATTTTCAATTCATCTAAATACACATTTTCTTCTTCACAAAGGCACCCTGAAGGGTCACAGTTTAGAGCTGCAAGGGCCACAAATGAGACTTTGGATTCAGGTTGGACACCACAGGCTTAGATACTAATGTGATCATTGCTGGAAAACACCCAAAAGGTGCCAAACAGATTGGCTCAGGCAGACCCTTGAAGGTCAACTTGAAGGCCTCTGCAAGGATACATTCGTATAGAGCCAATTGCAGGATCAGACATTAAGTGACATGCCATTACAGACCGAGTCAGTCGCATAGATAAGAATACAGCCCAGGTCTCTGGTATACTGGGAGGAGTACTGATTATTCTAGGTTTGTTTGGGGGTGTTGCAAAGGGGTTAGAGTTAAACTACCTGCTACAAAAATAAAACCAAAGCTGAAATTCACCCCGTGCAGAGGGCTGGCACCAGCCCCATAGAACACCTGAACTGAAGCTCTTTACAAGGAGTGAAGCAGCTCCTAGGCCTCGTCTAGCCCGCTGCACAGGGGTGAATTAATAAACTGGAATATTTGACATTTCAAAATGGAAAATCCTTTCCTGAATACGTGCTTCTGTGATTAGATTTCTCATGAACCTTTATCATTGACCAGGAAGACAGTGCCGGTGTTAAAGCTTAAAAACTTTCTAATAGACCTGCCACTCCAATGACACTATGACTCTAATGACAAACCCAGTGGAAAACTGGGAAGGTTCAGCAAAGACCATACATACACAGTATATAGAGATTGCGGGGGGGGGGGGGGGGGGGGGGGGGGGAACAGGGGAGATAGTATGGATGGTTATAAAATAATTTGGACTCTTTCAAAGACAGGAGTCCTGGCATCTCTGCTTTGTGTGTGGAGCATATACTATATTAACTGTGGCAGCAGAGGCACATCAAACAAGAACCAGACACATCCCAGATTTCTTTACTATTAGGGTTTTATATTAAATCCTATGATGGTTTTGGTTTCAAAAACTCACTGAGCTTTCAGGACCTTATTTTCAAAATTGCATGCACACAGTTACCAGGACCGCATGTGCAAATGAAGCACATGCACGTAGCCAATTAGGAGATGGGTTTTCAAAAGCACTCAGCGCTGGCCAAAAATCTCCAGGTTTGCATCATTTATATTTATGTGTTTATTTATTTTGGAATTATCGGGCAAAGTATCTATTGGCCTTTTAGATAACTACAGAACTTACAAATGAAAAAGACACATTACCTGACTCATTACACAACAGGCCAGTGCAGGATGATTGCCTGAACTATACAGTATTACATAGTGTTTAGTCCAGTCCAGCTGTCAATGAATCAATCAATAGTGTTTTCCTCCAGGAAACTATTGCACAGCCTGAAAAAGCTAACTGGTAGGACATTTGCCCCTGATATTTGCCCTAGATTTTTATTTTCTCGGTTTAATTACATTATTCCTAATTAATGCCAAGCACCACTCCCTCATGTAGCTACATTATTACTGCAGTGAGGGGGGTTGTTACTGTTGACAGCATGTTGCTTGTTCTGGTTACTTCATCCCCAGGGCCGGCTCCAGGCACCAGCTGAGCAAGCTGGTGCTTGGGGCGGCAGATTGAACGAGGCGGCATTCCGCCCAATCCTAGGGCGGCACGGCCGCTTATTTTTTGTTCCGCTCCGGCCACCCTGTAGGGGGTGGGGCGCGGAGGACGGGAGCGCCCCGCAGCAAGCCCGGCAGGGCAGTCCTCATCCTTCCCTCCCCGCCGACCTGAGCGGAGCCCTCCCGTCAGGCGGCAGGCGGCAGGAAGCAGCGCGGCGGTAGGGGCCGCGTGGCAGCGCCCCGCTGTAGCCCTGGCCGCCCCCCTTCTCTCTCTCTCCCGCCCGCTCCCTCCCCATCCCCCCTGCTAGCCGGTCCCCCTGCACCCGCGCTCCGGCCGCGCTGCAAGTGGTTTTTTTTGCTTTGTCGTTCTGGCCGCCACGGTTTTTTTTGTTTTTTTTTGCTTGGGGCGGCCAAAAAGCCAGAGCCGGCCCTGTTCATCCCCAAGTAGTTTTCAATTTGAGAGTTTGACTCCACTCTTTAATGAAACGCTTGCAGTTGCTACAATGAAGTTAAATGACGTTCTTTAACACTAAAGGCAACTTTCGAGGCGTTTTGAACAAGCAGCTACTTGGGCGTCATGGCAGAAGGTACGCTCATTGGTCCAAGCTCTAAGCATATATATTATTCATATATTATAATTGCACTCAAGGCAGCTGAAGCTATAAACTCATCATTTCTGAGTATTTATGTGACAGAGATCAGGAAACAGATCTCTGATTATGGTGAAGTTTCACAATAGTAGGAATTCTTCCCCAGTCTAAGGAACAGTGCTTTCTGCATTTCAAGTTCATCGCTTAACCATTTAGGGTTAGATTTGCTGTGCATTTGGCTTGTAGCTGCACTGCCCCAGGAAAGGAACTATTATTCTATGTCCCTTTCTCCCTTATGCAGCCACAAAGGACAAATCACAGTCTTGCCCTTGTTTTTTGTGCATGCCCTTTAGAAATCCTGCATCACTGATAGCAGAAAATAGGCAACTTCCTAAACAAAGCTGAACTCCTGACCCCTGTTTAAAGATCCTTATTTACTACAAAATCTGTAAGTATGACTCTGCTTTCACTGGCACCAGTTTAAATCAAGGGTAACTCCATTGGAGTCAATGGTGTAACATCAATGAGAGGAGAATCTGATTTTATATCTGACATGGCCTTCAATGGGACTAAAATTTTACCCCTTATATCTGGTGCCAACAGCCAATTTTGCATGGCATCAAAAATTCAAGAAATCAAGTTAAAAACAAAAAAATAAATGAAAGCCCCATTAAACTCAGTGGGCCAAATTCTCTGTTAGTGCACGTTGACTTCAATAGTGTCTCACACTGACAGCTGCAGAACATTTGGCCCCATGAGTTCATTTTTAGTGTTTACTTGATTTTATTTTGCCAGCAAATATATGTAAGTACTATTTATATTTAATAATCCCCATATTTTTTTAATTACCTTGCCATAAAACTTGGATATCTCACTACACTTTGATCTTCAACACATTTTGAAGAATACTGCAGCAGGCATGCCTAAATCAGTTAAGCCATGCACAGGGCTGTTCCTGGAGGGAAGCTTTCCCACATCAGAAGATTGTGTAATAAAACTTAACACAGCTCATTAATTTTCTCTCTTAACCAATGCATCTGACAAGAAGTGACTTTGAAAACCTAAAGGAATGACACAACTCTTATACTTTGCATGAAACATCTGTTTCCAGATCCTTTGCCATTAAATTGACATCTTTTTATTTGAAAAGTTCCTTTTATTTTCCAACTTCCTGCAATTGGTAATGTATATATCCCAAGGAGCTTAAATTCACAGCTTTTAAAACTTGATTAACTAAATGCTGGGTTATTCCTGTCCCAGAGGAAAAACGCCTCTCTCTTCGCAGACTGACGAAGTGGTGCAACCATACTTTTAAATCAATTATAAGAATTTGTGTTCTCAAGCAAAGTCAGACTTCATAAATGATCAAAATAGACTCAAAGTCCCCAAACAATGCAAACACCAGGGTGATTACATAGGAAAAATATCAGTATTCTAGATTCTGGAAAAATCGATGGAATTCTGGCATGTCCCACTGGTTCTTTTGCTTACGAGAGCTACATAAACTATCACATTTCTTCCCAAGTCCAAAAAAACATAGAAAGTTACTAACAAAAGCAAAAGGCCTGTGTGAGGAATTAAGGTGTTTTCTGCAGAAGTGAAACATTCTGATTTTGGGGATCTTTCATTCACACTCAAAGGACTTAATTCACATATTTACATTACATTGCTCATCTAACTTCCAGTCCCCAGTGCTAGGAATGAGAAGACAAAGGAACCTTCGCAAAACTTTTCCAGCGTGTCTCATGTTACATGTAGATACTATAAATGGCCCAATCCTGCAACATGACACTATTCTACTTTCAGGATTGGTGTCTATGAGATCGTTTGTATGGTGTTTTTCCATGGAAGTTAAATATTGTTTTGGTGACTATGGAAAACAAGCTACACCCTACCACCTAATTCAATTTTAAGTCATTGCACCTTCAAGAAATCAATTTTCATTTTAGTGTACCATTAAAGCAGGCCTCTGCAGGTGTGGTGGATTAAAATTCATCAGCACAAAGAACAATGCTGCTCAATAGATAAGGGTTCATTTAAAAAAATTAATATCGTAATTGAAATAGTCGGTGCCAATTTACATTAGCTAATGGTCTGGCCAAATGTATTTTGTGTATTTTTTCCTATGGTCTTGATAAGAAGAATCATTAACAGTTAGGAGTTGTGCAAACTGGGAGCTGCAAACTTTAATCAGCAAGAATTCTGGGAATGAGAGTTCAACTTTATCTCGATTTTTGTGTAACGGCTGCCTACTACAAGTTTGTTTGTTCTTCTGAGAACATTTATTTTTCCAAATGTTTCAAAATGATCCAGAACATTCAGCAAGGATTCAGTCCTGGAACATCCTGCATTCTGGTCCCAAGCTAGCAAAGGACTTTTGCACATGCTTAATTTTAGGCACATGGGAAGTTCCCTGAAGTCACGCCTGAATCAATGGGACTATTTAAGTGCATTCAGTTAAGTACAGGCATAAGCATTTGCAGGATCGGGGCCTAAGATTGGAGCTCTCAAAGAACAATTTACATGTGACGAGGAAGATTTCCCTTCCTTTCCTAGGCCAATGTCATCGCATTTGCACTGTGTGCTCTTCTAGTTTATATGAGCTCCACACAATTCCTAATTCTTTTTGTTCCATTTACAGAGGGCGTATGTGCAGCTCTGCCTGATCCGCTCATAATAATTTTATGCTTTTCAACTCTGGGTATGAAGCATTTTATTGCTTGCAATATAATGGTGGTTGAAAGACTTTGGTAGCAGATCACTAACTTTCTTTCCATTTAAATGTAATGGCTTACGGCTGCCTACTATGAGAGAGGCTGGGGGGGCTGATGCCAGATTTGCTGTAAATACATTGGCCTTATAACCTCAAATAAATAATATGATGAAAAAGAAATATGTCTGCTCATTTCTGAAGTTACCCAGATATGTAATAGCCAATGAAATCAGGCAGTAATATGTCACTGACGTGTACCATCTGTGAAATTGACAGGATCAATGGAAATATGAAGAGTATAGTGTCACCAAGTCAAACTGAATTTTTTGACAGCTTTGTGAAAAGACAAACACAGTCTTCACCCCTTCAGTTTGTTTATTCTTTAGGAGAGAAGCTGGTAGAAGGGTATACTATAGTAATACTCTGCACTTCTATATCAGCTTCCTTCTGAGGCTCCCAAGAGCATCTTCATTCACATTCATCCTCACAAAACCCCTATGAGGCAAGTAATTAATATCACCATATTATAAATGGGGAAACAGAGTCAAAGGGGAATTAATAACTTGCCCAAGGTCACACAGGAAAATTGTGGCAGGGAAGGTAATAAGATCAGTTCTCCTGACTGCTACTCCTGTGCTGTCACCATTCTTCTCCTCACCCAATGTATGGGACGTGTTTCTGTGATGTGTGTCCCAGTCCTGTGATCAACACGTCTTGAAGAGAGAGGCAGTGGGATGCTGCCAATGCTTTAGGAGAAAACTGTTGAGGACTGTGTGCCAATAAAAATGTCTCATTTAATATTTCAGTTGATTGTTTGCAAGCTTCTAAGAGAATAAAAGAATGGCCTGGAGCTCCCAGAGTTGCTCTGGAGGGTGGGCTAAAGAAGGAGGTTTATAGGGTGAAAAAGAGCAGTTTTCAGTTGTTTTTGTTGGTTTTGCTATTGGGCTAATTTTGGGTAGAAATCCAAACTCAAATAGAATTAGCCAAACAAAAATAAAGCAGGGGGAACATGCTCAGATTCACTAATTTCCCTCTAAAAAGACAAGCTGAATCATTTATAATACATAGGTTTAATAATGATGCACTATATATTTCTAGCAGGATAGTAGCCATTTGCCACATCATAATTTTGTGCCCAATCATAGCCTTCAGGGTAATGAATTACTGGGTGCATTACTGTTCTAGTAATATCACATGCAAACCTGTCCTTCTTAGCTGATGGAAAAGCATTTGCTTGCCAACATTTCCAGCGACCTCAAGGCAGAGTGGTCTGGTTATACTAAACTTCACACTGCCTGCTTCTATCTGATATCACACCTTGAAACAGCACCTCATTTGGTCATTCACATAGCAGGACAACTGACTATGTGCAACAAGGGCTGGGCAACAGAGAGAGAGAGAGACAGAGACAGGAAGGTGAAGTAGTAACATGACATGCAGAAGGCCAACACAAGATCTTTGCACCACTTAATTTCCACTTATGCCCTCACAATAGGCATAAGTGGTGGACGGGGTGGACTTCACCATAAGAGAAAATAATAGGAAAGAGGAGAAGAAAATTTTTTTAAAAATGGGATGAGAGAAGGAAAAAAATGCTCTGCCCACCATTCTCACCTCTCCCTCCTTCCTTTCCTTCCTTTTGTCAAACCTCCAATCCTTTCTACTTCTCTTTTTTCCCTGAAAACATGTTGTATTTTTAAATTGCTGCAGTGAAAAATTCTAAACTGCCAGTTTTAGTTAATAAAATCAAACTTAGGTAATTTTCACCCTACAAAATATTTAGATTTCATTTACATACTTTAGTGTGTATCTGGAATATAATAAAAAGAAATAAGCAGTGATTTTTATACAAAGAAACTACAGTTGATACAAGAGCAAACTATTGACATTGTTATGGCCAGTGGTGATTGCACAGAGTGAATTCAGTTATCAGTTTAGGCATTGTGATATATGGCAATTCTATGCAAATTATGAGTCACTCTTTCTTTGTACGTGAGGAAGTGTAATTAGTTCTACTACAAAGTTGTCCAACTGCTTCAAACTTATTAGATAAATAACTTTATTACAGAGCATCATGCATGACTTAGGCCAGAGAGTGTATTTACAAATTAAGTGAGATCAGCTTTGAAAGCCACACAAATGGAAGTTTTTGAAAAACTGCCAGTTGAGATGATGCCAATTTAGTACTGAATTTACATATATGCCAAATCAGCTGCATATATTAAATCCGCATTGTGCTATTGAAGAGATACAGTAAAGCTGTGCCTAGGCTGTGCGTGCATATGGAATTTTACAACTGTGATGTTTTTGTAATTAGCACCAAAATTAGCAGGAATCATATGAACACCAAACATAGACATGGAAAAGATTATGAGGTCATCTTGACCACAACCTTGCCGCTTCAGGAGTATTCTCCTTTAGGGTATGGCTACACTTGCAGCTGTACAGCGCTGTGAGTTAAACCCGCCTTCGTACAGCTGAGTAGGGAAAGTGCTGCAGTCTGTCCACACTGACAGCGCTCTAGCATGGCCACATTTGTAGCGTTTGCAGCTGAATTGGGAGCGGTGCATTATGGGCAGCTATCCCAGCATTCATGTGGCTGCAACGTGCCTTTCAAAAGGATTGGGTGGGGTGGGGTGGAGTGTGACAGGGAGTGTGGGGGGAGAGCGAGTGGGTTTTGGGGTGCTGAGAGTGTGTCAGCACGCTGCCTTGCAAGTTCCGACCTCCCTGCCCCCCCGATTCTCATTCACTCACTCAAAGCAAACAGCAAAATGTTTGCTTTTTCTCTCTAGTACGGAGCTTTGAAACGGCAC
Source organism: Terrapene triunguis (assembly GCF_002925995.2). NCBI lineage: Eukaryota > Metazoa > Chordata > Testudines > Emydidae > Terrapene > Terrapene triunguis. Next base: position 3,628,157 of record NW_020664471.1, on the reverse strand, counting down.
TTCCACATTCCTGGAGCCGATCACAACAATGAAAAGAGTGGCCACTTGATAAGGGGATTATCACAGCGCAGCAAGTTAACTCCTCGTTCACACTGACACCCGGGAGTTGTAACCACTACGCTGCATCTCTTATTCCTCTCGGGGAGGTGGAGTACCTGCAGCGCTGTCGTCTCGGAGACACAGCGCTGTATGTGCCTTGCCAGTGTGGATGGGAGGTGAGGTACAGCGCTCTGGGCGGCTTTACTGTGCTGTAACTCGCAAGTATAGCCCAGGGCCTTAGTCTTTTTTCCAGCCCATTCTGAAACAATTAAAGTATAGGGTCTTCCCTGTGGCTGATAGGAGAGAAAAAGTCAGGAAGCAAGATGGCAGCAGTTTCAGGGATTGGTACTGCTAGGTACCTGGTTGACTTGAGGGCCCAGCAGTTATCTATGGCAGGAACTGGTTCTCAACATAAAGAAGAAAAAGCAGGATTGAATCAGGAAGGCAACCACAGCAGCTCTTGAGATGCAAGTTCTCTCAGGCTCGTGTTCGGGGAAGCAGGGGGAGGGAGTGTGTCAGTGATTGGGCCCTGACTGCAAGAACACATAGTGAAGGCAGTAGCATAGCAGCAAATAAAGGATGGGTTAGCAGCTACAGGTGATTGTTAGGGCATGCCAGCCCTCCTCTAGGTTTCCAGTAGGGACTGTAGTAGCTGAGTCTGACCATGCATTGACTGTAATGGAAGTGGCAGCACCAATTGGGGCAGTGAAAATAGTTATAACAACAGTGCTTGGTTGGCATCTAGGACAGAAGGAATAACAGTGGTGGCAGCTGTGGATGTGGAGGAAACATCAGAGGCAGCTGCAATGCAATCCGGTTATTTTTCTCATTATGCAGATGTAAGAAACTGAGGCCCAAAAACTATGCAGTGGCAGGGTTGGGGATAGAACCCAAATCTCTTGACTTCTACCAGTGAAAATACTGCCACCCTTCTTTGCATCTGCTTAAAGATTACTCTCAGACACTACAGCGTTATTGGTCTTGACAACATAAAGCACCAGTTTATGACCAAATACTAGTTTATCCTGTTCAGTTATTATATCGTAAATCTTCTTATTTTGTTATTTCCTGTGTTCTTGGCCATACGCAACACTAACTTCACTTTGTACCATAAAGTTTTAAGGCTCCTAGACTCAGATTCTATGCTCTCTTTTCAAGTGTAATAACATGGTCAGTAATTATTAGCAAATACTGTAATTTACTTTACACAAACATTTCTCAGCTCTACTGCTTTCCCTTAGTTCAGTAATGTGAATTAACAATAAGAAGCAAGAAGGCATGATCATCAAATACTTTTAATTGTGTTTGCTTTGTACTTTAATTTAACTGCCAGGGAAATGTGTTTTCTTATAGTAACGCAAGGCCTGAAGCGTTTTATTGTCATTAAAAAACACAAAGTGATATGCTAAAATACAGCAGGTTCTCGCCTTTCATTTTGAAAAGCAACATTAATTCAAAATGTAGTGGGAATTTCCCTTGGGGGAGAAAAATATTTTTCCTCTGTATCGATACCTAGTCTGTGCAGAGAAAATAAAGTGAATGTCTGTAGGTATTTAAATATATGCACACCATCGGTCTGATTCTCTGCTTTTTACCTTCTGCACCCATTTAAACCTGTGAAAAGCCAATGCAAAATGCTACCATTTTGATTTGGTAGTGTTTCACATCCACCTTGCACAGATGTAAATAACTATGCAAGGAAATGGAGAACTTGGCCCACTGTGTGTATGTCTGTGTGTATCACACAGACACACACTATTTATTTCAACAATTTACACCTCACAAGTTTTTATTGAACCATTGTCACACCTACGTTCAGCTCCTGGCTCTGCCACAGACTGCCTGTGTAACCTTGGGCAAATCACCTAATCTTTCTTTCAGCTCCCAGTCTACAAAATGGGGATGATAATATTTCCCTATTTTAAAGGACTTTGTGTGGATTATTTCATGTAAATTTGTGATGTGCAAAGATTTCATGACGATGCGGGTCAAATTACCAAGAAATATAAAAAGTGAATAACCCAAGACTGTTCCAAGCAGTGCCGGATTAAGGTATAAGCTAACTAAGATACAGCTTAGGGCCTCGCAATATGAGGTGCCTCTAAAAAAGACAAAACTGACTCCATTTCCAATGTTATCAAAATCGGTTGATATATAAAGGAGATATGGGAAAAATAAGATTTTCTCTTAATATAGACATTTTTGTTCAACTATGACAAAAATATACACATCTGGCTACACAAATACCCTTACCTTACTCTTACCCCTCATTATTGACAGGCAGGAGGCCAGGGCTGAGAAAAAAATGATAATTGCGCTTGCAAAATTAGAATTTCTATGAGTAACTCTGTTACCAGTCTTCCAAGGCAGCGTTTTGTTGGCCAGCTGCTACTGGTAAAATTCTGACCGTGCCTTCAAAACTTATTTAAATAAATAAATAATCTTACTGCCGATAAAATTGGGAAAAATGTGAGGTCGGAGATGGCAGTGTCGTGAAGCAATCCTGCCAAGCTCATACTCATATGTTAGTGGGTTCTTTCTTCTTTTGATCTGCATACATACAATTTTGTGTCTTAGTGAGCATGCCACTGCTTCATGCACTATCCATGCTTCACATGATTGAGTTTGCAGGTGATCATCTTATGGACTTGGGTCCAGTGGATCTTGAGGAGGATAAATTTGTGTTGGCTTCCCTCTGTCAGTTTCAGGAATCTTCACAGTAAATATCAGAGAATGCTGACAAAAGGATAAATAGAGGGTTTTGCGAGAAGTGAAGGAAGATATACATATATATCAAAATGTTCTGAATACTTGGCAAGCAAGTTATTTCAAACTATTTCCATATATGATTTATAGGCTATTAAAGCCTATAATATTCATTATATTTGGTTAATATAGTTATAATATAGGCTAGTTTTTCTCACTTTCTCAATGCCTGTCTAGAGATTACCAGTCTTTTTCCTGGTAAATTCTTTCTTTCTCTTTTGCACATATAGCTTGTTGTCACTCTGTGTGTCCGAGGTGTTTACTCGAGATTAATTAGTGGTCCTGGGGGAGACAGAGGATAGAGAAGCGAAAGCAAAGAGAGATGTCTGCCTAGAAAAAAGACTGGGATTTTCTGCTCAGCGGGTTTGGAGCGCACAAGATAATATTTTATTATAGGTTGTATGCTATGTAAAAATTCTTATATAGACTTATAAATCACATATCACATGCATAATACATTGTATTTTTGTAGCATTGCAAAAAAAAATCCCAACAATTCATTGTTTCGTAGCAAAAATTAAATCAGAATAAACATTTGTAAATATATTTGATATATAGTCTGGATAAACTTTGTATTTCCTTAACAAAATTAATCAAACATTTTTTCATTTATTCATATGAAAGAAGGATAATTTTCCTTATTCATGGTGTAAGAAAATTATATATCCTCTGTTGTTTTCATGTGAGAACATAGACAAAATAGCACTAACTTTCACAGAAATATCCTGGTAAAATAACAGGTTTTCAGCATATATATATATATTAATACAAATATTATTTGTGTTGTATAGATATATACATTTCAATATTTATAATATAAAATTAAATTTTTACTGGTTTCAGTAAAAACTTTCTGCTACTAATTTTAGTACCAATATTAGCTAATTCAGCATAACTTTCTATAAAAACAAAACAAATCAATTTATTGGAAAAATACAACCTGAGTACAATTTTCTGATGATTTGCTTATTACCTGGGTGTAATTCATATCAATATAATTAAAAGTTGAGCTTTAAGCTTCTGGGTTATCCACATCCTATATCCTCTATTGCCATCTTATATCCTCTAAGAGTCTCATTGCGTATTCAGACAAGGAATTCCAGAATTTTGATGCCCCAACAGAGAAGAAAAAATTCCTGAGAACTCTTCTAGTAAATTGTATTATTTACTGTATATTTTTATTTTTTATTTTTTTATATTGTATTGTTTACTTCTACTTTATTTACATATGCAATCAGTTCAACTAATTTGTCTAAAATTTATTTCAGTCATGATGTCATTGTTTCAGAGATGGCTGCTGAAAATGAAGATTATTATTCTATTTTTACAACTTCGCCTTTGTATATATATACACATATATAAAGCTTTCATGTTTATATATTCAATGTCTTTTCTCTGAAAATAATACTTTCATTTTTGTATGGTATGGGGCCTCTTACACTTGACATAGCTTAAGGCCTCAGAATGGCATAATCCGGCCCTGGTTCCATGATAAAAAGGTCATTCTGAACAATAATTCATGGGCTACCAATCTGTCTTTGTTTCAACTCCTTGAATAGATAACACTGGATTCTTCAAGATTCTACTGAACTGAAGTAACAAACTCTTCACCATATTGGAGGCATCACCACTTTATAGTATCTTCATCACATACACACTGCTTCAGTTGCAAAATTTCTCTTTTTGGCAGGAAAACTGTTAACTCGCTTCCAAGCACTGAATTTTCTTGTCACAAGTTTGGTCAAATAGGGTCTATTCCAGATTAACAACATGTCTTTCCAGTATTTCATATAAGACTTGCCTTAACAACAATGCTTTTTTGGGAGGAAGCTTTTGAAAATAACATATGACTCTGACATGTGACTTCATTAGCCTTCCAGAATGACAGACCTGTCATGACTATAGATATGAAAACAATGTAGTTGTAGGACTGAGAAGGCCAGAGTCATATGGAATTTGATGAGGCGACAAAGACAAAGGAAAAGGAAGAGGAACTTGAGCTACAGAAAGAAGCGACCAGGACAAGTCATGGCCAACGAAGAAAGACATACATTATAGCTATAATTACATCTCCAAGTTCTGATGACAGAAACAAAAGACAGCCTTCACTCTCCTGGTTTATGATGTTCTCAAGGCTGCTTTAGGGCGTTACAGGCTTCCTACATACCATTGGTAGCACATTATTTATTCCTAATAGGCCTTTATTCCTGCACTCCCTATTCAGGCAATGTTCCCACCAATTTCAGCTTCAATGGAAGTTTTCTCTAAGGACCAGGACTTGAAAAATCCACTAGCCCAGAGCAAATAGGAAATTTTTCACTAGAGAGATACAAATGCCACCAGCTCTGGCAGAATATAAGCTTTCATTTAAACTTTAAAAAATTATATTTCTAGTTACTATGGCTGCTGAGAAAACCTTTCACAAATGAACTAAGCTCAAACAGACCAATCAATGTCTTAAGTCTGCAACCAGTACCAGGGCCACCACAGCTGATGAGCAGGGGGAACCTAGGTGACACTGCTGTTAGGTCAGTTGGGATAAGTGTGGTGTATTGAAAACTGTGTTAAAAATGTGACCTATCACTTTAAATGCTATGGGGTTTTCCTGGTCCTGTTTGGAGGAAGGGGGCTCTATAGGGAAGAATGCAATCTGGGGCTAGCAGAGTTAGTCTGGAAAGAACCAAAGGATGGAAGTTGTGCCTCTATGCCTTTAAGAGCAGCCTGTTTTTGGTTACTTCATGTTATTGTTCTGGAGTCGAAGAATAAACGTACTGCTACTTTGCAGCCATCCAGCAAGAATATTTGATATTTTTATCTAACATCTCTGTGCATATGCCGTGACCATAACAAGGAGCACCCCGGGTACTGCTGCTAGGAGAAAGGGGCTACCAAGACCATTTGCTGGAGCAAGGATCCTCATGGGGCACAGCAGAGGGCTCTACATGTGTATGGTTCTTTTCAAAAACACAGCAGGATTCCTGACAGCTTTTGCCTAAACACCCAAAGCCTTCTGCTGTGGAGGCAGCAGGGGCCTTCCACACACAGGACTGCTGCAGGGATGGCAGAAGGGTTTGCCTAAAGAATTCTCTGCTTATGTTGGTAGTGTCTGTGCCATCTCTCCCATACAAGAGTGCTCTGCTAGGTTGGTAGCCTCTCACTGGGCATCAGGCTGGCCAAGGCCCTCTGTTCCTGAGTCTATTGCTCCCTGTGTGTGGGGCCAGGGGAAAACCCATACCAAATCGTAAACATGTATAAAACTCACAGGCATTGTTTGGTAACTGAAATAACCCTTGCTCTCCCACAGTGTGAGCAACAGCAACAACAGTGGATGTGCTAAGTTACCATCCCGAAGCAGAGCTTTGTAAATCCTACAAGGCTCCAAATGTTTTAAAGAAAATCATCTCATATCTTTATGACCCTAGGGAAATATTAAAGTACTTGCTGAAAGAGCACTGGACAGGGCCCTTTGTGTTGCCACGAAGCTTCTGCTCTCTAATGGTTTTTCATGTAAAAAGGATGTTGACAAATTGGAAAGGGTTCAGAAAAGAGCTACAAGAATTATTCAGTGTGTAGAAAACCTGCCTTACAGTGAAAGACTAAAGAAGCTCAATATATTTAGTTTATCCAAGAGTAAGTTATGAGGTAACTTGATCACAGTCTATAAGTACTTACATGGGGAAGAGATTTCTGATAGAGGGCTTTAATCTGGCAGACAAAGACATAACAAGATCCAATAGCTAGAAGCTGAAGTTAGACAAATTCAGATTAGAAATAAAGGGCAATATTTTAAACAGAGGGTAATTAACCATTGGACCAGCTTGCCTATGAAGGTGATGGATTCTCTGTCACTTGAAGTCTTAAAACCAAGATTGAGTGTTTTTTAAAAACATGTTCTAGCTCACTAGAAGTTATGAGCTCGATGCAAGAATGGCTGGATGAAATTCTATGGCCTGTTTTATGAAGAAAGCCAGACTTGATGACCACAACAGTCCCTCTTCTGGCCTTCAAAATCTCTGAATATATGTATTTTAGGATTTAACTTTACATCCCTCAAGGATCTCAGTAATATTTATATAACTGCACATTTAAACAGAACACATTTTCCCATTCAAACTTTGTCAAATTTTAAATGTTATGGATATAAAAAAAATACATAAACTCCCAGGAAAACAATGACAAATGTGCAGCTATTATTCACAATCCCCACCACAGATTTTTAGTATAGTTAAAAGTTAATTACAGCAGAACCTCTAATTCGCTAATGACTGAAGACTCTCTGGGTGAAATTCACCAGTTGCAAAGATCCAGCACAAGATCTGTGCACCTCATGAGTCCCACGTAGGCCCTATTTTGAGATCAGAAGTGGTGTTCTGGCTCTCTGCACAGCAGTGAATTTAATTCATTGTGAATTACTGAATGATTTTTTTATTTGAGAAGTACCAAAAATGTGCTCAATGCCATACAAGACAATGTATGGTGATGGTGGCCCCAAAAAGCTTGTATGCTAAGGCCTCAAGCCTGCAAATGCCTAAAAAGTCCTAGAAGACGGAGGCAAAGCTGACATGATACATGTGGGATTTGTAAACTATTAAGTAAGGTCAAAATTTTAAAAAGCAGCCTTTGATAGTCAATATGTAGAGTCTTCTGAGCCCAGCTTTAGGCATCTTGGGCCTAATTTTCAGGAGTTCTAAAATAAACAGCTTTTGAAATTTGTAGTTTAAGTACTGAATGCAAAATTATAAAGCAAAGAGATTACACCACAATATGTGCTTTTGATTTTTATTCTGATCATAATTGACTTTTAATTATTTGTAGTACGTCCTAATGTTCTAGGAAGTGCATATAGTGCATTATGTAAAAAAACGATGGCTTAGTTATCTGAGAAATGACTACGCCACTCTTCTGTTAAGTCTTTACTAAGAAATGGAGAGACACTGACATATTTTGGTGCAAATTATAAGGTATTGAATGCAAGACCCTTCAAACACCTAGCTTGCACACATTTGACTTATTTTTGCTCTGGTTGAAAATGATAGACCTTTACTACTGGTTAAAGAGCAAGACTGAAATTACTTGGCAGTGGACTGGATTATTGGAAGTTCCAATCAATGACTTTGCCCAAAAAGGTGTGGCTTTTTTTTCTCCCAGCTAACTAAATGAATAGACTGAACATTCATGGGTGCTCTGCAATAATATTCTAATGCCCCTTGTGTAACCAATCGCTTCTAACAGTGGAGTTAACCACATGCTATATATGCATATAAAGAGACAGTAAATAGTATAAAATTTGCTTGAAAAACATCATCTTGAAGATGAATAGAATGTGATTAGAGTATATCCCCTTCTGCCTATTTTCCCATTAAAGATTTAAAAGCTCAGCCAGTAAGTCTAATCTGTAAGAACTTTAAAATGTTGTGTGCTGTGCCAAACTGGACAAAGTTGAAATGACACTGTGGAGTAAATCATTCAGTACATGTTTAACCAATATACATAGTTTGGTCTACTGGGATTTATAAATGAACTATAGGAACATTGAAGATAGAAAGGCGACTTCCAGGTCACTGTTGATTTTAGATTATGATTTGAATATATGGAAATACATTAAATATTTCAGCTGTACAACTCTCTAGAGCAATTAAAATAGAAAAGTTTTGAACCCACACCATTAAAAATTTATCTAGACAATAAATCTAAGGATGTGGGGGATTGTTAGAGGACTTTTATTGCAATGTTCTTCCTTTTAACTTAAGGATGACTACAAAATATGTATATTCATTAAAATATATAGCATTTTGGTTAAATCTGATACCAAGAACTAGGTACTGTTTCCATCTGTGGCTGACTATTCATTTTTCTCCAAAACCATATATTTAAAAAATCCTGTTTTATTGAAGTTTCATATTTTACAAGCAAATCCAAGTGTTTTAAAATTATTTACAATTTCCTATGTGTATTCACTGTCCTAACGGGAAAGTAAACTGTAGAGACTATAGTGAGTCAAATGTGTGCTACTTGTTTAATATCTCACTTTTGGACTTCCCATTGCTGGATATAAAAGACACAAGAAAAGTGCAACTTTCATTAAATAAATCTCAAAATATTCATCTCTGAGAATCCACTGGGGCATTTTTGTAATCAATTCATGTAACCCTCCTCTTTACTGATGTATATTTCTGCCTTTCTCATGTTTCTTAAAAGTAAACTGCCCACTACTAAAATATAGCTTTTAATTTGTGGAAGGTAAAAATTTAGTGCTTAATAAGCATACTTACCAAAGACTTTTAAAAAATTAATAGAAACCAAATAAATCTTGGCTATTTAAAAAAAAAAAATCTGACACACATGTTGAGTTATACCAGCCAGCACAAGTACACAGTAAGATTCCAGATGTGCTATTTTCCTGTACACTGACAGCTATCAAACCCACCCCTGCAATAAAAAAGTCCTGAAATGGATTTTTAATCAGGTTTAGATTTCCATTAGACCAGGAGGACTGATGTCCGTGTGTTGTGGGTTTTATTCTTTACAGCACATGCCATTGATCTTAATATGTGGGAAACACATATTAAGTCTAAACTTTTTCTTAGTGAACCTCTTGAAATGGAATTTTGTCATATCTAAATTGAAGCCAAATAAACTTTATTAACAGCTATATTTTTGCAGAGTTTATATTTTAACTCAACAATGTTCAATAGTGTGTAAGACTAGCATGTTCTATGCATAAATCAGTGAAAAAAGGCTCTAAAGTAGGGGAGATTCTAGCTGATTCAAACTATGAGATTTTTTTTAAAGCTTCCCTTTGAAAAACATTCAGAGACTGGATTTGAATAAATTCACATCTTTCTGGAAATTGTTAGAGGGATATCAGTTTCTTCTCATATATTGATTGTAAACATTTGTACAAGATGCTCTGATTGTTTCCAGGGAAATCCTATTAGTTACAGTTTGTACAGAATCAATTTCACATAAAATCATGCAGCACAGCTACAGAGGGGGAAAAAATCTTCAAGCATCTAATGTAATGAACAAACCTTTGTGGTCTATTTCCATTGCAAAACTCTAGCAGAACAACTGGCACCAGCAAAAACATTGCAAATGAGAGATATTAGAAAAAGCTGCTGAGAACAACCAATTCTACCACAGTTAAAAACAAACAGAAAATTTTAAATGGTTATTATTGTTTGTGTCCTAATAGGATATAATTGTCCTAAATCATTGAAATAAAATAATTATAGGGACCAATTTTAAGACTTATTAAAAATTGACATATTCCTTTAATTTGACTAGATGTCTAGAGTCTGACATTTTATACCACTGCAGTGCAATGATCATGTACAATTACTGCCAACAAGAATAGCCCATTTCAGATTACATGCCACTTTTCTTCTTTTTTTTCTTGCAGTTTAGAAACTGATCCTATTTCCTCCTTCCATAGTCTAGATCTTTGCATACCCAACCTTCTAAAAAACAAAAATGAAAGAGCACTAAACTTAACCAAAAAAAGAAAAAGAAAACGTACTGGAAATCCTGTGAAAAGGCAACAGACAAATCTTTTGATGGAGGCACCTTCCCAACCTCACTGTAACTAAACAACAGGTTTTATTTTGAAGTTGGCAATATATATTTTAGATAGTTTAATATTTATTCTTTAGGATGAACTCTTCCTAGCTGGACTTCTATTTCACTGCACTTCATTACATTGACCAGGTGAGGAAACTATTATATTTTATTGTACCAACGTCTGCAGGAGGAAGAGACGAACTCTCCTTCAGGCCTGGATAACCTTGAAAGCCTGTCCCTTCCACCTGCAGAAGTTGGTACAATAAAAGATACTACCTCACGCACCTTGTCTCTCTTATATCCTTGGACCAACTTGGCTACAACACTGCAGACTTCATTAATTCATTCATTCTACAATTTTTTCGCTCTACACGTCACTTCACAAAACAGATAGTTTCATAGTCTCGCTCTCTTCCCTGGTCCCAACACCGCCCTGTTTGGTTCTCACCATTTCATTCTGCAAACTACCGGGAAAGACTATGTAGACCTCTGGTGGTCCACAGGCCATAACTAGACGACTAGTGTGCTTAGGTGAAGGCAAAGCACAAGAGTTGAAATCCTGGCTCCATTGAAATCAATGGCAAAACTACAGTTGGCTTCAGTGTGGCCAGGACTTCTCCCAAAGTTTCTAGGCAAATTAATATAAATGGAGTTTTATTTAAGCAGATTATTGTTAACAGAATGAAATAGCAGAGAGCATCAGATTCCTTGGGCCACACCGTGCCATACAATTTAAACAGAACTCCCCATTGAGATCAATGAGGTGTTCTACTTAAAAACTCTTGGGAGCAGATCCTCGGTTGGTTTCAATGGAACTATGACAATTTACAGCACCTAGAATCATAGAATCATAGAACATTAGAGTTGGAAGAGACCTCAGGAGGTCATCTAGTCCAATCCCCTGCTCAAAGCAGGACCGACACCAACTAAATCATCCCAGCCAGGGCTTTGTCAAAAACCTCTAAGGATGGAGATTCTACCACCTCCATAGGCAACCCATTCCAGTGCTTCACCACCCTCCTAGTGAAATAGTTTTTCCTAATATCCAACCTAGACCTCCCCCACTGCAACTTGAGACCATTGCTCCTTGTTCTGGCATCTGCTACCACTGAGAACAGCCTAGCTCCATCCTCTTTGGAACCCCCCTTCAGGTAGTTGAAAGCAGCTATCAAATCCCCTCTCACTCTTCTCTTCTGCAGACTAAATAAGCCCAGTTCCCTCAGCCTTTCTTCATAAGTCATGTGCCTCAGCCTCCTAATCATTTTCATTGCCCTCCGCTGGACTCTCTCCAATTTGTCCACATTGTTTCTGTAGTGGGGGGAGGGGGGAATCCCAAAACTGGATGCAAGTGAGGGCAAGAGAGTATAAAATTTGCTTTGTGAGCCAGCAGGCAAGCAGTGTGTTCCAACACAGGCCTTCCACTGTTACAATTCCAACCTATGGACTGGAATAGTGACAAAGCCCTTCTGCATAGGAGGGTGTTGGACCCACCCATCCCGCAGCATTGCCAAACTTAACCATTCCAAATTCATTAATCAAGCCCTATGATTTTCTACTCACGAGATTTTTTTTTTAAATAATTTTTGGTTCTGTTTATTTGCCATCTGGTTTCTGAGTCTTTAGAGTGCACTTGGGTAATATTTTAAAACTTTTCTCTGCAGCCATGAAAGTAGACATTTCTTCCCCTCTTGCCCCATGACATTTGCAACTCTCATACAATCTCTTCACTCCAGGAGCTGGGGTTTTAAGAAACACCATCAAGTATTGCGGAACTCACTATAAAATAGCAAGAGTTCGCATCACTGCTCCCCTGACTCACCCCGAATACTGCTGGCCTTGTCCACACTGGGGATTTCAGCCATTGGTGGCTAGCCAGCAGTGTAGCTGCAACACAGCAAATTCCTAGGGTTAGCAGGGTCACTCACTGTAAGAGACAATTTGCACTGGTGCAGTTTATTGCTTCTGAAAACTAAGGTCAACTACACTGATGCAAATAAATTATAACATCATTGCCCATCAACACTAGGGTTTTCCACCAGTACTATACACTGATGACTAAAATCAGGGCATGTCCCCAGCATAGATAAGACCTCATTCAGGGACGGTGTAGAGCCCTCTCTGTAACTCACAGGGGATGCATGTCCACATCTACTCATAGGTGCTGGAACTAGGGGTGCTGAGGGTGCTGCAGCATCCCCTGGCTTCAAGTGGTTTCCATTGTATACAGGGTTTACAGTGTGGTTCAATGGCTCTCAGCACCCCCACTATAAAAATGGTTCCAGCACCCCCGCGCCTACTTTCTCATTCCCCATAGGGCTCAAATGGAGTGGTGTGCCTTGTGTAAATTATCCACACCTGGGTGAATTTCATCCCATATGAGTTGGTACTCAGAGCACTAGAAGGAGTTTCTTCTCAGCTTTTGTTGACAGCAATTTTGTTGTTTTAGGTTTAGTCAGATCTACAATTCAGTGTTTTTATTAAGTGATAAAATACTATAGAAACACTTATGACATCCACACTAATACCAAATGAATTCATGATAATTTATGCTTATTAGAGAAGAATACCAAAGGAATTATTAACGGTGTTACCACAGAACTTTGGAAACAGCTGACAGCTCAGCTTCTCTGGAACTGAGGAAATATATTCAGAATCTACAAAAAAGAATCTGAGGTTTTCATTTTTGGTAAATCACAGTCCCTACAAATGCTAAATCAAATAGCCACTTCATTAATCTTTTTAGGGATTTTTCAGCTTTTAAAGGGTTTGGGGAAAATTGTAAATAAAAGTGACTTAAACCAACCTTAAAACCTGGGTATCAGAAATCACTGGCCAATATTTGCGTTTATTTCTTTAAAAACTTATGAGACCCCTTTTCCAGTCCTACTAAATATGTTTATTGTTTTTTTATGTTCATGACACTAAACTAAATATAGTTCTACTTTAATCCTAGACTTTAAATAAGCCAGAATGATAAAATAAGAGGAGTCAAAACAGGCTTGAGACTCTGAGCCTAACACAATTGCACTGAAGTTAAAGAATCAAATACAATCATGAAAGAAATGTGCAAATGACAAACTAGTGATATAAATCTAAGATAAGAGACCCCTAACACTTCATACTGCTTTGAAAATATATTTTAAAGATACCAGCAGCTGAAACTGCACAGTCATTCTTGAAAATCGGTCAATCAGATTGTAAAAGATTTTCTAGAAAATGAACAATGACATTTTTTCCTTGCTAAGGTGAATGTTCCTCGTTCATCTTCCCTCACAAAGTCAACTAGAAGATAGGTAAAATGACAAGAACACTACACTTCATAGTGCAAACTTCCGACAGTGTCTCAGAGTATGCATTCACCATCACTAAAGTGCCCACCATGCTCTTCAGCAGGTCCTTTCAGGCTCCCATCTGACTGGATGGTCCTGTTTTGGGCTTTCTCCATTGACATAGTCAAGAAGCTTACATTTCCCCATTTGGAGAGCTAAAGAAACACCCTGGGCTGCATCTCTATGGGCAGGGCTTCTGTAGGTGGATCTTTGTGGTTAGACTGTTATGTTCACAGCATATAAAACCAAATACAGTTGCTGGAAGGTTGCAACATAACACTACTTTATTTCTTAGAATTCAGAATAACACACAGGAACCCAAAACAGACAGTGACAAAACAGGCTGCTCCCCAAAACAGAGAGGAATGACATACCTCATGTTACTCTTGGCTGGTTGGCTGCAGACTGAGGCCTGGCCTACATTAGAAAATTAGGTCAGTTTAACTATGTCGGTCAGGGGAATAAAAAATCCACACCCCTGAGTGGCATAGATAAGCTGACCTAGATCTCTGTGTAGACAGCACTAGGTCAATGGAAGAATTCTTCCGTCGACCTAGCTCCTGCCTCTGGGAGAATTCCTCCCATCAGCGCACGTAGTGTCTACACTGACGTGCTAGAGCAGTTCAGCTGCAGGGGCACAGTTGTGCAGCTGTAGTGTTTTAAGTGTAGACAAGCCCACAGCCTAAATCACACATTTTCCTATAGAGCCCCCTTCCTGCAAGGAACAGGAAAATCCCTGAGAATTTAAAGAGATAGACCATAATTTTAACACAATTTTCAATAAACCATATATACCAAACCATAGAGACATAGCTTAGAGAACAGTCCTTGAACCCACTCATGGCCACAAAATTGGAGCTAAGGCTAGAGTGATGCTGGGCAGTGCTCTGGTCACCTCTGCTTACGCAGGGGAGCCCGCCAGCAATAACCAGGGAGCAGCAATAACTAGGGTTACAGCTGTGCACTCCCCCCAGCCAAGTACCAGCAGCCGTAGCTTCCCCCTCCCAGCACTAACCACCAGCACCCAGAGCCAGGGAGCAGCAGCCAAGACCAGAGCACCCCCCTCACAGCTAGGGATCGGAGTCCCTCACTTCAAATATGTAACTGCATTCAGTACGATTGCTGTCTTTTCTTTTGAATTTTTTTAAATGAAAAAAAGCAAGATGCCTCAATGCAAAAAATATTTGTTCCCCATGTGAATCATTCACACTCTGCCAATACAGACCACCTGTTTTTCCCAGAGTTGGCTCTTATCCATACTGGCACACAAAAGGCATTGGCCATGGCCATTAGATTTTGGAGCAAAGGAAAGAGTATGAAGTTGCCAAACAATAGGTATTATAGGGATAGACATTACAACGTAGCTTATAGCAATGCAACACTGGCAGGATTAACAGATACTGGCTATGCCTCCACCCCTATTTCTCTCCACCCCCTTTTATTTGCTCTTGGATGGAATATTTTGGACACAGTCCCTGGCCACCCCAGAGAACAGAGGTTGCAAGTTTGGCCAACCCTCATGCGAAAAGGCCTTTACTCCCTTTCCCCATCTTAGGGCCACATTAGGGCTAGCTACAACTTAGACCTAAATGTACTGAATAAAATCTTCTCTGGATATGACACTACTCCTGTTTCTCTTTTGAGGGTTTATTTTCAAAGACTATCATTTTAAAATGATCTCTTGAATATTACAACATCATTTCTAACTATTGGCAGAATATTTCCAAACCATGACCATTATGTCTTAGAACTCTGTGTGGTTTCTCCATAAATGACTATGCAGGGGAAAAGAAAATAAATTGCTGTATAAAAATGCAGTTTCCCAAATTCAGAGTGACCTGGCAGGTGAAAAAAATCTATACCTCTGGACTTGATCTATTTTCAAAGCTCCCTGGTCCCTGATGTGAGAGAAAGAAGCTCCCTTGAGGGAAAAGATTTGTGATAGTCTCAAAGAGAATCAGAAAATATTTTGAACTTCATACTGTGGTCTACCAGTATGTACTGAGGAAATACAAAAATGGTTATTGACTATTCCAGAAGATTATGGAAGTCATAATTTCTATGGAAATTCCTATATGGAAAGCCCAAGGGCTGAATACATACATGAAAGTGTATAAGATAATGGAGGAAATTTCAAGGAAAACATCACATACTTGTAAACATTACCAGTGTGGAGAGAGAAGCTATTGAGAAGTAATTTGTTGGTGTAAAACCTATACAATATGCCAGCACTGTGGTAAATAGGGGAGACATTGAATGGACTATACATGAAAAAAAAATGGCTGTATAAAAGGCTAGGGGAAAACCACCAATGGAGAAAAGGACTTCCATTTTCTGTATATAGGGAGAATAAGTCAAATGAAAAAGTTACCTTGCATATCATATGTTTAACATGGATTCTGGGTGACACCGTTATTGGAAAGAAAGAAACTTTATGTTAGGGTGACCAGATGTCCCGATTTTATAGTGACAGTCCCAATATTTGGGGCTTTTTCTTATACAGGTGCCTATTACCCCCCACCCTCTGTCCCAATTTTTCACACTTGCTATATGGTCACCCTACTTTATATGGATACAGGAGCTGCAGTATCACATGGCAATACAGATTAACCTCAATTACCTTCCCTTGAAATCTACCAGAGTTATATTTCCGATGTTTATGGGAAACGTGATAGGGCATATTGACATGCAGGCTGAAGTCCATGGCAAAACAGTCACCATTGGTGGGCAAGTGTGACTACCTATCTGTTCTAGGCTGACTGTGATTTAAATAAATATAGCTTAACTAGCCAGAAAGTCACATGATGTACAGCCAACCTGGACATACACCTATTTTCAAGGTGGAACTGGATAGCATAAAAGATATCACCGTAAAGCTAACCACAAAGCCAGGTAGCCAATCCAAACATTGCAAAGCATGCTCTAAGCAGATCTTCAATGTTTAGTCAAGGCAGGAATTATATCATTTTTCTCACAAAGTGAATAGGCAGTTCCTACTGTTCAAGTGTTTTGGGGGAAAAAGATGGCACCATCAGAACTCGTGGAAATGTCAAAGTGTCAGTAAATGTAGTGCTATGCAGTTTGCTCCCAGCACTCCCTTTTGTTGAGAATAGTTTTGTTTTGCATCTTTAGCCAGGGACCAAAAGTGTAGCAAAACTAATCTGTGTTGAGCTTAATTGCAAATGGACATCGAGTAAAAACCCTAGGAGTTGTACCAACACCACAATTTATCATTTGGGATAATGTCAGCACTAGCATTGTTCCAGACCATAGATGGACCATATTTTGAATGGATTGTCAGAAGTAAAGTGCTACCTAGAGGACTTTCTAGTGACTAGCAAGATTAAAAATGAACATCTCAAGAATCTACATGCAACCTTAGAGAGATTGGAGGATTACAGTCAGAGTTCTCAAGGACAAATGTGATTTTTTTCCCCACAACTCCATAGATTATTTGGGTCATGTCACTGATTCAAAGAACCTTCACAAAGAACCAGCAAAGATAAAGGCCATAATGGACACCCTTGTTACTGAAAATATGAGTCAGTTAAATTTTGGGGGACGGGCGGGGGGGAGTCACTGAACTGCTGTGGCTGCCTCAGTTCTCAACTGTACTGAAATCTCTTCATGATCTTCTAGGTCCAGGAAAAACATGAACTTAGATGAGTGTGCAAAACTTTTAAAAGTGGTAGGACTTGTTGCTGGACTTGGAAGTTGGACTTCAACTTTGATTATGATATTAAAGTGAGACTGCCATGTGATGCATCCCTTTAATATCCCAATTTCTTCTTGCCTGGCGAACAAAAGACTGAGTGGGGGCATGATAATAATCTTCAAATATGTTAAAGGCTATTATGAAGAAGATGGTGATCAACTGTTCTTCATGTCCACCAAGCAAAGGACAAAAAATAATTGGCTTAATCCACAGCAAGGGAGATTTAGGTTAGGTATTAGGGAAAAACTTTCTAACTATAAGGATAGTTAAGTACTGGGATCAGGAGCGCCGCCAGCTTTTTTGCCGCCCTAGGCGACGGAAGGTCCCGCCCCCGAAATACTGCCCCCAACAGAGGCGGCGGAAGGTCCCACCCCCGAAATACTGCCGATGACCGGGGCGGCCGAAGATCCGGCCGCCACGGTCACCACCCCCTGTATGTTAGCGCCCTAGGCTACCGCCTAGGTCGCCTAATGGGTTGCGCCGGCCCTTACTGTGATAGGCTACCAAGGGAGGTTGTAGAATGCCTTTCACTGGAGGTTTTTAAGAACACTTTAGACAAACACCTTTCATGGATGATCTAAGTATACTTGGTGCTCACTGAGCACAGCGGGCAGGATTAGATGATCTCTCAAGAGCTCTTTCAGTCCTAAATTTCAATGATGCTATATTATGTCACAGAAGAGGAGAACAAAAAGGACACGAAAAAAAAGCAGACAACAAATGGAATGGGAAGTATTAGGAAATATCGTCAAAATATGGAAGTTTCATCACAATTTGTACAAAGATTCTTGCTTCTCACATCTATTTTTGGTCCTCACGTTGATAATTTGTTTTTAACTGTCAGTAGAATGCTGATTGCACTCTCTTGTTATCGCAAGTATGGTTACATGCAGACAGACTGCAGTGCATGGCAATGCAGATGGCTTGTCTAGGTGACCTTTGCCATTTATGCCCTTGAAGGCTTTGCCAGCTGACATTTTCTATTTTGGAGAAAACACACTTGTGATAACTTTACAAGTAAGAAAATATACATAGACTGTTCTGACACTATCCTCAATATTAACATCTTGTTAAATAATAAAAGTGTCCAGATCTTATCGCTAGAATGTCCTGTAGTCTGTGCTCTTTGGGAATGAACAGAAGTTTAGATAGGAAACAATAGTTGGGTCAGGATTTGCAGGTTTTTTCTCAGCTTCTCTGATGATCAAGCATTCACCCTTCCTCTTGTGTTTCCTGCAAGAGTTAAAAGATGTGGTTCCTAAGAGTTTATCTGATGGTATATGCTGTGTTTTCAGTAATGTAACATTTCCATTATTTCCACTGACCTGTTTTTTAAACAGCTTTGGGAGTGCATTTATTGTGAAGGTGCTATACGAATTAGCACACTGTGGTTAAATCTTCTTTGTTAGAGTGAAATGAAAACAGACCACCTAGATACTGAACCTTCAATTTAAACCACAAAGGTAGATGGCAGGCATTAATTCAGAAACAGGTGGCTTTTTGCTCATAATATTTTATGGCTTTCATTGCTTTACAGTGGAATGAGCTAACCCACAATTCCCCTCCTGACCCACCAACATCCGCAAATTTAGTGAAAAACAGGTGTTTGATATCTGGGCTTTCACTGGGAACTCTCACAAACAGAAAGACTCTTTGGCTATTGAAAATGGCCTTGCTTTCTCACCAAAACTGAGAAGCAAATAACAGAGTATGTATAAGGTAACTGGTACATATACAACAACCAAAGGCTTTATCCATAAAATGTAAAGTATAACCTCTCATTTTATGTCCTGCACATGTGAAAATGCAAGAACAGAACTGCAAAAAATGATTTCACAAAACTCACAAGAATCTTATGGAAACCTCTTACAAATTGGACAACTTGTAAATGATATACAGTCTTGAGAAATCAGTCACTTGGAAAAGATTCTGTGTTTCCCCTATTCCATGAAAAACTAGTACTAAGTACTGAACTAAAACCCCAGATGTAAATACTCCCCAAACTCCGATGGAATTTAAATCTGAATGGAAATCTAGCAGCTGGCAAATGCTCAAAAATTGGGGAATTTGGATTCAGATCCGAACACAAAGGGTTGGGTGCATCTCTGTTAAAAATTACCCAGCATTTATCTATTTAATAGGCCTTACCTATTGTCTCTGATTCCCAAGGCCAGTAACATTTATGAGGATGTATTCAAGCCACCTTCATCTCCAGATACCTACTGACTTTCACACAGTGGAATAGAAAGATGTTAAAAGAAAGAAGGGCCAAATCCTGCATGCCTTAATTACATGAGTAATCCTATTGAAATCAATGAGACTACACAACTGGATAATAAAAGCAGGAACTGGCTAAATAGCTCCAACTGGCCATAACATGGAGAAACAGACATGAGGAAGGACACTGTTCTCTTAACTGACAAAGTCAGGTCAAAGTCTCTACTTTCATGTGTGATGGTGGAGGCTGCAGACAGCTCTTGGATAACAGGATTACTTGTTAAATCAATGAGTAAGATACACAGTATTTCTGGGATTTATTTTTCATTTTATTCATTAAATTGGGGGAAAAAAATCAAAACAACAGGATTCATGGAAACTTTGTCCTGTTAATCATGGCACCCTTGATACTTACCATACATGGCCCAGTAGATAGGACGGAAGCTGTAGATGGTCTATATCATGATTTTAGTAAGGCTTTTGACTCAGTCCCACATGACATTCTCATAAGTAAACTAGGGAAATGTGGTCTAGATAAAATTAATATAAGTTGGATGCAAAACAATCAGTGGTTTGCTTTCAGTGGGGGGATGCATCCAGTGGAGTCCAACAGGGGTCTGTTCTGGGTCCGATATTATTCAATATTTTCATTAATGATTTGGATAATGGAGTGGAGAACATGTTTATAAAATCTGCTGATGACACCAAGCCGAGAAAGGTTGCTAGCATTTTGGACACAGGATTAGAATTCAAAATGACCTTGACAAATAGAAGAATTGGTCTGAATTCAACAAGATGAAATTCAATTAAGATGAGTGCAAAGTATTACACTTAGAAAGAAAAAAAATCAAATGAACAACTACAAAATGGGGAATAACTGGCTAGGTGGTAGTACTGCTAAAAAGGACCTATGGGTTACAGTGGATCACAATTGGATATGAGTCCAAAAAGTGATGCATTTGCAAAAAAGGCTAATATTCTGAGGTGTGTTAGCAGGAGTTTCATATACAAGACGTGGGAGATAATTGTCCTGCTCTACCTGTCACTGGTGAGGCCTCAGCTGGAGAAGTATGTCTAGTTCTGGGTACCATATTTCAAGAAATATGTGAATAACTTGGAGAGAGTCCAGAGGAGAGCAATAAAAATGATAAAAGGTTTAGAAAACCTGGCCTATGAGGAAAGGTTTTAAAACACACACACACACACACACGCCCTGGGCATGTTTAGTCTTGACAAAAGAAGATGGAGGGGAGACCTGACAACAGTCTTCAAATATATTAAGAGTTATTATAAAGAGGACGGTGATCAATTGTTCTCCATGTCCAGTGAAGACAAGAAGTAATGAGCATAATCTGCATCAAGGGAGATTTAGCTTAGATATTAGGAAAAAACCTCTCACTATAAAGACAGTTAAACACGGGACTAGGCTTCAAAGGGAGGTTGTGGGATCCCAGTCACTGGTGGTTTTTAAGAACAAGTTGGACAAACACTTGCCAGGGATTGACTGGTTTACTTGGTTACAGTGCAGGGGGCTGGACTAGATGACCTCTCAAGGTCCCTTCCAGGCTATGATTCTATATCCCACATGGATGAGCAATAGAAACTCAAATGAATGGTAATTGAGAGCGTGTCATCTGAAGCTCCTAAGGCTTCTGTATCACTTCATGATAAAGGGAGTTGCAAAAAAAACCCTGGATATTATTTTATGAAATGGGTATTTGGTTTAAAGGGTTTTGTTGGATTTATTAGTACATTCATTTTAAAAACTACATCATGTACATTGAGTGAGGGAAAAAACATCTGCCTTACTCTCACATTATGTCAGCCCACGGGGGTCTGTAATTTACAAATGTCCAAGCATAATGGAAGGGCTGCCCAAGCAATGCTAAAAAAAAGCAAATGAAATAAAAGCTAAAAAATGTATATACATAAACCAGATCTGTGAGGCTGCAGTGAAATATTTCAGATTAATGACCAGTTGATTAATGAAGTCAGGAAGAAAAACTCCAGATCAAGTAAAGTGTTATTCATATTTCTTCATGGAGTTCAGGTAACTGAAATGTATTTGTTCTAACTTTCTTTTTTTTTCATCCTTATCAATAGCCACATTCAAAACTACGTCTTTCTTTTTTAGCATTTAAAAATAATTTAAAGTTGATTTATTTTGCCCACATATAAGCCATCAGAGGTTATGTTTCAATTTTTGTTTTCTACTGAGTGTTTTGCCATTATGACATACAAGTATATATCATACAGGAGTCCAGCTGATATAAGGACCAGTGTATAGACATAATACATCAATAATAGAAAAATAGTCTTAAAAGCACTTGAAGGTAATCAGAACATCTACAATCTCAGTCTTTCTGAAAGACATATATGAAGAGTTCAAATGTTAGCTATTTGTGGTAGAGTTATATATATTCCGAGACAAAATATTGGAAACATGCGCTTTCAATCATCGCAAGGAGGTTATATGTGTGGAGACGTACGCCCAGGAGGAGTTAAAAGTTGGGAGCTACTTCAGGAGAAGTTAATTCCATGTCTTTTCTTCAGAGTGTGTGTGTGCGTTGGTGGGTGGGTGAATGGTTGGTGGTGGTGAGGAGGTGGGGGAGGACAGAAATAAGTGAAAGGGTCAATCCATCAATCACAGGGGAACATGGATGGGGGTGAATGTCCCAGAGAGCTGTGTATCAGAAGGTTTGCAGTGTCGGGAGTACTTGTGAGGCTACATGTTTTATAATGTGCAGGTGGACACCAGGCTTCTCAAAAAATATGAAGGAGTAGTGAAGGTTGGTGACATCTACCAATGAGTTATTTATTCCTATTTGAGAGTACAGTAGCTCCCAAAAGCCACCCTCGGTATCAGAGCTCCATTGTTCTAGTCACTGCACAAACACACATGAAGACATGGTCCTTGCTCCAAAGCCCTTAAGACAAGCAACATAGAAAGTGTAGGAGGAGAGGGGGATACAATCAAATATGTACTATTTATATACATTTGCAACATTTAAAAAGTTATTATACCAGCTAAAGTAAATGCTAACTATCCCCATTATTTCATTCACCTGCTCATCAACCCCTAGCCTTGGAGTCGTGGCAGATGTGGGTCTTGAAAAGAGGTTTGAAGGTGGGGAGTGGCTTTACAGATCAGTTCAGGGAGTGGGTTTCGTATGTAACAGACAGCATGAAATAAGGCACAGACATTTGTGTGAGATGTCAACAAATGGACAGATGAGGCTGACTTGGGGGGTAGTGCAATGAAAAACAAGAACAGACAAGTCCGAAGGGGCAGATTTGTGAAGGTGAGGAGAGCCAGCTTGAACTTGTAATGCCATGAAATAGGAGAAGGCAAAAGATACTCTGTGAATGGGTCCACGGCCCACCGCCTAGTGGGTGCAGTCCCTGGCAGCCACACCACCTAGTGGTTATAGTCACCCTGCCTAGTGGGTGCTGTAGGAGGGGTAGGGGAACCCAGGCCCTCCCACTCCACTGGGTTCCAACTCGGGGCCCTGTAAGGCCTGTCCAGCATTTTCTACCCTCAGGGGCATCAAGTCAGCTTCCCTGGTTCCCTGCCTATCTCCCTCTTTCTTACAGCATGCTGCAGTTTGTGCCTGTAAGCACTATTTCGTGGGTTGCCTACTCAGCTCCAGCCCACAAGGACTGCCACTCACTGACGCTCCTTCTCCCAATCTGGATCTGACAACCTTCTCCTCCAGAGCTCCCAGGGCAAGTTCTTCTCTCTGCCCTGTCCATCCCCTAATTGAACCAGCCAGCTCCCTTTTAAACCCTGCCTCCAATTGGAACATGCCTGGCAAGGGGGGAGGGGTGGGGCCTCCTGAGCCCAGAACTGCTCTTTAGCCCTTTGCTGTCCAGTGAAGAGTTTGTACACCCCTTCAGATGCTGCCAACACCAAACAAGGGCTGAGAGTAAAGATTGTCTTGTTGAGGTACCATTAAAAGCAACTAAATATCAAGGCCCTATTGCTGAGACACCCCTCAAAATGTATTCACATTTAAAAATTCTGCTGAAGTTTCTTTGTCATGATTCACAAACAAAATTGAACTTTGAATGAAAAACGCATGTTTAAAGATAAGAAGATAAGAAGATAAGAAATGTTGACAGTAAAGAATCATCATGTTTTCCATAACATCCCCGCCCCTTTCTAGTAGATTAAGGGTAGCACAGTACAATATATACTGATTTATAATATTCAAATATAAAATGAAGAATTGTTAACGGTGAGATTAAGAGCTTTGATAGCTATATTTTTAATGTTTTGTAATTATGGATAGTAAATGAGTGCAGATGAGGTACCACTTAGGCCAAGTTGATGCTGGCATAAATGTGATTTTGCCAATTCTTCTTTTACATAGAATTGCTAATCTGCTTAAAATGTTATTGCTGACAGAACAAAGGTAACTTTGTGTTGGAAGATATATGTCCAGACATTGTAAGTGACAATAATTCTGTCTCACATTGTATAAATAAAGGCAAAAATTGATTAACCTTAAATTGGATGGACTTGTTACTCAGTTTCCCAACTTTTAACCCCCTAACAGTCCTGCCTTATCTAACTTAGATTGAAGCTCCACAGAGAAGAGATGCTTTTTCTATCTGTTAGTAAAACCCCCATACTACAGTAAGAATCCAAAGGAATAGAAATATTAGCTTCATTTTCTGGTACCAGTCTAATAAAAGTGATTAATTTAAAAATATCCATTTCAATGTAGCAAATCAAGCATTATTGTATTTTCTCCCAAAATATTTGTAATTATGCTGAGGTAGTACAGTAGCCTAAACTGAATGGCTCCTGAACTAAGTATATTGACATTACCATATTCTTCTTTAGTAACTAGCACAATCCTATTCCCACTGCAGTATGATACCCAGAATGGTTCTTTGCATGTATCCAAGTGCACCCAGGTTCAGACAGGTTGGTGTGTTGGAGAATGCAATAGATAAGAAGAAGGATCAGAAAACTGAAGTTATGAGATATCAGACTATTAAGTTAAAAAGCATTCACATTACTTTCAAATCAATCTACCTGGAGAAATTTTGCTCTCTTTAAACTGAATATCTGAAAGAGCTTTGCCGGAACTACTGTAGTTAAGTCAAGCATTTGCTATGCACTATTTTTTTTAATGACGCCCTGATTGGTATACAGTCTTGACTAATTTCTGCAATTAGAGAGGCTCATTTTCAGAGACTGAAATGCTAATATTTTTGAATTTGTTTTTATGGTTCAGAGATTTTAATTTGAGATTTAAAAAATATCACAGCTCACAAAACTAAATAAACTGCAGCTAATGAAATTCACAGAAGTGAAGTACTCACAGAACACTTCTCACTAGCTTTCCTGGATGATTTATTGACAGCTAGTTGTAAAAACAATTTTATTAAAGGTCATAATGTTTGGTAAAAAAAAATCCGTTTAATTTATGGCATAATTAGCCTTCCTGCAATAGGCATGATGCCAGACCCATCGCTTATGGGTTTTGACTTTGAAAAAAGCACTTGGTGTTTTTAATTATATCTTCCAGAACGTGTTCAAAGGCAAGACTCCAGTGGTGTTACTTTCTTTTTATAGCTATTTTATTGCTGTTAAAATAGTCAGAACACTAGGTTTACTTGTATTGATTGACATCGACTAATTATATGGAAGTGCCTGATGGAAGAACAGTTGTGATATGTAAAAAGGTAACCGCAAGCCACATCTCTTATGATGCTGAAATTCGTTTCCTACGTCTTCTAAAAGAAGCTCTTGTTGGACACATTTTGAGTTTGATCCTGCTGCAGCTGAAGACGACAGGCATTTGAGCATTGACCACATGGCAAATATATCCTTTTATAATAATAATAAAATAATAATATAATAATAATAATAATATTTTATGTTAACCTCTTCATTTTCTTTTGTATTCTTGAAACCCAAAACAGATCCCTGGATCCCAACCTTCCTGAACTTTTGGAAAATATGGATTCAGATAAGAAGTCAGGGCTGGTCCCATAGAAAATAAAGTCAACTAGTAAGGTATACCTCAGGTGTTTTAATATCCTTCTCCTTTTTATTCTTCAATCCCCAGCTTTATTTTTTCATTATTGAGTTCTTGTGCCCAAAGTGAAAGTAGTGGTGATGATGGAGGGACCTGTAAAACGGAGCTCATACAAATTGGTTGTTCAGTTTTGGTTTGCAGTCTCTGGACTCGATTCTGTCACCCACACCCATGTGGAGTAGAACCTTACTTTGAGTACTCCCACTGATTTCAGTGGAGCTAATTCTGAAAGATGATGCTACTTAGTGAGCATCTAATCATTGGGTGAATTCAGGCCAAAGATTTAGCATTTATAATGAGACTCAAAGCCAAAATAGGCACCCCGGTTTGTATTTCTTCACAAAAATTTTGCACAGGCACTTCATGCTTTCTGCAACAGCAATAGGTGAGCAGAATTCTTGTGACAAGCACTAGAACAGCATTGACAAATCCAGATCATAGATTATAAAAGCAGAAGGGACCACTGTGATCATCTATTCTGACCTCTTGTATAACAAAGGCTATAAGACTTTCCTAATTTAATTCCTGTTTGGACTTGAGCATCTCTTACAGAAAAAAATTACAGGGAAGGAGCTTCTACAACCTCCCTAGGCAGCCTGTTCCATTATCCTACTGTTCTTACAGTTAGGAAGTTTTTCCTGAGATTTAATCTTAATCTGCTATTCTGTAGTTTGAACCTATTGCCTCTTATCCTGCCCTCTGTGGCAAGAGAGAACAACTTTTTTCCATCTTTTTTATGACAGCCTTTCAAGCATTTGAAGACCACTATCATGTCCCCCATTCCATCTCCTCTTTTCCAAACTAAACATACCCAGTTCCTTCAGCCTTTGCTCGTACGGCTTGCATTCCATCCCTTTGATCATCTTTGTCGCTCACCTCTGGATCCTTTCTAGTTTCTCCACAACCTTTCTATAGTTTGGTGACCAAAACTGGACACAGTACTCCATCTGAGGACTAACCAGCACCGAGTAGAATGGTATTATAATCTCCCGTGATTTGCATGCTATGCCTCTGTTAATGCAACCTAAAATTGCATTTGCATTTTTTTCAACAGCATTACATTGCTGATTTATGTTGAGGTTGTGATCCACCACAACCCCCAGATCCTTCTAAGCAGTGCTGCTGTCAAGTCAGTTATCTCCCATTCTGTATTTGTACATTTGGGTTTTCTTCCCTAAGCATAGCACCTTACATTTGTCTTTGTTGAATTTCATTTTGTTGTCTATAGCCCAGTTCTCCAATTTATCAGGATCCCTCTGAATTTTAGCTCTATCTCCAAAGTGTTGGCAATCTCCCCTAGCTTTGTGTCATCTGCAAATTTGATCAGTATGCTCGCTATTCCTACATTCAGGTAATTAATAAAGATGTTAAACAACACTGGACCCAGAAAAAATCCCTGTGGAACCCCTCTTGATATCTCCCTCCAATCCGACATCATTCCATTAATAGTTACTCTTTGTTTGCGGTTGTTTAACCAATTATGTATCCACTTAATGGTAGTTCTGCCAAGCCCGCATTTCTCCAGCTTGCTTATCAGAATGTCATGTGGGACAGTGTCAAAAGCCTTGTTGAAGTTCAGAAATATTATGTCCATCACATTCCCCCTATCGACCAAACAAGTTACCCTGTCAAAGAATGAAATCAAGCTGGTATAAATCTCCCATTAACACAATGGCAAACCATCTAAAGAAAAAGACTGAAAATGGCTGTACTTGCTTATGTAGTAATGCTTAAAAGACACTTTACCAGACATCATTGCTAACCAGCTATTCTGCTTTATCTATAGTTTTGTCAC
Organism: Terrapene triunguis; assembly: GCF_002925995.2. Lineage (NCBI taxonomy): Eukaryota > Metazoa > Chordata > Testudines > Emydidae > Terrapene > Terrapene triunguis. The sequence goes on along the minus strand of NW_020664471.1, from coordinate 3,600,683 downwards.
TGACAAAACCTGATTGCCAGATCCAGCCCCATCTCCTTCAATTGTAAATGAGGCAAAAAAGGGCTTGCACAGAAAACAGTTTTCCTATTGAAGATCTCCCAGCAAGGATTTCAATTATTTCCCACTGTGAGTTTCAAATCAGGTAAGAAGGGAGCACAAAACAGCCAAAAGACCCAAAGATGTTAGGGTGAACCAAGTATTAAGTCCACCTCTTGACAGGAACACTGTAGAAGAAAAACGGCTCTTAGCTGTGGAAAATGTGAAACTTAACACAGAGCTGAATGTACTGGCCAATCAAATTAATATTTTCCCATTCATGACTACATTTGTCCTCTTCATAAACCTCCTGACGTCAGGGAAGCTATATTAATGGAATCAATTCAAGCATCAAGATATGGCCTGAATTAATTTAACTGTGAACATGCATCCCTGATGCCTGAGGAAAGATTAACATTCTATTTCAGGGCCTGATGCACTTCTGTGCAACGTTGATCACCAGTTCTTAGGATTTCTGCAAATCAAGATCAGATTCCATCATTCTTGGTAATGCTGGGTAATACTTTGCTCTTTGAGCAGTCCCACTGATTTCAACATAAATAAGGTAGGCAAAACCTGGTCTTGATTGAATGGATGATTCTTCCCCACACTCACAGACTTGACTTTGGAAGAGCTAAAGCCTTGTCTAGACTGAGTCAGGAGGAAGGTGCGCACATTCCTTTTCTCTTTGAAAAAGGTTTTCCTGCATTTTTGAAAGTTCATTCAGGAAATGTCACTCTATTTCTGTTGCTGTATTTTCTAGCACACGTCATCACTTGGAAGATATGAGCTGGGCCAGGAAATGTGAAAATACCTCAAGAAAAATAGTTTCTCACAGTGTTATAGAAAACATGAGGCTTAAATTGGGGAAGAGCAGGGGAGGAAACCCTCGAACAGCTGCTCATTAGCTCCTCCCCCTCCCTTCTTAAAATGGCTCATGATTACCAGTTAATTCCTTTTATTTTGCACCCACTAAAATAACACAGTTTAGGTTTTCAGAATTTCATGAGAACCCTGTAATTCAATCTGAAAAAACACATTCTTCATCAAATAAGCAGTTGGTTTCAATGATCTAAGAGAGTCCCAAGGGTTTTTATTTTTTTAATTTTTGAATAAAATTATTAAATATTGTTTGGCAGCATTGTGCTTTTTCTGGCTCTGATACCTTAAAAAGTATGTTCCATAATCAACTTTGTGTCGGTCCAGTTAGATGACCTAGAGTTCATTCCAATGTAATGAAATACTTTCCTTGCCCAACTGCTCCCCTCTTGTACAGCTATGGGTCAATTTTGGGTGCACACCCTCAGCTACCATTGACTTAAAGGAGGTGTCTCAGCCTCTCACAGATTGGGGCCCATAGTGAGCTTAACACTCACTTTTATACATTTACTGATTTTGTTTTCTCAAAGCTAATACACGTGATACATAGCCAGAAATACTTATTACAAAACTAAACCAGAAGAAATAAATAACTGTAGTACACTGCACTTATAGGAAAATCAGCTAATGTGCTTAATTAGGCTATTTCCCAGGGAGCCAACTGATACCCAATGAAAATAAATCACAAAGACCGTTACTTAAATCAGTTACTAATTTGGTGTATCAAAATATGTAACCAATACTTACTTTACATGCCATGAAATGTAAACATCTAAGTACTGTTCTCTAAACTGCTACTTTTAACACTGTAAGGAGTTTCAGAGATAAATCTAATAAGCATTTTAAACGTAGAGTGCTATACAAAAGATGTATAGGATTGGTTACATCAGCAGCTGACACTACATGAGTATAGTAAATGGGAAGTAGGCCATTGACTTCAGTGGAAGCACGTCACTCTTTAATGAATGAATAACTCTGGAGATATTTAAAAGTAGGTTAGATACATCATCTATCAGGAATGGTCTAGAAAGTATTTGGTCGTGCCATGAGGGCAAGGGACTGGACTCGATGACCTCTCGAGGTCCCTTCCAGTCCTAGAATCTATGAATGAATAATTCTCGGTTTCACTTCTGTAAAAGAGGAGCACATTACCTGAACATTTAAAATAACAGAAGCAGCAATACAAAAAACCTGATAACTGTGAAGATCCCGTAATCATTCTTGTTAAGCTGCTTCTACGGTATGATAATTTATCTATATAATACTGCATTCACAGAGGCGGATTAAGTTTTATTGGGGTCCAGGGCACAAAGAACATTGGGGCCCCCCACATGTCCCCTGTCACCAGGCCCTGCCCCTGCTCCTCCCCTTGTCCCAAGGCCCCACCCCCTAGCCTGGTGGGAAGCTGGGGCCGTGGTACGAGCTGCCCAGGGAGACCGGGCCACTCTAGGGAGCCCTGGACCCTCCATCTGCCCTGGGTGGCATACCCTGGAGGGGGGCAGAGATACAGGCCAGGGGCTGCTCTCAGACACCCGGGTCCCCCGCCCAGGGCACGTGGAGCTCCACAGAGCTCCCCAGGCTCCCTGGGTGGCTCTTACCACAACCTAGACCAGTGGTCCCCAAACTGTGGGGCACACCCCCATAGGGGGCATGGAGGAATGTTTGGGGAGGGGTGTGCAGTGGGGCCTGGGGTCAGCCTGCCCAGAGGGTAAGGAGGGAGTGCCCCTAGCTCTGCTCTGCCTCTGCCCCCAGAATCGCTCCAGCCCCATCCCAGCTCTGCTCCTAGGTGCACCCCAGTCGCACCTCCGGCCCCCACTCCCAGCTCCTGACTACAGCCATAGCCCCACCGCAACCCCCAGCTCCCAGTCCCGGCTCTGCTCACAGCTCCGGGGGGGAGGAAGAGGGCACCGACCAGTTAAGTGGGGGAAAACAACTGAAAAAGTTTGGGGACCCCTGGCCTAGAATAACCATACATCCCATTTTGGCCCCAGATGTCCCAATTTTGGGGGCAAAATTGGGCATTTGTGCCATTTGTTCTTGCCAACTGATCACCAGTTGTCAAGAGCAAACAGTACAAAAGCCCAGTTTTGCCAAAAAGGGGCTTGGGATGGAGGGGGGCAGCAAGGTTCAGGCCAATCCTGTGTGACGGAGGAGGGAGCTTGGGCAAGTGGCTCGGGCTGGCTCACAGGGGGGTGGGGGGCAGTGGAGAAGGGAGAGGGGCTAGGCCAGCCCTGCATGGGTGGGGGGAAGAGAGAGGGGGTTGGCCAGCTCTGCACGGGGGTGGAGGGGAGAGAGGGGGGCTCGGGCCAGCTCTGTATGGGGGTGGAGGAGAGAGAGGGGGGCTCGGGCCAGCTCTGTATGGGGGTGGGGGGAATACACTCTCCCTAACACAGGCTCCATCAATCTATCCTGGCCAGGGGCAGGATCTCAGGGGGAAGAGGAGGATCAGGGCACAGGAGCAGGGCTGAGGTATGGGGGGAGGGGAAGGAGCAGCAGGGGGCAGGGCCAGAGTGCCGGCACTCCCGCAGGGCCCCCAAATTGACCAGGGCACTGGATATGGTCCCCGTCAGCCCATATGGCAATCTGCCACTGTATCTATTACCACCTATTGCTACCTATATATTAATCAATACAGGCTCCTCAATCTCCATTTGTAAATTATCATCATTGAAGGCCAGATTCTGATACCATTGCTCAAGGAGACAATAATACTCCTCTTCAAATAAATGTGCATATAATTATGTCTGTACCAGAGTATGCAATGTGTTGTTCTTAATTCCATTCATTCAGGTTTGGATTAGATAGTGCCAAACTCTCACAAACTGTTCCCATGAGACATTGGTCCAAAATGGTGGAAATCAGCTGTCTTTGTGAGAATTCTGCCATCTTGAACCTTATCTGAACTGGTCACAGAGAAAAAACTGTGAGTGGGTTTGTGGCTGGGGGTTTGAATCTGAAACCTCCCCCACAAAATCCGGAAGATTCAGATTTAATCTTCCAGTTGGGGCCAATCTCAGCTAAAAATATACTGGGACATATCACGCTCCGCAAAAAACAGTAACTGGGTCTATTGAACCTCAATGGAAATCAAAGAGCAGCATTACTCTCAGGACCCTTTTCCTCTGTAATAACACAAAGCAGTTGGTATTAGTGTTTTAGTTTACACTTTACTTTTCATCCTGTTTGGCTAGCTATTAGAGATGGGCTCAAGCTGCAAAGTTTGGATTTGAATCTGAATCCAAACATCCCAAAGTTCGGGAGTATTTAAATCAGTGGTTTTGGTTTTGCATATTAGAAAAAGTTTGGGAGTGTATGGATCTGCGATTTGGTCTGTGCCCATCTCCAGTGGTAAATAACATCTCTATCACTAACAGAGGCAAGTCTTCAGTACCATTCAGCAGTATACACCACACACTGAAAGTTAGTCCAAGTGAGGGCTTCTGGGTAGAACATTCACGTGGAGAAAGAGCAAAAAATCCAGAGTTAATTTCAGTTGGGTATTGGGAATTTTATATCTTTCATTTTTTGTTATTTAACTTCTATATCACTCTGCAGTATAACTACAGTATGTGTTAAATTTCCAGTATTTGATTGTATTTCTGCTAAATCTACACAATCAAAGACTGCAGGCATTAGATAAATCATACCACAATATTATACTGAGAACTAAGGGCACCAACACTCCTTGGCTAAATGCTAAAAAATGATGCAGAAAACAGTGAAACCAAAGTATGTTGACTCTGTCCTTTCAAAATAATTCATGCAGACTGCAGCTATAACCCCATGTTTGCATTGAAAGACTAAAATTCCCCACAATGTGCTCAAGTAATTTCTGTCTAATGACACTTACTTTTCATCTATCTACAGACCTGGATAAACCAAGACCGAAAGTGCACTAGCTATCTGAAAATGGGACAGCTATTTTTAACTGCAACTCTCTAAAAGAGTAATAAATGTCACACTTGTTCCGAGCTTTAAAAAAATTCCTTACAGGAGTGAAAATTTTATTGCTAATTGCACAAGTAGTTTATTATGCAGGACTAGTAAAATCAAGCACTTATTTTCTTGAATTTCTTAAAACTGGGGCTTGTGCTATTTTGTATGTAACTCTTCACTATACAGTAATTCTGTAGTTAGTTACAGGAACTGTTATTTATTTAGGTCTAAATGTTACAATTTGGGAATCTAAAGTTAGGCCCTTGTATCTACATTTAAGCAGGGAAACAAGTGGCCTGATTTTCAGACCTGCTGAGAACCCACAGTTCCCATGGGCTCCATAACGGATTGAATCAAACCCAGGGAAAGAATCGTCTATAGTAACTCAGAGCCCTCCCCATCTAGTGTCCCATCACTGGCCATTGGAGATATTTGCTGCTAGCAGTCACAGATCAGCTACATGCCACTGTAGATAGTTTCATCATACTCATAGACTCATAGACTCATAGACTTTAAGGTCAGAAGGGACCATTATGATCATCTAGTCCAGTGCTTCCCAAACTTTAACAACCTGAGAACCCCTTTCATGAAAATGTCAAGGCTCGCGAACCCCCTCCTAAAAATGAATATTTCCAGGGATTTTCTCCTTTACCTGAGTATAAATTATAAAAGCAATGATCTTGGAAATACACAATTTGTTTTATGACATGCTTATTACACACTGTTTATTATTATTATTTATCATTACAGTATTTTTATTACATTATGAAAATGGCAACACTCTTCCAAAATCTCACTTTCGTAGCTTGCATCACTTTGAATAAGTCTGTTATAAGACAAGGTTTCTATGTTTCATCAAGAAGTATGATGAAACAGCAGGAAGGTATTTAAGAAGTCAACTCAAAGAGTTCCTCCTACACAAGCATTGAGGTCTTGAGCAGTCCAGGCGAACAACGCACGTTACAACAAAGCTTAAACTTGTTCTTCATAATAATTTTAAAAACAACACTAGCTGCCTATTTCATTTTAAAAACAGCAAAAAATATCCACCTCCCTTTCCATTTCTTATAAGGAGTCTTGAAGTTTAAATCTCCTCAGTGTGAGAGAGATGCTTGCTTTGATCTGCTTAGCTCTTGGAAGTCCAGGGGCTCCGAGCTGCTGGCCCCGTGCTGCCCGGGGTCCCTAGGGACAGCTGTGTCCACCATTAGGGATTTTTTTCCTGAGAACCCCCCGTAACATTTCACGAACCCCCAGGGGTTCACGAACCCCAGTTTGGGAACCACTGATCTAGTCTGACCTCCCGCATGATGCAGGCCACAAAAGCTGACCCACCCACTCCTGGAATAATTCTCTCCCTTGACTCAGCTGTTGAAGTCCCCAAATCATGATTTAAAGACTTCAAGTCGCAGAGAATCCTCCAGCAAGCGACCCCTGCCCCATGCTGCGGAGGAAGGCGAAAAACCTCCAGGGCCTCTGCCAATCTACCCTGGAGGAAAATTCCTTCCCGACCCCAAATATGGCGATCAGCTGAACCCCGAGCATGCGGGCAAGATTCTCCAGCCGGACCCTCCGGAAAAAGTTCTTTGTAGTAACTTTTAATATCCCATCATTGACCATTGTTACTAATTACCAGCGATGGCACGTTATTGACCTATTGACTAAAATCACGTTATCCCATACAATCCGCTCTGTAAACTTATCAAGCTCAGTTATGTTTTTTTCCCCCACTGCTCTCCTTGGAAGGCTGTTCCAGAACTTCACTCCTCTGATGGTTAGAAACCTTCATCTAATTTCAAGCCTAAACTTGTTGATGGTCAGTTTATATCCGTTTGGTTTTGTGTCATGTGACTGGTGGGGAAACCCTGTCCAGTGCGGGGTGTGTGCACCCAGTCCTCCAAGCTGCCCTCTACCTCAGGCTGAGAGGCCAAATGGCTAGAGTCGATATAATTGCCCCTGCCTCCGGGATGGTATGGCCTAGTGATTAGAGTCAATTCAGTCTCAATAGGCTAGAAAACCTAATGGTAAGGGTCATTACAGATGCCCTCTCCCTCAGGGCTGGACGGCCCAATGGCACGAGTCAATAGGTCCTGTGTCTCAGGACTGTGTGTCCCAACAGTCAAGAGTCAATAGGACTGCCCTGCCTCTCAGGGCTATGCGGCCTAATGGCCAGAGTCAGCAGAGTTGCCCTCATTCACAGGGCAGTAAGGCCTTGTGGCCAGAGCCAATAGGCCACCACCTGGAGGGGGTGGTGGCCGGGGTAGGGGGATCTGGGCCTATCCTGCTCCACCAGGTCCCGGCCCAGGGCCCTAATAGTGGTGGAACATTCTGCCACTGAGTCAGCAGGGCTCCAACTGAAACACGTCAACTTCCCACAGGACTATAGTTAGTATCCCCCACCCCCCACCCTGGGGCCACTTCCTACCATGTCTCTTGGAGCTGCCATCGAGGCGTCATAGGGGTCTCCAGGCTTCTTGTCGCATGCGGTTCCCAGTGACTCTGATCCTTCTTGGGCGTCCACATGCACTTGAGTGTCTGTGTGGGTCTCAGCATCTTTGGCTTCCACAGTCAGGGGTTCCAACTGCTCTCGGGCTGGAGCCAGAAAAGAGCATCCTTCCTGCTGAGCGGTCAGCCAGACTGAGCTGCCTGCTCCCTTTTATACTAGTGCCCAGTAGGGATATGGGGACATGGCTTGCTCAGCCCACAGCAAGAAGTTAATCCTTCCCCATCCAGTGCGGGATGAGTGCACCCCATCACATGTCCACATTGGCACTTAACTTAAATAACTCTTCTCCCTCACTAGTATTTATCCCTCTGATGTATTTATAGTGAGCAACCATATATCTGCCCTCAGCCTTCTTTTGGTTAGGCTAAACAAGCCAAGCTCTTTGAGTCTCCTTTCATAAGACAGGTTTTCCATTCCTCGGATCATCCTAGTAGCCCTTCCCTGCATCTGTTCCAGTTTTCTACTTCTTAACCATGGACTTTATTACATTTTTCTAAAGCATTGCAGTAACATTACTACTTTGATTTTTTTATTGGAGTGTTTGGATACATGTAACACATCATTTCTTTTATCTAAATTTTATAGGGAATTTAGAGCTCAGGGTAGATTTTCTGGAGACTGAACTCTGTTTAGCCACAGAAGAGACATGGCACAGGGAGAGCAACCATTCAGGTTTTCCCATATTACCATGTCTCAATCCTGCCTGGGGGATCTCAGTATGATTTAATTAGGCCTCCACCAGGCTATGGGGCAGTGAGAGAACAGATTCTGAACCTATTCAATGTCTTACTTATGCTGAAAGTGCCAGTTAGCACAAAATGTACTGGTGTTTTTTTGTGATGAAGACACAGTCCACTAGGAAGTCCACTGAGAATACTAATTCACTTCACAAAAACCAATGAGTGGCTAGCAAATGGAAACTACTTTCAGACACTAGGTTACTGGATTTAAACTGGTGACCTAGAAACAAAATACACTGTTTTCCCACTACCAACCCATTCCACTTCCCCAAGCCAAAACATTTCTTTTAAGTCAGCACTGGCTTTAAACAGTCACCATTTTAAAATTCAAGATAATCCCATTTCCTGAAAAATCTTTGTAACCAGAAGCAGGAATTTCTTAAGATCCCAGTTTGCCTCTAACAGGTGTCTTCATCTTCCAACTGTATTGTGTATCTGCAAGGTCTGATTCACTTAAAAGAAATAGGTTTTTCTATCTGAAATCCTAATAATGGTAATATTCCACCATAGGACTTTAAAACCACGAGACAATTGTTAAAGTGATATTTCAACCTATGAACAACATTCAGCTGTCTTCCACACACTCAGTTTGTGTTACAATACTGTTCTCTTTTAAAAACAAGCCTTTACTTCAGTAAACCAGACTGAACTTATTAGCATATAAATCAGCATTTTATAAAATGGAGAGCAAATCTACAGCAGCCATTGGAGTTCCGATATTAAATGTAAATATGAAAAAAGGTTGTAAGGCACAATCTTCCCCAGATACATGTATGTAACTCCCATTAGTGGTAATGCCTACAAATCATATTTTCTTAAGCTATGTGATCTCAAAAGATCTCCTAAGCAAAACTGGATCAGGTTTGATCAGCATTTGCACAGGTGGCCTTCAAAAGAAAGGTCCACTACTAATGATGAATCAGTCATTTCCTTCTGGGTAAGCATTTAACTATTAGTCCAGCACATCTTCAGTGTCATAGCGCCAACAGAGGCCCATAAAATCAATATTATGTCTAAAGCGTGTCGAAAATTTTCCAAGGGAACAATTTTCTATTGTAAAACCTTGATTCAACAAAATTGAACCATTTTGTATGGATGTATCGCATTTTTAGAATTTTCAACAGGAAATGATCTCAACAGTTTGTTTCAGTGAGGTTGAAACATTTCATTTTGACTTTATCATTTTGACTTTTATAATAATATAATATAAAGATTGAAATGAAATGCTTTTCAATATTTTCATTTCACAGAAATTTCTGAGATTGACTTTTCATCCTGATTTGGGACAAAACAAAAGGTCCAAATCTTTGAAATTCCCATGGGATGAAAATTCCATTTTCAGCCAAACCTACTCAGGACCACTTGTAGTGATTTAAATTTACATGTAACTTTTTACAACAGCAAGGATTTTAGCTTCAGTCACATGGCCAAACACCTGATCAGGAAAATTACAATTTGTTTACCAAAATGTACCTTGTATCTACTGGATAATGTTTTTCTTTCCTCCCTAAAACACTGTGGCTAGTGTAGAATCCCTTGTCCCACAGAGATATCTGCATTTCAGTAGTAAGTAAAGTGATGCCAATATATAGTTTGCAAAAGATTTGGAATGCTTCAGGACAAAAAATACCATATAAAGTTGATAAAATACAGGTAGAAACTGAAGAGAAACAGTCAAGTGAAAAACAGTCTCATTTAATTACATCACGTGAAGGCAGACAACTAAATATTGACAAATTTGATAAGTTCTTGTACACAAATGCTAAAGTCTAAATATTGAGATGGGTGAACTTGAGTGCCTGGTATTAAATGAGGAAATTGACATATTAGGAGTCACAGAAACTTGGTGGAATGAAGATAATCAATAGGACATGGTAATATGAGAGTACAAAATATAGAGGAATAACAAAGTAGGTTGTGTTGGTGGAGGGGTAGCACTATATATGAAAGAAAGCACAGAGTCAAATATAGTAAAAATCTTAAATGAATCAAACTGTATCAAACAAGCTATGGATAGAAATTCCATGCTTGAATAATAAGAGTATAGCATCAGAAATGCACAACCTACCACCTGACCAGAATGGTGACAGTGATTGTGAAATACTCAGGAAGGTTAGAGAGACCACAAAAACTGAAAACCCAGTTACAATGGGGGATTTCAACTACCCCAATATTGACTGGGTACATGTCATCTCAGGAAGGGATGCAGAGATAAATTTTCTAGACACTATTAATGACTGCGTCTTGAAGCAGTTAATTCTGGAAACCACAAAGCAATTCCTGATCTAGCCCTAAATTGAACAGAGGATCTGGTCCAAGAGGTGAATATAGCTGAACTGCTCGGTAATAACAACCTTAATGTAATTAAATTTAACATCCTTGTAGAGGGGAAAATACCAAAGAACCCCATCACAGTAGCATTTAACTTCAAAAAGAGGAACTATACAAAAATGAGGAAGCTAGTTAAATGAAAATTAAAAGGACCAGCCACAAGAGTGAAAAGCTTGCAAGCTGCATGGAAACTATTTAAAAAAACCACAAAAGAGGTCAAACTAAATGTAGAACCCAAATCAAAAAAACAGCATGCAGACCAAAAATATGTCACCATGGCTAAACAACAGAGTAAAGAGGCAGTGAGAGGCAAAAAGGCATCCTTTAAAAATTGGAAGTCAAATCCTACTGAGTAAAATAGAAAGGAGCATAAACTCTGGCAAGTCAAGTGTAAAAGTATAATTAAACCGGGCCAAAAAAAATTTGAACAACTCGCAGAACACACAAAAACTAACAACACTTTTTTTTAAAATACATCAGAAGTAGGAAGTCTGCTAAACAAGCAGCAGGGTCACTGGACGATCAAGATGCTAAAGGAGCACTCAAGGAAGACAAGCCATTGTGGAGAAGCTAAATGAATTCTTTGCATCTGTCTTCACTGCAAAGAATGTGAGGGAGACTCCCACACACGAGCCATTCTTTTCAGATGACAAATCTGAGGAATTCTCAGAGATTGAGGCATCAAGAAAGGATTTTTTGGAGCAAACTGATAAATTAAACAGTAATAAGTCACAAGGACCAGACGGTATTCACCCAAGAGTTCTGGAGGAACTCAAAGATGACATTGCAGAACAAATAAATTTGTTAGTCTCTAAGGTGCCACAAGTACTCCTCGTTGTTATTGCAGAACCATAGGCAGCAGGTTTGTATAATTTTTGGTGGTGCCCAAAATGGTGGTGCCCCCCTGCTCCCGCCCTGTAAGCCGATATATATATTTTATTAAATAGTGTAAACATAGACTGGAAGCCATAAGCATTTAAGTTTCTCTTTATTGCACAATATCACTATCGGAAAAATCCATTATTGATTATCAGTGGTCCTACAAATCAAGAATTTGTTGCTGGGATAAAATGAAGCTACAACGCATCAGCGCCACAAGATTACAAGGGTCAATTAAAAGTGGAAAGTCAGAAGCAGCACTTGCCTGCTTCAATATACAGTATTATATTTTGTTGCACCTGTTGTGACGAAGTGGGAATGTTCTTAATGTTTTCTCTGAATACTGTGTGGGTGCCTCAGTTTCCCCTGCAAGGTGCCAACTGAAGGTGTTGGGGACAAAGACATCAGGTGGCCTCCTTGTCCAGAAGAGACACAAAGGCCAGAGGAGGGAGTGTCAGTTTGGAGCTGGCTGGGGAAATGGGAAGAGGCCCAGAACTTGTGTCTGGGCTCCCCACCCCCCAAGATGGACCTGACTTAGGGGGTCCTGTTTTCTGTACCTACAAGCTCTGTTTTAGACTGTGTTCCTGTCATCTAATAAACCTTCTGTTTTACTGGCTGGCTGAGAGTCACGTCTGACTGCAGAGTTGGGGTGCAGGGACCTCTGGCTGCCCCAGGACCCAGCCTGGGCGGACTCACAGCGGAAAGCACACGGTGTGGAAGGGCATGCTGAATGCTCCGAGGTCAGACCCAGGAAGGTGTAAGCTTCTTGCCCTGGAGACAGTATGCTCAGAGAGAGGAGGCTCCCCCAGAGTCCTGACTGGCTTTGAAGGAGTAGTTCCAGAGCATCCCAGCATCCCCTTCCACACCATGCGCTTCCCGGAAGTCCGCACAAGCACAGACACTCCCTCCTCTGGCCTTTGTCTCTTTTCTGGGCATTAGGAGGCCACCTGATCTCTTTGTTCTCCAACACCTTCAGTTGGCACCTTGCAGGAGAGCGGCCCAGGCCATCAGTTGCCAGGAGACAGGGTGTCGGCCATTCTCTGTGCAGACAGCATCACACTGGCCCTCTAGGGCTCTACGACAATCACACCCCCCTTATCCCACCATCTAGATCCTTAAGAAATGCATAGGGGAAACTGAGGCACCCACACAGTATTCAGAGAAAACATTAAGAACATTCCCACTTCATAACACCTGTATACGACTAGTTATATACTTTAAAGGGTGCAAAATAATCAAGTATTGTGCTAAACACAATGATACTCCAAACTGACCACCAAATTTAAGTTGCGTGTTTTTCCCCTCAGGTGAGGGCTCTGGGGTGGGGCTGGGGGTGACGGGTTCACAGTACAGGAGGCTGCTCAGGGCTGGGGCTCAGGGTTGGGGTGCTGGGGGCGCAGGCTCTGGGGTGGGGCAGGGCTGGGGATAAGAAACTTGGGGTGCAGACAGGCTGCCCCAGGGCTAGGGCCAGAGAAGACTCCCCCACCCCCACCCCACTGGCAGCAGCAAGCTCCGAGGGAGGGACCCCTCCTCTCCCCCCTCCCCCCCCCCCGCAGCACACTCACT